>NC_135533.1:106498024-106814274 GCF_045843805.1 Urocitellus parryii
TTGAAAAGTGTTCCAAGTTTCTCAATTGGCAATAGAGAGCTAAGGTGGGGAGGAATCTCACAGAGGTCACGCTGTGGCTTGCTGCTGTGGAAGCCCAGGAGTTCACAGCACATATCACCATACTGTCCCTGTAAGTGCCTGCCATGTTTTCTAGGGTGTACCTAGCAGAATGTGATTGAAATGGGCATAGAAAAAAAGAAATGTGCTCTGGGGTTTCATTTCCCGGATACAGAAGGGAGTACAGCTTGTTTTACCATTGACTCTGGTGGTTCATGAGACCAATAGAAGAGGGTCAGTAGACTCAACAGGTGGGCATGATTACAGTCAGGGACTGAATCTGGGAAGGCCATATTTATGAGTGGCAGAGTACGTGAGACTTGTCAAGGGTGCGTTTCCCCACCCTGTGAGTAGAATTCTTGGAGCCTCCTGAGACCCACACACCCAGCCCAGATCAACATTTTCCTGGCCCTAAGGGTGTGCTGATATAATCTTTCCAGAGAAGATACCATTCAACAAAGCTAAAAAGCTCCAATTGGAGCTAACCCCTCAGCTACTGTGACTTCCTACTTAGAACTCTTTATCTGCTCTGCCCTGGAGTACATCCACCTAATCTGTCCAGACAAAATGCCAGCTGACAGTAATACCCTTCTGCCCTACCTTATACTGATGTGAAGGAAAGCTGAGCCCTCTTCCAACCAGCTTTGGTTCCAGACCACACCAGCTGGAAGCCTGGTGAGCAGCACAAAAAGAGCATGTGTTTAACAGTCTCCAGCCCTTGCTCTGTCTAAGGAGTACTAGTCCAAGAAGAAACAGAAAGAAAGGCACTCTGTCATAGACAGTGAACATAATCTTTGTTGACAGTTTTGATAACCTCAGAGGAGACATTTTCTTCAATGTTTTATTAAGAATTTTTTTTGTGTTCTTTGCACATTTGCTATTTAATTTGTGAATATGCACAATATACATATTTGCTTCTTTTTGTTTTCATTTTTATCATTTTTTCATTTTTTTTCCTTTTAGCACCCATTTGTTAATTTACTTTGTCTTGGGGGTTAGGTTTTTAGTTTTGTCATTGTTTTGTTTTTGCTTCTCATATTATACTTCCTTCTTCCCCTGATAGCCAGATTCTCTTGTTGTCTGTCTTTATTTTTGCTTCTTTTATCTGTTTTCTCCTCCTCCTTTGGAGCCTCTCTTCTGCTTTCTCCTCGTTCATATGTTAATTATTTTAAACATGCTTCTGCCTTTCTATCCCATTTTCTTATCTCTTAATAAACTGTAGTTTTTTTATCTTTTAGAACTATTTAGTTCATATATATTCTGCCCCTAACATTCATGCTGCTGCAGTTATTAGTACTATGAATGGCATAAATGAAACTTCTTTATACTATATTTAGTTCACTGCTGTCTATCATTTTACTGTTGCTTATTACTGACCATGCAATTCCATTTTTGGTGGTAATTAGTCATATAGAGATCATAGTAGGCATCATGTATTTATTTTGATGCTGCATATGGTTCACTGGTATTGTTGTTTTATTTTCCCCTTTTGTATGAGATGCTGGGGATCTCTTGGGACATTACATGTTCACAAGGTAGAGACTCGGCTGTTGAGCTATACCAACAGACCAGCCAAGAGACAATATACCTTGCTCCATTTTCAAACCCCTACTCAAACTTCAACAATACTTTTAACACAAAAACTAGGGGAGGAAAAAAACCCAAAACTGGTGACCAAACTCCAAGTAGGAATGCCTAAAGGATGTCTTTACGTCCCACTCATGGACATCCATTTCTACAGAGAAAACAAAGGGAAATAAAACTATCACAGTGGACATCCTACCTTCAAAGGACCTCAACTTAGATTACTCCCTTGCCTTTTAGAACATACAGAATAATCAGGTCTAGAAGAGCAATCACAGAGGGTATACCCCATACATTCTGCTGTATATAACACAATCACTTGTGAAGGACCCAACTCTTGTGAAATCTGCAGGGAAAGTGGGATCCTCAAGTCCTGGTTCAACTGCTTCAGACTACATTAATCATCACCGAAGAACAAACTGGAAACTATACTATAAACCTACTTTGAAATATATTGAACACTTTACAACAACCTCATGTCCCAGGACAAGAGAAGTCTTTGCCCTAAAACAGCCCACACATAAAAGTAGAAAGGAAATACAACCAAACAGATACACAGATCTCAACACAGGAATAAGGATTATAAAAAATAAAGTTAACATGACACTCTCTAAAGTTTGTAGTTCACTAGCAATGAACTTTAAAAATATTGAAGTGGGTGAAGTAGCAAATAAAAAATTCAAAATGATGACTATAAAAATGATCAATAAATTCAAAGATAACACAGAAAAACAACTGAATGAATTAAGGAAGTCAATACAGGATATGAATAATGAATAATGAATTTAACACAGAAATAAAAATATTAAAAAAATAACCAAACTGAGATTTTGGAGGTGAATGACACAATAAATCAAGTACAGCACTCAGTGGAAAGTCTCTCCAATAATGTAGAACAAGTAGAAGACAGATTCTCAGAGCTGGAAAACAAAGTGGCTGGCTTTGAACATTTACACAGCATTAAAGAGTAGAAAATAAACAACCCTGATCAAATAAGAATTCTGGGAAAGCAGTAAAAGAAATTTAATAATTACTGGAATTTAAGAGGGTTGTAAAATGCCAGCTTATAGCATGGATACTCTCTTTAGGGAAATAATAACAGAAAATTTTCCAAACCTTCGAATGAGATGGACATTCAGATAAAGGAGACATTCAGAATCCCAAATAGAATTTTTAAAAAAATTATCCATGATGTATTAAAATGAAAATACCTAATATAGAAAGCAAGAATAGAATTTTAAAACAATAAAGAGAAAAAAATATCAGGTCATTTTTAGAGACAGGGCAATAAGAATTACTTATGCTTTCTTAGCACCGATTCTAAAATCCAGGAGAGCTTGCAATAATGTATTCTAAGCCCTGAAAGAAAATAACTGTCAACCAAGATTGCCCTATCCAGCAAAGCTATCCTTGAGAATTGAAGAAGGAAAATAAAAACCTTCCAATATAAGCAAAAATTAAAAGTGTTCATGACTACTAACCCAGCTATACAGAAAATGCTGCACACAGAAACAAACAAAAAAAAAAAAAAAGAAAAAAAGGAAAACAAGACAAAACCCTTGACTCCAGAACTTGCAAATACATGACAGATGAATGGTGTTGGAAGGGAAGCTAAGAAAATGTGAAATAGGACCAAATTAAACACACACACACACAAAAAAAATTGAAGGATTAACAAACATTTTTCTACAGTAACACTGAATGAAAATGGTCTCAACTCTCCAATTAAAAATCATAGATTGGCAGAATGGATTGAAAAACAAGACTCAAGTACATGTTGCTTGTAATAAACTCATCTTACAGGTAAAGAAAGCCACAGGTTGAAAACGAAATGATAGAAAATGACATTCCATGCAAATGGAGCCCCCAAATAAGCAGTAGAAGTCACTGACGTTCAAAACCACAAGGCAGACTTCAAGTCTAAATTAATCACAATAGAAAAGAAAGTCACTTCATACCCTTAAAAGGAGAATTAAATGAGTAGATATAGCAATAGTCATTATGCTCCAAATATCAGAACACCTAATTGCATAAAATGAACACTATTAGACTTCAATACTTGGTGATTTCAACACACCTTTCTCATCAATAGATAGGCCATCCAGACATAAAATCAGTGAAGACTCTTCATTCCTAAAAATTATTATAAGTCAAATGGATCTAACAAACAATTATAGAATATTTTATGAAATGACAGCTGAAATCACTTTCTTCTCAGCTGCATGTGGTGCCTTCTCCGCAATATACCATAAATTAGGCCACAAAGGAACTTTTTGGAAATGAAAAAAAACTATACAATTCCTTGTATCTTATCAGATCATAATTGAATAAAAATAGAAATAAACACCAAGAAAAGGCACATAAAATACATAAACACAGTGATTGAACAATGTACTTTTGAATGATGAATTAGTGATAGAAAAAATCAGAGAAGAAACTTTAAAATCTCTAGAATTAAATGAAAATAGAGGAGCAATACATCAGAATCTTTGGGACATTGTGGAGACAATTTTAAGAGGAAAACTTATAGCTACAAGTGCTTCTAAAAGAGAATCAGAAAGATCCCAAACAAACAACTGAATAATGAAGTTCAACTCTCTATAAAAACAAGAACAAACCTATTTCAAAACCAGTAGAAGGAAGGTAATGCTTAAAATCAGAGTTGAAATCAATGAAATAGAGAAGAAAGAAAATACAAAGTATAAATGAAATGAAGTGTTGGTTCTTTGAACAAATTAACAAGATTAATAAACCTTCAGTCAAGCTGAGAGAGAGTGGTGGTGGGGGGACAAATTACTAAAATTAGAGATAAAAAAGGAGATGTAACCACAGACATTATAAAAATCTTAAGGATCACTAGGGACTAATTTGAAAATTTTATTCCAATGTAATTTAAAAATTATAGAATAAATTGATAAATTTCTAGACTCATATGTCCAACCAAAATGGAAATAGAATGCAAAAAACCTAGAGACCAATATCAAGCAAAGAGATTAAGTCAGCAATAAAAACAAAAAAATCTTCCAACAAAGAAAAGCACAGGAACAGATGGATTCTCAGTTGAATTTTACTAAACTTCTAAAAACGTACTATTGCCAATACTGTTTAAATTATTTTGAGACAGAAAGTGATGGAACACTTCCAAATTCTTTGTATGAAGTCAGTGTCACCCTGATACCGAAATCAGATAAGGACCCCTCAAGGAAAGGAAACTACAGATCAATATCCCTAATGAACATAGAAATAAAAATACACATTAAAATATTAGCAAATCACATTTTTCAACACAATAAGAATATTGTACAAGATGATCAAGTTCATGCCAGGGATGCAAGGAAAATTCCACACATGCAAATCAATAAGTATTATTCACCACATATATAGAACTAAGGGCAAAAATCTTAAGATCTTCTCAATAAATGCAGAAAATGCCTTTAACAAATTCCAGCATCCATTCAGTTAAAATCATGAAAGAAACTAGGGATGGAAGGAACTTACTTCAACATCATAAAGGCTACATTTGACGAACCCAAAGCTAACACCAGAGCGAATGGGGGAAAACTGGAAGCATTTCCTTTAAAAGCCAGAATAAGACAAGGATGCCTACTCTTACCACTCCTGTTCAATATAGTTCTTGCAACTCTAGCCAGAGCAATCAGGCAAGAGAAAGAATTTGAGGGATACAAATAGGAAAAGAAGAAGTCAAGTTATCTCTGCTGGTTGATGACATGATCTCACATGCAGAAGACCCAAAAACTCCACCATAAGATTTCTAGAGCTAATAAACAGATTTAGCAAAGTAGCAGGATACAATATTAACACTAAAAATTCAATAACTTTCCTGTACTCCAATAATAAATCTGGTGAGGGAAAAAAAAAGAAAAAGAAAAATCCAGGAACACAATTCCATTAGCAATAGACTCAAAAAAGAAAAAATAAATCTAGGAATAAATCTAATCAAGGAGGTGACAGATCTCTGGAATGAAAATTATAGAATACTGAAGCAAGAAATTGAAACATATTTTAGAAGATTAAAAAAACCTCCAATATTCTTGGATAAACAATTAATATGGTCAAAATGGCCATATATCTAAAGCAATATGCATATTCAATGTGAACCTCCTCAAAATGCCAATGACATTTCTCAAAGAACTGGGAAGAAGAGTCTTAAAATTCATAGGGAAGAATAAAAGATCCACAATAGTCAAGGAATTGAGCAATAAGAGCAGTGCTGTTGGGATCACAAACCCTGACTTTAAATTATACCATAGAGCTATGTTAAAAGCAGCTTGGCATTGCCATAATAACAGATATGGAAACTAGTGGAGTAGAATAGAAGGCCTAGAGACAAATCCACATAGATCTGATTCCAACAAAGGTGCCAAGAAATATATGTTAAAGAAAGCCTTTTGTGTGTGTGTGTGTGTGTGTGTGTGTGTGTGTGTGTGTGTTGCTGGGGATTGAAATTGAACCCAGGGCCTTGTGCATGTGAGGCAAGCCCTCACTGAGCTATTTTCCCAGCCCTAAAGAAAGCCTTTTAAACAAATGCTGGGAATTATTATTGTGCCTATGTAGAAGAATAAGACTAGATCCCTATCTTTCATCCTGAACAAAAGCCAAACCAAAGTGGATCAAAGACCTTGGAATTAGACCAAAAACACTGAAACAGCTAGAAGAAAATATAGGCCAATACTCCAATATATTGGCAGAGGCAACAACTTTCTTGAGAAAACTAATAAAGTTCAAGAAATAAAACCAAGAATCAATAAGTGGGATGTCATCAAATTAAAAAGCTTCTTCGGCACAGCAAAGGAAATAATGAAGAGTGTAAAGAGAAAGCCTACAGAATGGGAGAAAATCCAGCTACTCTTCTAATGGAGTTTAATATCCAGAATATATAAAGAAATAAAAAACAACAAAAAGTAACTCAATAAATAAAAAGGCAAATGAACCAAACAAACACTTCTCAAAAGAAATAGTGCAAATGGCCCAAAACCAAAAATAAAAAAAAAAGTTTGCCAACCTTAGTAATTAGGAAATGCAAATAAAAACTACATTAAAGTTTCTTCTCACTCTGGTTAGAATGTCAATCATCAAGATTGCAAATAAATGGGACTAGAGTTGTGGCTCAGTGATAGTGCACTTGCCTGGCATGTCTGAGGCCCTGGATTTAATCCTCAGCACTGCATATAAAGAAATAAATACTTATATACATAAATAAAATTTTTAAAATGAGGAAAAATTATTTTTTAAAAAAGAAGGCAAATAAATATATGTGCTGGGAAGGATGTTAGGACAAAGAATACTTTAACACCCTTGGTTGGATTATAAGCTTGTACAACTAGTGTGAAAAATCACTATGGAGGTTTGTCAAAAGACTAGGAAAGAAACCACCCAGCCATAGTACTACTTGTATTTATCCTAAAGAATTAAAGTCATTATACTACAGTGATACGGCATGCACATGTTCATAGCACAATTCACAGAAGCCAAATTATGGAAACTGCCAAGTTGTCTGTCAACAGATGAACTGATAAAATGTGGTATGGATATATCATGGAGTTTTATTCAGCTACAAAGAAATCATATCATTTGTTGTAAATGAATAGAACTGGAAAACACCAGGCTAAATGAAATATATCAAACTCAGAAAGTCAAAGGTGACATGTTTTTCTCACACATGGTAGCTAAAGAGGAAAAAAAAAAAGAAACAAATGTGGTGGTGGGGGGACCCCATGAAAATAGAAGGGATACAAGTATATTTGAGCTAAAGGACAAGGAGGATGGGGGAGAAGAAGATTGAGAGGGGAGATATCTAGGTCTGAAAGTCATCAAATTATATTGTTATATTGTGTGTATTTACAGATACATGACAATGAATCCCACTATTGTGAACAATTGTAATGCACTAATAAAAAAATGAAATAAGAAAAAGTTAATGTTAGCAGTAGATTCTAAGCTATTGAAGAAAGTAAGATTCTGTAAGTTCATACCAAAAATTAATGGATAAGGAAAGGAATGAAAGGAATAATATTTTTTACAGACCAACCAATAACCGTAGAAGGGTTGATGGAATTTCAAAAGCACAATTTGGCAAAATTTGCATAAATTTGTGCCTAAAATTGTAGCAGCTAAAATTAATGAGTCACCAGTACTGGGACAAGGTGGTATCCTGTGCCTCCTGATATAGAGCACTGAGAAGAATATAAGATTGCTATGGTGTTGTTCCTTTCAAAATTGGTGATTTGAATCAAATTATAAGGAAATAGCTCAAGGTACATTGTACAAAATAACAGATTTAATTTCTTTAAAAATATTAATGTAATGGCATATAAAACCTGAGAAACTAAGATGAAGGGAGACTGAAGAGACATAGTAACCAAATGTATGTATAATAATCCTATATTGGATCCATGATGAGAAACATTTTTTCCTCTTGCCATGAAGAACATTATAATGATTATTGGTGATATATTTATAAGATGTATAGATTTGTGTTAATTTCTCAATTTTTATAATTATACTGTAGTCATAGATTGTCCTAATTTTTTAAAAGAATACACATTGAAGTACTTACAGATTATGTAAATATGTATTCTCAAATCATTAGAAAAAAAAGTAGAAAATAATATAGTTAATACTAACATTTGGGGAATTTGTACAAAGGGTATTACGAGAATTCTTTGTATTATTGCCACTGTTCTGTAAATATGAAATCATTTCATGTAGAAAAGTTTTTTTTAAATGTCCAAAAATAATTGAAAGATATCATTAAGATAACAGAAATTGAAAATATTTACAAAGTATATAATTGACAAAGACTTATAGCTATAATGTATAAAAAGTCTTTCACATTTAAAAGAAAACCAAAAGAAACAAAAAGAAAACCAAAGAAACAGGGAAACTAAGCCAGATGTGGTATTGCACACTGTAATCCCAGCTACTAGGGAAGTTGAGGCAGGAGAATCTCAAGTTCAAGGCTAGCCTGGGCAACTTAGCAAGAACCTATCTCAAAATAAAATATAAAGAGGGCTGAGGATGTAGCTGATTGATAGATTGCTTACCCTGGATATTACCCCCAGTACTACAAAACACCCCCCAACTGCAAAAACAAAAAACAAGAAACAAAAAAAAAAAACAGGGAAAACTAAAGAGACAACAAAAATGTAGAAGTGATTCTGTCATGGAGCTGGGAGAGTGAGTTCTAAAAGGTAGTAATGCTTGTGGATCTAATAATACCATCAAAACTAAATCAAACTGCAGATACACTGTAAAGCCATTCCATCACCCTGCTTTGTGACTAAATTATAAAGGCTTCACTTAGTTTAGGGTTAAATCTGGGAACCAGGGGGAAATATCTTGCTCATGATAACATTTGCAGGAGTATATGGAGTTAAGCTCCCCACTGTCAATTTCAGAGATCCTTACCAAGATGGGTATCAGAATTCCTTATATTCATATAGGTTCATCACATTTAATTTTGATAAACTTTGATAAACTTGATAAACTTTGATTTTGTACTCACTCTGAGATTTGGTAACATGCTTTTGTAGAATCTAATGCTGTTTATTCTGTATGCTGGCTTTACCTCCTCTAGAACAGAAGAGTTTCCCATCCCCATTTGTCATGGTAACTTTTATTTTAATATTTCAAACCACAGAACAGTCATTCTTCATAGTCAGTGGCTAATTAAATTTAATGATCTGTTTCTGTGCTCACCAATGTTTCCTTACCCCAGCGCTGTCCTCTGGGTTTTCTTTTTCTACTACAGAGAAGAATGTTCTCAATTTGTTCCTTTAGTGAGCTGTAGGTGGTGAACTCTTAGTCTTTGAACATTAGAGAATGTCTTTATTTTGCACTCTCATTTGAAGAATGGGCATGTTCAAAGTTCAAAGTTCACAATTAATTTTCCTTGGCATTTTGAAGATAATTTTCCATTGTTGCTGATTAGATGTCTACTGCCAATCTGTTATTCCTTTGTGGTGATCTATTTCTTTTATATTTTATGTGTTCGCTTGAAGATGTTCTCTTTATTCTTGGTGTTCTGCCATTTCATAGCCATGTGTGTGGGTGAGGTTTTATTTTCATTTATCCTGATTAGAGCTCAGAGTGAATTGTCTGAAAGACCAGGTTATTTCTACAATTCTAGAAAACTTTCAGTCATTGTTTCATGAAATAATTATTTCCTGTTATTCCTGTAGCTCTTTTTTAAAAAGTGAAATTCCTAAAAAAATAATATAGTGTGTCCTCTAAATCTATCCTCTAAATCTCTTAACCATTGTCTCATTCAAATAAAATCTTATTTCTCTAGTAAGCATTCTGGATAAATTCTTCATTACTAGTTTCAAGATCTTTTTTTGGCATCCATTTTAGAATTCAATCAGTCTTTTTATTTATTGGATCTTTAATAGCTACATTCGTCATTTATAAAAAAATTTTATTTTTTATGCTATTTTCCCCTATTTCTTTCTTCTTAATTCCCATGTTATAATTTATGTGAATGACTTTAAGGAAATAGTTTGATACACTTTTGGTAGCTGTAAAGTCTTGTAACCACCACCATAATCAAAATAGTGAACATTTCTAATACTGCAGAAAGTGCCCTTGTGCCCTTCATAGTTAATTTCCTTCCTAGACTCGGCCTAAGGGGGGACTCTGCTTTCTCTTACTAAGGTTTTGCCTATTTTAGGACTTTAGAAAGAAGGGATCATGTAGTATACAATATTTTTCTTTCTCTTTCACTTAGAATAATATCTTTGTGATTCACCCGTATTATTGCATGTATTAATAGTTTGTTTCTTTTTATTGCTAGTAGTGTCCAATAGTTTTTAACTTTATTGTGGTAAGAACACTTAAGAAAAGATTTACCTTTGCAACAATTTTTTTTTAAATACACAGTACATTATTGTTGATCATAGGTGCAGTGTTGTATACAGGAGCTTTCTACGTCATATTAATCTTGATTAAATGAAATTTGTCATTTTACCTCTAAGCTTTCTTGCATTGTCTCCCACATGAGCTTTTGGGGGACACTTCATGTCTAAATCTTAATAATCTCAATGTGATTTTCTATAGAAATAGAGCAATCCTACAATTCATATGATGCCACAGAAGAATACATATAGACAACTTGACCTTGAGAAAGAAGAACAAATTTAGCAGTATCATACTTCTTGACTTCAAAACATATGATAAAGGTACAGTAATCAAAATAGTAAAAAAAAAAGACTGGAATAAAGATAGATACAAAGACCAACAAGATAGTATAGAGAGCCAAGAAATATATTCATTACACAGTCAAGTAGTCTTTTAAGATACTGTGTATTGGACTGGGATTGTGGCTCAGCGGTAGAGCACTTGCCTAGCATGGGTGGGACCTGGGTTCGATTCTCAGCACCACATAAAAATAAAGGCATTGTGTTGTGTCCATCTACAAAAAAAGTTTCTCTCTCTATCTCCTTTAAAAAAAAGATACCATGTATACACAATGGGGAAAGAATAGTCTCCCCCAAAAAATGTTGTTAGAAAAATTGAATATAAAAAAAATCCTGAACTTTTGTTTTACACCATACACAAGGTCAACTGAAAAATTGATTAAAGACTTAATATATGACACCCTAAAACTCATAGAATAACACATAGAATAAGAGTTTCACAAATTGATTTTAAAAATGAGTTTCCAGATATGACATCAAAAGCACAGAAAGCAAAAATAAAAACAAGTATTGTCAACTCTTTTCTCTTTCATTCATTGATGGGCCTTTTGGTATTTTTAATTTTTTGCTATTATCAATAATGCTGCTATGAACATTCACATGCATTTCTTTGTGTGGACATATTTTCATTTATCCTGGGTAAGCACCTAGGAATGGAATTGTTGCATAATGTGGTATGCATAATATGTATAGCTTTATAAAACTCTGCTAAATTTTTTCTTTTTCCTATTCTTTTTCTTTTCTTTTCTTTCACTTTTTTTTAGCACTGGGGAACAAAGATATCACACATGGTAGGCAAGCACTCTACCACTAAGCAACATATCCTCCCCTTTTTATTTTGAAATGGAGAATTTCTACATTTTCCAGGCTAGCCTTGAACTTGTGATCCTTCTTTTCTCAACCTCCCAAGTAGCTGGCATTACAGGCATGCACCACTGTGCCTGGTAAACTGTTTTTCAAAGTTTATACATCAGTTTTACATTCCAAACAGAATATCTGAGATTTTAACTAGTTCCACATCCTCATGCAATAGTTGATATTGTTAGTCTTTAAACTTGTAACCTCCTTAGTACTTGTGTAATGAAGTTTTATGTTTTTGGTAGTTAATAATGATATTATACATGTTTTAATGTATTTATTGGCCACATACATTCTGGATATGAATATTTTGTCAGATACATGCTTTTCATATATTTTCCCCATTCTGTAGTTCATTCTTTCATTTTCAAAATCTCTTTTAAAGAGCAAATTTTGTGATTTTGATGATGCTTTGTTCTATGGTTTAAATTTTTGTGTCCTGTTTAATTCATCATTGTGTAACTCAAGATCACAATGATTTTCTTATATGTATTCTTCTGGAAGTTTTATAATTTAGCTGAAATATTTAGATCTAAGATGATCATTTAAACTGTGATGTGGGGTAAATGTTGAGGTTGGCCCTGTAGGTGGGGCTCCATTTCTAGGGACTATGGCACTCCAATGCTCTATATGTGTGTTATTACATCAGTGACACACTGTGTTGAATCCTGTAGGTAAGTATTGAATTAGATAGGACAAATGAGAGAGAGAGAGAGAGAGAGAGAGAGAGAGAGAGAGAGATTTCTTTAAAAATTTCCCTTTTTAATCTTTAAAAATTAATAAGTACATGAAAAGATGTTCACTATTTATGACATCAGGAAATTGCAACTTAAAGTAATTAGGAGATACTACCACATACCTACATGAATGATCAGAATCCTAAATACAACAGAAAATGCTGCTGATGAGGTAAAGCCTCAAGAATGCTCCCTCACTGTTGTTGGGGATGAAAGGACACAGCAATGTTGGGAAGCAGTTTGGTAATCTCCTACAAGGCTAAACCTAGTATGACCATTCAACCCAGCATTTGTGCTATTTGGTATTTACCCAAATGAAATAAAGACATTGTTGCCTGCGAAAACCTTCATGTCAATGTTTACAACAGCTTTCTTTGTAATCATCAAAACTTAGAAGTAACCAGTATGTTTTTTAATAGGTGAATACACAAACTATGGCAAATCCAAAACAATGGAATATAATTCATCATTAAGAAGAAATGAATTGTAAAACCACGAAAAGGCGCAAACTTAAATGCAAAGTACTATTATGGTTTGGCTCTAGAATGTCCACCCAGAGACTCGTGTGCTCAGAGCTGGAGCTTTTGGGAAGTGATTCAATCATGAGGACACTGACCTCATCAGTGGATAAATCCACTGATGGTCGAATCTACTAATGGACAAGTAGGTCCTAGTTGGAGGAAGTAGGTCATGGAGGCATGTCCTAGAATATGGATTAATCCTCTCTCTGGCCCCCTTTTCTCTTTGCTTTCTTGCTACCATGAGCTGAGCAGCTTTTCTTCACCATGCCCTTCTGTCATATTTCTGGGATGGAGCCTGCTGACCATGGACTGAACCTCTGAAGCCAAGAACCAAAATAAACCTTTCCTCTTCTGAATTGTTTCTGTTGGGCGTGTTCATCACAGAGATGAAAAGCTGATTAACCCAATTACTAAGTAAAAGAAGCCAATCTGAAAAGGCGACACACTGTAAAATTCTACCTATATAATATTCTGGAAAAGGAAAAACCATGGAGACTAAAAAATCAGTGATTGTCAGGGGCTGGGGAGAAGGGAGGAATGAAGAAGCAGAATATAAAAGATTTTTAGGAGGATAAACTTGCAATCTATAATGATGTTTGCACGCCATACATGTATCCAAACCAAAAATATATATACGACATCAAGCATGAGCCCTAATGTAAACTACAGACTTTTGCCATACTGAAGTATCAGTGTAGCTTTATGCATTGTTACAAATGTGCCACTCTGGTGTAGGATGTTGACAACAGGGGACACACGGTGCACATGCAGGGGTAAGTGGTCTGTGGAAATCCTCTGCACTTTTCTGCTCAATTTTACTATGGACTGAAAACAGTTCTAAAAAGGGGCTTGTATTTAAAAAATGAACATACTTGAAAAGATATTATGGAGTTCATTTAAGAAATAAATTATCAAAATACAAATAATTTTATTAAAAATATATTTAGTGCATTATCTAGAACAAAATTCATCTATAATGTTTCCTTTGTAGGAAAAGATTTTTTTAAAAAAGTGTGTTTTAAAAATCTTCTAGAGGACAAGGTATTAAAAAAAATCAGAGCTAAAGACATGGCTCACATTATGTATATTTTCATAATCATTCAACTATGTACATATGTACATGCATGTTCAACCAGTTACCAGTCCATACAGCTGAACCATTTCCCAAGCCATCCTTTCCCATCTTGTCTCTAGAGATCTGATACTTGTTTTGATGACTTACTAAAATCTAGGTCCAGAGACTATGTACCCATCTAGGAACTTGGTGAAGATGTATGGGCTGCTGATAGTCACTATTCCATGTTCTGTTTTCAAGGCATGTCAGTGTTATGGTTTAGATCTGAAATGTCCCCCAAAAGATCATGTGTTGAAGGCTTGATTTCCAGTGTAGCAGTGTGGGAGCCTTTGGACAGTGGATAATAAGGGCTCTAACCTCATCAATTGATGGATTCATCATTTAATGGACTGTTGGGAGATGGTAGAAACTTAGGCAGTGGGGTCTATTTAGAGGAAGTAGGTCCATGTGGGTGTGCCCTTGAGGTGTATGTTTAGTGCTGGGCCCCGTTCCCTCTGTTTCTCTCTTTTCTCCCTCTGCTTCCTGGCTACCATGAGGGGATAAATTTGCTCCACCACACACTCCCTGCCATGATGATCTGCCTCAGTACAGGACCAGAATCAATGGAGCCAACTTATCATGGACTGAAACTTCTGAAACAGTAAGCCAAAATAAATCTTTCCACCTTAAAGTTGATTTTCTGGGTTAACTGGTCACAATGGCACACTTGAATAACACATTCATCATATACTTATTGAGTGCTTATCATGTGGAAGCCACAGGGGTATTCACCAGGAAGGTGAAATAATCTCTTTTCAAGGGATCTCTAATCTATTGAGTGCATAAACTTATGTAATTAATTTTGCAACTTGGATACATTTTATAATCACCAACCAAGGTTTATAACTCCTTCAACTTCCATTTTGTTATTATTGAAGGTTTGTATTCCAGAATTGCACATTTGGTCTATTTACTTTACATCCCCAATTCCTTATACCATACCAAAGACTCAAGGGTGTTTTGGATGTGCCCTGGGCTACATGGCTTGATTAATTTCCCTTTATTATCTCCTAACTTGAGTTTAATTTCTTCTTATCTATTTTGTTTCTATCCAGGGATTTTGAGACCTTGATGAAGATGGACAGGGGAGAGTGCTGGGATAATTTTCTCCTCTCTCATTTATGAACACCCTGAAGCTCAGCTCCTACTTCACTTTCCTGTGCTAAACATAACCAAACACCCCACCCCTAACTCAACTATCCTAAATATGTTTCTAAACTTCAGTTTGAGCTTTAGGGTTTCAACTAACATTTTTTTCACATCTTTGTCCTTTATAGGAGAACACACTAGAATAGAGAGATGTGTATTCTCATCTTGGTTATGCCATTAATTTGCTGTGTGAATTTGTAAAATTACTCAATGTTTTTGACCCTCCAGTTCCTTTCTCTTTAAGGTAGGTATCATTATTCTGGCTGCCTGGTATTGTTAGCTTAAGGGTCAAAACCAGGGACCACAAATGTTAAGATGTCCTTTGAAAAATGTGAAATATTAGGGAAAAAAATGCTGCCTGTTACTTTAGTAAGATACTTACCATTATTTTTTATAAGTTAGAAATTGACATTCATAGAAGCATATCACATAAGCAAATGAGTCTGAATCTAATTAAAAGGTGCCGTTCTGCTATTTGAGTTTCTCTGCCTCTGAGATCAGAAAGGCAGGTTCCTCTGTTGGCATTCTTGGCTTGACTCTGAGAGCTGTGTTTATACTCTGCTTCACTGGGGACAATCTCAAAGACACCATATCATGGGAGTTGAACTGAATCACTGGAAAATGTGATGTTAGGAAAAATAGGCAAGCATGTTTTCTCAGTTTTATTTGCTCTACTTTTGCCCCTTCGACAAAGTGAGTCAGAAATTAGTAAATATGAAGTTCATTTTCGGGCCATGTGATTTATTTTGAAATAGTATTATCCCAAATAACATCAGAGATCTCTTATGCACGACATTTAAAGGCATCTCTTATCCCTTCTCTTCTGAGGCAAAGGCCACAGGAAATGTTTGCCACGTCTCCTCTTCGTCAGTAGGTGTGGTGTTTCCAGATAAAGAGATGGCCACCTCCCCAAGCTCCTTTCCTGGATTGAGACAACAAAGTCAACGTTTCTATGTTTTGATCTCATTCTGTTGGCAAGTTAAGTTTTCAGCTATTTCAAACAGTCCCTTTGGTTTGTTGATCTTCATTTTGCCTGCAACAGGCACCCTCATCAAAATAATCCTCCAGGTTTTCTGTTAGTTTAATCTAAATAATTCTTACCCATATCACTCTATCACTACGTTTCTAGAGATATGAATTCTATTTATTGTGTTTTCCTTATGGGTACCATAGTCCTTTCCCAAGGCGAAAAAAAAAAAAAAAAAACCCAGTGAAAACCTAATGGGGTGAATTTGCAACCAAAGTACTGAAACTCCAGAGAAAATAGTTGGAGAGTCCTCATACATATTCATTATGCTCACTAAGAAGACAGAATGCTGAAAGGGATGACAAATGATACCTTCCATCTTAAATGGATAATAAGCAGTTCTGTAAAATTACTTCCTCACCATTCCTTACTTGCTAGAAGTGCTGAAAACTCTGTCCAGGAATTCCAATGAGATGTTCGTCCATATTATTGCTCTGAAATAGGTTATATGCAAAGTAAAAGACATTCTCACCTGAGTATGGTCCTCCATCAAAATGTTCAAAATTTTTCTGATGTTTGGAATTAGAATTTTGATTCCTTTTTCTTAGGTCCCATTAGAGGCCTGATAATCACACATTTAGTGTGGGAATACCCCTGATTATTTTCTAATGCTATTTACATGGATGACTGTTATCAGTCCGTTTTCAAGTACAAATAGCGTAATACTACAGACTGGGAATAAGAAAAGAAGCCATTTTGGCTCATAGTTCTGGAGGTCCAAGGCCACCAGGCTTTATCTAGTGATGATGTTTTAGATGAAGGGTCCAGAAGTAGTGCAGGTCATCACATGGTGAGAGGCATGAAACATGCATATGTGGTTTCTTTCCCTCTTCTTATAAATCCACAAGGATTCAATTATGGCGGCTCCATCCTAATAACTTCATCTAATCCTAAGCACTTCCCAAATTCTCCACCATTAACACCATGGTCAGAGTAAGTTTCCATCCTCTTAATACCTCACAATGGGGTTTAAACTTCAATGTGGGTTTGGGAAAGGGATAGACTATATTCAAACAATAGCTTGAGTATATTGTTTAGTACAATTGTCCCTCATATCCAAGGTTTCACTTTCCATAGCTATAATTACCTATATGGTTAACCACAGTCTGAAAATATTAAATGGAAAACTTGAGAAACTAATAATTTCCAAGTTTTAAAATTAACACCATTCTGGGTGGTTTGATAAATCTCATGCCATCTTGCTTCTTCCTGCTCAGGATGCAAATTATCTTTTGTCCAGTATCCACCTTATATGCATTACCTACCTGTGAGTCACTAAGGAGTTGCCTTGATTATCAGATCAACTATGATGGTATCCCATTGCTTGTGTCCAGGCATCCTATATTTTATTTAATGATGACCACAAAGCATACTGACAATTCATATATGCTTAAGGGAAGACATAAACCACATCATTCCAGACGAAAAAAATTAAAGTTTATCATAGCTACATAGGTATAGGAAAAAACAGTATACACAGGGTTGAATACTATTTATGGTTTCAGATATCCACAGAAGGGTCTTACAACCTACCCCCACACAGATAAGGGGGAAACTAATGTAATTTGTCTAGTGGTATTCTGAATTAAAAGAAACCCTTGAGATGTGACTGAGAAGGTGCTGAATGATATTTGAATTGACTCACATGGGAAAGAGTCTCAACACTGCTGGACAGGGTCCACCCCAAAGAAGTCCTTCCCTGACAGTGACACTCCTGACAAACCCTACACATCTCATGACTCTGTCCAGCATTTAGGACTGGCTGCAAGTGACACTACGTTCACAAAGGTGACATTGTACTGGCCTGTCTCTACACTGGTGTAGCCCAAGGTCTCCTTCCATGTACCCAGAAACTTCAGCCAGAAGTGCAATTGCAGATACTGGGATTCTGAACACTTACCTTTGTTAGACCCTGTTCTTTGAGCACTTTACACAATTATGGCATTTACTTCTTACAGTATTGCAATAATATCCTTCAGTCCTGAAATACAAGCAAGCATAATTGTATGGGAAACCAGATTGACCAAGATTTGTTTTCCTTTTATAAATTATGTACAATGTGGTGGTGAGGAACAGATAGGATTGATGGAGAGCCAATGCCGAAAACGATTATGCTATTTTATAGTTGAGAAAACTGAAACTACAGAAGGTGAGTCAATGGCCCAAGACCCCCCAGATGGTCAGCCCAGCAAGTCTAGTCTATCTACTTTAGCAGTTTTTAACCCTGAAAACACATTCAAATTGCCTAAGGAGACTTTTTTTCCATGTAACTGGGTCTGAGTTTCACTTCCTGGGACCTTGATCTTGGTGTTCCTGTGGGAGTGACATTGAGCCTCTGATGTGTGGTCCAGGGTGAGAAGTGCTGGCTTTCTAAACCTATTTCCTGATCATTGAGGCTTCCCTTTGGCATTCTTGCACACTGTTTGTTTCTTTGGCTGTAGCTGCCATCGATGCAAAAGCTCCAGGAGAGCGTCATTCCCCCTTTCTGCCTTTTTATCAGAGAGCACAGTTACATCTGAGCCAAAGAAAGTCAGGTAGCAGGAAGAGGCACCAGTGGAAAGAAGGACATTCAATGGTTTTCTGCATCATTTTTTATGCCAATTGTAAATGCTCAGCTGTTTATTTCATTACTATCTCTTTTCTATATTTTACAAGATCATTGACCCTGTCTCTAATCCGTCTGCATTTTCCCATTCATTCTACACTCTGGGTTTATCTCTTTAGGACTTGGCTTACTGTTTCATAAAACAAAGCAAGTCTCACATTTCATTAAATATTAATATCTGTGTAATCGAACTGAACCATCGGAGTTTTTAATCATCCCACTTTTGATCATTAAATCCCATTTTGGCTTATTGATGAAGTCAATAAGATGAAATATGAAAGGTACAAATCTGGAGTTCTAGCACCACAAGAAAGTTTCATTCTGCCATGATATCATCTCACGAGTTTCCCATAGCTACTCACAACACAGATAATAGATTGGAGTATAAACGTTTAGACAAAATGCTATTAGGGAGATGTTTACAAATCTACCTTTATAGCCTATAGCCAATTAACAAACAAAATATGAATTTGATTGATAGAAACTAATGATCACATGTTTCTGTCAACTCAGAATAACTGTATTAGTCAGATTTTCATCACTGCGACAAAATACCTGGGATAAACAGGTTATTAAGAGGAAATTTTTATTTTAGCTCATAGTTTCAGAGATTCCAGTGTGGGATCAGTTTGTTCCATTGTTTTAGCCCTTCAGCAAGGTAGTATATCTTGGTGGAAATGCATGGTGGAGCAAAGATACTCAACTCATGGTGGTTGAAAGTGAAAGAGGAATAGAGGAAGGGACCAGCAGCCCAGTGTCCCCTTCAAAAGCATACCTCCAGGGACCTTACTTCCTTCTACTAGGCTCAACTCCTAAGGGTTCCACCACCTCCCCAGGGTTCCACCACCTCCCCAATATCACCACAAAGTTGATGGCCAAGTCTTAAACACACAACATCTGGAGGATATTCAAAGTCCAAATTTTAGCCATAATTTTCCATTCTGAGTAATAAAGCATTGAGAAATTCTGATGTTTTCACGTTAGAGATTATGTGAGAAAGAAAACAAAAAAAGAAGAGAACAAGAAGAAGAATTCTGTGGTTAAAAGACCTAAAAATGGTCTCTGTCAAACCCATGCAGGTCAATCTATGAGAAGCTGGTCGGGAAGCTGCAACCATAATTGTACTTTCAACTCATTCTTGGATGTGGTGTTTTCTTCATGTGACAAATGCAAGGTTTAATCAGGTTCTCTTCATATTATACAATGACTTTTGGGTTTTCAGGGTTCAAAATTCACTGGGTTGAATTCCACAGGGTAGAATTCACTGGGTTACAACAGAAATATCAGACAATAAACCACAGCCCAAAGATCTTATCAACAAATGACATCAAAAACTTCTACTGCCCAAACATTTCAACAGCCTGACCCAGGGAGCTGAACTGGGAAGCTGCAGTATATGTGATGCACAGTGTGAGAATCAGAGGTGATAAAATTCTATTTGCTCCAAGATATTTTCTATTTGCGCCCAGATATTTTTTCCAGATATTTTCTATGGATAATTTGGTGCTTTGAGTTCCTTCAAAACTAAATTGCTTCTCAGGAGGGTTAAAAAGGGTGGGGATGAAGGGAGAGGTAACGTAGCACTTCAATGATAAATTGTTGCCAGATTTTAAATTTCATGAAATTCACCTGTCAAAGGATAAGAAGGAAGAAGAGAAAAATAGAAGAAGACATTTTATTCAAGAGCTAAATCTTCATGGATGTGCGGTTCACCCTGAAAACAGATGTTAATTTTTTTCCCTTTCCTTCTGGAACTGTTCATTGAGTACCAACAATGTTGCAGGAACTATTGAAGACACCGGTGTCAGTCCCATGTCACTCCTACTAAAGAGGTAAGGATAGACCAAAACCAAGAATTCAGGAGAACTAAATCTTTTTTTTTTTTTTAATGTGTTACTACACAAGCCAGTGTTTGAATTTAGCTGAATTCTTTAACCAATTGGAACTCAGGTTGGGCTTAGTTTAAAATTTATTGTAGACAAAGTAGAAATTAGAAATTCCCAATTTCTGACAGGGAGTCTTTTTTTCTGGATGCATACAAGATGATTTGAAGAATAAACTAGCATAATTATTTGTGTGTAGAACCTGACAGACCAGTATTGGTTGTCTCCTGTAAGTTATGTACAGCAGTGTAGTGTAGTGTAGAGGACTGAGGGTGAGTGATGGACTGTCAATATCCATAGAGATCAATTTAGTACAAACATTGGAGGAGGGAGGTTATCCAATGTAATTGGTACTTTTTTTTCTTGAGTATCTTTGTGCTAGATTGTGTTTTTACATGAATATCTGTGCCTGATTGAGACTTTTGGAAGATAGAAACAATCCTGCATTTTAATATGGAGACTGGAATTAACTTTTGACATAAATCTCCTTGGGAGCAGAAACTTGAATTACCAATAAAAAGGAAGAGTCCATCCATTC
Organism: Urocitellus parryii; assembly: GCF_045843805.1. Taxonomy (NCBI): domain Eukaryota; kingdom Metazoa; phylum Chordata; class Mammalia; order Rodentia; family Sciuridae; genus Urocitellus; species Urocitellus parryii. Next base: position 106,519,313 of record NC_135533.1, read on the forward strand.
TTGAGGGAGACCAGACCACACAGTAAAATCACATAAATTTCAGGCTTCTGATGTTCAGTCATTAGACTTAAAAACAAATTGTAGGCATTAAAATTATTTTAATTATATAAATCTATGGGGCACATTTATACACATACAGAATATTTGATGATCAAATCAAGGTAGTTAGCCTTTCAATCTTGAACTTAAAATTTTTTGATTAATGACTAATATTGAACATATTTATGGGACAAATGTGATATTTAAACACATATATAATATGTGCTGATAAAATCAGGGTGATTAATGTTTCCATCTCCTTATCATTATTTAAACTTCTTTCTCCTGGTTATTTATAAAATATATAATAAATTGCTGGGTGTGATGGCACATAATCCCAGTGGCTCAGAAGGCTGAGGCAGGAAGATTGCAGTTTTTTAAAAAAATTATTTACTTTTTAGTTTTAGGTGGACACAATATCTTTATTTTTATGTGGTGCTAGGATTGAACCCAGTACCTCATGCATGCTAGGTGAGCACTCTACTACTGAGCCACAGACCTCAGCCCCAATTGCAGGTTTAAAGCCAGTGTCAGCAACTTAGTAAGGCTACAAGCAATGTAGTGAGACCCTGACTCGAAATAGAAAATAAAAAAGGCTGGAGTGGCTTAGTGGTTGTGGCTCTTGGGTTCAATCCCTGGTACCAACCAAAACCAGAACTAAATAATGAGAATATGTTCTTTAAAAAATATGCATATATATGTATATATAAATATAAATTACAGTGAACTATAGTTCCCCACCCTTTAAAGTATAGCACTAGAATTTATTATTTCTGTCTAGCTGATTTTCGAGCTTTGTGGACATTTTTTGTTATGCCCTTGTGTTCATTTCTATTCAACCTGCCTTTGCCAAAATGAATTGTTGGCTCAAATGGGCTAGAAGTGATTAAGCAAGGGAAAAATAGCTTCCTATTAATGTACAGTTGGCCTTCCATATCTTGTGGGTTCGGTATCCTTGGATTCAACCAACCACGGATATAAAGTATTTAGGACAAAAAAAATTGCATCTTACTAAATATGAACAGACTTGTTTTCTTCTCGTTATTCCCAAAACAATACATCTGTTGACACAGAATTTGCATGTGACAAGGAATTATAAATAATCTAGAGATGATTTAAAGTACATGGAAGAATTTGTGTAGGTGATATGCAAATACTAGGTCATTTTAGGTAAGGAACTTGAGTATCCACGGTTCTGGGTGTCTAGAAATGATCCTGCAACACATCCCTTGTGGCCGCTGAGGGATGACTGTACATGGGGGAAAGAATACCTTGTGTATTAACCCCAAGAATTCAATGATATTATTAAGAATGGAGGGCTGGGTAAAAAGTGAATGCATCTGAAGAAGACAGTGTTAAAGTTTAGATCCAAAATGTCTCCCAAGGGCCCTGTGTATTGAAGGCTTGTTCCTTAGCCAATGTACTATTGGGAAGTGGTGGAACCTTTAGAAGCTGGAGTCTAGTGGAAGGAAATTATATCATTGGGGGTGTGCCCTTGAGGGAACTCTCTGCATTTTGATCCCTACCTCTTTCTCCCTCTGCTTCCCAGTAGACATAAAGTGAATGGGCTTCCCCAACCACATGCTTACACTATGTTAGACTGTGCTGCCAGAGACCCAAAGGAACAGGGCAAACATATGTGGACTCAAACCTTTGAAATGGTGATCCAAAATAAACCTTTATGCTTTTAAGTTGATTTTCTCAGGTATTTCATTATAGCAACAGAGACCTGACTAACATAGGTAGGTAGTATGTGATTTATAGTGCGGTTGGTACCTGGGCATATCACTTTATTTTTTTTTCCCCACAATTTACCAAAATTCCACTTCACGCTGGCTTATTTCATATGTTTTGTCTCATGAAACAGAAATGTCCAGTAATGGCGCAGGATCTAAAACAGGTTGGTCTAGAGGCAATGTAGTTTATCAGAGCAGCAACTCTGGCTGCCTTGGTGCCTCGCTTCTCTTCAGGCCATCTTCACTGCTGGGAATAATTCTGGGCTCCTGCGCTACGTTGTCCCTTGGCCACATCTACATTCTTCACTTTCTCCAAGTAGAAAACAAACTCTTGGATTCTCTTTGGATTCAATACTTAGAGTATTTTAAACTTGGTTTCCATTGTCCACCGTCTATTTATGTGTTGCTTAATCCTGGATTATACAGAAAGCAATTTCAGAATCATTAATTCACAGTTACTTTCTACCTAGAGTTCAGCACTTATTTACATAGTTTATATTTATGAAGATATATATGTGTGTATGTGTGTGTATACACATATATACACATATATATACATATATGTATGTTTAGCCTAAAGATATGTGTGTATGTATATATATATATATATATATATATATACACACACACACACACACACACACACACACTCATAAAAACACACATACACACAGTCCTCCTTTAGTATCAACAAGGACTTGTTCCAGAATCCCTTCCCTCATAGTCCTAAAATATGCAGATGCTCAAGCCCCTTGTAGAAAATGGCTAACAGTATTTGCGTTTTCACCTATGAACATCATCTTGTATATTTTAAATCATCTCTAGGCAACTTATAATGTATCACACAGTGTCAGGACTGTAAAAATGGTTGTTGTACTGTATTATTTAGGGAATATTGACTGTGCATATATAGGAAACTATATGTAAATGTACAGTTCAAATGCAATTTTTTTCCAAATGTTTTTGATCTGAGCTTGATTGAATCTGCAAATGAGGAAACTGCATATATAGAGAGCTGAATGTATTGAAAAATTACTGGATAGTTGTGAATGTAGCTCAGTGGTAGAGCACTTGTCTAGAATGTGCAAAATCTCTGGGTTTAATCCCCAGCACTTCAAAAAAAGTTACTTAGGTTAGTTCATCTTTTCCTCTTCCATGTGGCTCTGAAATGCAGATAACTTCATTCATTTTACTCTGCATAACTTTTAAAGTTTTTTTCCATAAGCCTTAGAGGTGTACCATATCTGATGTACCTGTCTGTTGGCTTACACCTGTTTCCAACATTTCTCTGAGTCCAGGCCCAAGTGATAGATTAATATTAACTATAGGGAGCTAGAATTGAGGCTCAGTGGTAGAGCACTTGCCTTGCCCATGTGAGGCCCTGGGTTCAATCCTCAGCACCTCATAAAAATAAATAAATAAGATAAAGGTATTGTGTCCATCTACAACTAAAATATATTTTTTAAAAACGATCAATTATGAGATATATTATAGCTGCTCAATAGAGTAGACACTTATTGCAGGCAGGAACTGTACCATACCTCTGTTCTAACTAGTAAATTCTATGTGTGTAGTACATGTTCAGTTCACTGACCTGTACTTAACTGGTAAATGATGGAGGCATCTATATTGTATAGTTCATTATTCTTGACATCAAATTAAAACTGTTCAAAAGTTAAAAAAATAAAATAAAATAAAAAAGATCAATTATGGCTGGTCTGGGAGCTAAAGGTGGGGCCAATATCAGCAGCATTAACATGGCCAGGACTATCACGATTGTGTGACATATGAGGAACAGAAATGGGATGCTGGAGAGAAACCAGCATGTCCACCATGGTGCATCTGGAACAAGTTTGAGGTTCTGGCTTGTAAGGTTCACATGCAAGTGTGTGAAATATTTCATTAAAACATGCCTCCATCCCTTCTAAATCTATATTAAGATTCTTCAAAAGTATAATGTTATTATAGAGCTAGATGGTAGTGTGCAACTGTAGGGTATCATTGTTTGTGGTTTTTCTGCATTTAAGAGATGAAGAATTTGGACAGGAGGCCTTTGTAACAAGTGGAGGAAAGCTTGTGACAAGGAACTGGCCTGGACTGGCTAGACTCTTTTTTGGGATCTTATACATGGCTGTTTGGGTTTGGCCTGGACTCCAAAGCACAGGAGTGTCTAGTGATGTCTAGTGATGACAAGTGAGTGGGCTCCCACCTAGGGGCCTGAGGCTACCCACCTGGCACAGAGACATTCTGGTCAGGGGTGTTATATTATGTGTTTCTGTCCCCTGGCCTTTAGAAAAGACTCCTTCTGAGTTCCAGCCCACGAGGTTGTGCTATGAGGAATTTGAAAGGCTCCTTCTCATCTTCATCTCTATTCAAAAGGGACAGCCGTGCCCCCTCATTGGGTTCAGAGAAGGATATTTTGTAGCTGTGTTCAATGGAAGACAGTTGTATCTATAGACTCCCCTGTCTCATTGTGGTACTTGGTGACAGAAGAGCCTGAGATGTGACCTTGGCGTAAGCATGAAACAGAGGACATGACTGCTTGGTTTGTTTCAACTTTTAAGATGAGGGAAATCCTTCCTGTCCATACGTGTTTTTCTTTCCATAGACTATCGCCTCTCCCACCAGAATGTAAGTCAATGTGAATAGGCATCCCTTCATCCTGACCATTCAATCCACAGAATCTAGAATAATGTATGCACAGTAAATATTTGTTGAATAAATACATAACAAAGAAAGAGGGGAAGGGGGAAGGAGTGATTGATAACCTGTCTTAATATGAAATGGGAATCGCTCAGAAATAGAAACGTGATGTCCAGTCCATAATTTGAATACAAAATGAATGGTTTATTTTTTTCTCATAGTCTTAGGTATATAACATAAGGATGATTAGAATACAAATATCGTGGAGTAGAGCGCAGCATAACATTGAAGAAACAAACTGAAGAAATTTTAAACTATGTCAACAAGTGTTGCGTTTAATTTCAGATCCTCAGAGCTCTCACTCACTGCTCACTGTCTATTATATAAGTTTGGTTTGTATTTTTATCATGAATATGCATGCATGTGGTTTAAAGAGGAAATCAGTTCTGTGAGTTTTGTTATGAAAAACCAGAACATGCATGGTTACCATTTCCTCCTCCCCCAGAGGAAACAGCATTCAACTTCTTTACCAATTCTTTTGATGCTTATACCTGCATCTCTAAATAGGGCATGAGTTGCTACTTGCTGAGTCATCAGTTTTAGGAGCTATTGACTTGTAACAGATGGAGGAAGAGGATTTATCTCATCCTGACCACAACATGCATGCATCTTTCCTATATCTACATCCACTCAACAGTTATTTGATCAACGTTTAGTGTTTCCACTACTTTGGTTTTATAAATATTACAGATAGCTGAGCTCTGTAGTATTCCATAATTTCTGTTCTATTCCTTCAAAACCTTGTCTTCCCGGGGTTAATAATTTTCTTGTACTGTTTGCCTTTGGTTTGCTCCAATGTGGGTTGGTTGATGTGTAGACTCTTTACACAGATGCTGTCTTGGGATTTCCCTTTCACATTACCCTGAGCATTTGTGTTTCTTTTCTCCTGTTTTTCATGCCCTCTTCTTTGATGGTTTATTCCGTGGGTTACAAATCTATGCCCTCCCCTTACCTGTTTTTGTAAATAAAGGTTTATTGGGGAATCAAGATGCCCATTACTGCATATTGTCTATGGATGTCCTTGAGACAGAGACATTATGGCTCACAGATTGTATCATATTTACTGTCTGAATGTTAACAGAGTGATTTTGCCAGATCCTGGTTTACTTAATCATTGGATGTAGCATATTTTCTAAAGTTTTCTAGAAAGTTTACAAGAAGAATCTATGGATTTTTTGAAACTTCACAAGCATTTTTATTAGACAAGTACAGCTTTAAAAGACCCTGCCAAATTGTTTTCCAAAGTATTTTTTTCCGGTTCCTATTTTCATCAGCAATTTGTGATTGTTCCACTCTTCCGACACTAGATATTATCCTGATTTTTAAAATTTTATCCATTCTGATGGTTTTATTTTGTATCTCATTGGTTTTATTTTGCATTTTTTCTGGTAATCAATAATTTCTATGTCTGTCAATACTGTGACTATTATATACTATTGATCATTTGGATATCCTCTTCTCTGAAGGGGCTAGACAAGACTTTTGGCCATTTTTGACTGGGTTAGCTACATTTTTGCCTATTTGTGGTAGTACATGCCCATGACATGATTGCTGTAAATTGGATGGCCATAAAAGTGTGGAGGAGAAAACTCTTTTGTAGAGTTTTCTGTCTTTGAGCAACATCACTAAAACAATTTATGCAGCTTTATAGTAGTCTTGCTGTTGGGTGGCAGAATTGTTCCAGGTTTAGTTTTCTTCTTATCTGCCATTTCCAGCCTTTTGCATTCCTGCATACATTTTGAAATTGGCTCATCTTATGAATTTCCACAAGAGTTCCCTTGTATACCACCTGAGATTTCATTGAATACATAGGTCTTTAGTATTTCAGTCCTCGAAGACAATAGAGTTGATCCTCTTTATTTGTGACTTCTAAATTTTGGAAGTCATTTACTTGCTAAAGTTTATTTGTTACCATCATAAAAATACTTGTGATATTTTGTGGCCATCGTCAATACATCATGATGAAAACTTTCAGTTGTCTGATGTGTATGGTCTCAACTAAAGTGACACTGATTTTTCATTTCAGCTCTCATGTTAGTAGTACTAAATAAATACCATGTTAGAACATTTTTGTGCTTTTTGTTGATGATTTTTCTATTTAAAATGGCCTCCAAGTGTATGTTTCTTTAAATATAAAACCACACACGGTAAGGTTGTATTTGACTGATGGATTAAAATGCGGTGACCAGAGGACTTACAAGAACCTAACCTCATACTTCCCCTAGGAGCAATAAATAGTCATCGTTAGGGCAGTGTTTGCAATGATGACTTTAATAGAATATAACTACTGCAGATAGAAAAAATTGATTGTATTTCCCTCTATAAATCTGGGTTTCTTTTAGCAATTTTTGGTTGTGTGTGTGTGTGTGTGTGTGTGTGTGTAGAGGTTTTCACATGTTTTGTTAGATTTACTCCTACATGACTGATATTTTTGATGCTACTTAAAACTTTACTTTCTATTTTTTCATTGGTACTATATTGAACAACTTTTGTATTTGTACACTGATATTGAATCCAGTGACCTTAGTAAATTTACACATTACTTTCTAATAGTTTGTACATTATTTTGGACTATCCCTTTATATCATCATATCATTCATAAGAAATTGCAGTTTTGATTCTTTGCTTCCAATTTATGCATCTATTTTTCTTTGCCTTTATCACAATAGTTATACCTTCCTATCAAATATGAGTGTCGATAATGGATGCGATCATTAATTTTACATGTCAACTAGGTCACAGTACCTTGGTTTTCGTTAAACATCAATCTAGGCATACTATGGTGATGCAGCCACATCAATGTTTGGAGCAGCTCAATTCACAATAGTTAAGCTCTGGAACCGACCTAGGTGCTCTTCGACAGATGAATGGATAAAAAAAAAAGGTGATATACAATGTAATACACAATGGAATATTACTCATCCATAAAGAAGAATGAAATTATGACATTTACCAGTAAATGACTGGAACTGGAGACTATCATGCTAAGTGAAATAAACCAGTCCCCCCAAAACAAAGGTTGAAGAATAAAAGTTCATTGTATTAGACAAAGGGGAATGAAGGGAAGGGAAGAGGAATGGAAATAGGAAAGACAGTAGAATGAATTGGACATAACATTCCTATGTTCATAGACGAATGCACAACCAGTGAAATGTCACATCATGTTCAAACACAAGAATGGGATCCCAATAGAATAAGTTGTATTCCATGTATGTATGTATAACATGTCAAAATACATTTAACTGTCATGTATATCTAAAAAGAACAAATAAAAAAATCTTTTGAAAAAAAAGGATTTGAAGATATTTCTAGGTATGTCTGTGAATGTATTTTTTAAGATGTGATTAACATTTTAAATAGTGAGCTTTGAATAAAGAAGATGAGCCTCGCTAATGGGGTGGGCCTTTTCCAATCAGTTGAAAACCTTAATGGTCCCCTGAGGTCCCCTGAGGAAGAGGGAATTTTGCCTCCAGATGGCCTGTGGACTCACGCAACTTTGCTGTCCCCTGGGTCTCCAGCCTGCTGGCCTGCCACGCAGTTACCAGACTTGCAAGCCCCATATCCATGAGAACCAAACCCTTAAAATTTCATTCTTCCTCACTACTCAACTCATGATTGTTTAACAAATTTTGGACTTTACGGTGCTACAAAAGCAGTGTCCATTCAGAGGAATTTGAATTTTTTTTAAATCTTGAATTTCAGTCTTTTCTTTGGCTATAGATATTTGGGACGATTTTCTCTTGTGATGCTGAGCTGTGGCAGTGAGCTGCCCTTCCCAGTAAGCCACATGATCAACAGGATAAGCAACCAGCAGTCCATAGTGTACCGTGTGGCTAAGCTATGATGCCTGGTTAAGGTAAGTGTATTAAGTGCATTTTTGATTTAGGATATATTCACCTTGGTTGGGTGTATGGGGATGTAACCCCATTGTAAGTTGAGGAGCACCTATACATGTATACATTGATTCTCTTTCCCTGGAGGATCCTAACAAAATAAATATCCTTGTCCTATTCCTAACGTTAAGAAGAAGCTTTTGATATTTCGTGATTAAATCTGATGTTGGTTGTAGAGGCACTGTTTATCAGGCTTACAGAATTCTTTTCATTCCTAATTTGCTGATTGTTTTTTAAAAATAAAATATTTTAATATACTAGCAAATACTTTTGTTTATTATCCATTGGGGGATCTTTATGAATATTCTTTTTTCTCCACCGATGTGATAAATTATGATTGATTTCAAATGTGAGACCATTTTCTGAAACCTGTTGATGATATATTATTCTTTTCAATATATTGGCAGCTTTGATATTTGCTTCTTTGTTGAAAGGGATGGGTTATATTTATAATGCCCTTGTCCAGATTTATCAAAAGCATACTGGACTCAGAATTAATTAACCATCCACTCCTTTTCTATTCTCTGGAAGAATGTGAAGATATTTATTTTTATTTCTTCTAATTATTTGAATGCCTAGAGAATATTTATTTCAGTGTTCCACTAAAATAGGAAATAACGATTTTTATCTCAATTACTGTTGCCATAGGATCGGCAATCACATTAGTTTTTCTGGATATTTGGCTTTCTGGATTTTCTCTGTGGTATACTCATTCATTCATTCATTCATTCATTCATTTTCTTGTTACCTGTGCTCTTATTGGTACTGGTTCCTTCAACTTTACTCCTCTGTTTCTAGCTTCCTGAGACAGACATTAGATGGTTGATTTTTCAGTCTGACTTTTTAACATCTTCTTTTCTTTTTCTTTAGATTTGAGACTAGCAATATCCCCTTGAGACCTCATTACCAATGCAACCAAGGGAAAACCTGGACAAGTCCTCTAGACGCAACCAACTTTGTCTGCTCTTCGTTAACTGCCATTTTTTTTCTTTTTCACATTTTGGGCCTATGAGTATCCCCAAACCTTTTCCTTGGGGAGGCAGATTTGAGATGTGGGTCTCCTAGCTTCTCATGCTTGGCTACCTCAGGAGTAAACTTTCCTTTGCAAAATTTGACATTTCATGCAGTGAAATGTCTACATAGTGGAGAAAATGGGCCTGGTGCAGTAACAATTTGGTGAGCCAGGAGGCAAGTCGACGTGGACCTTTTGCCTGTTGCTCCTCAGCCTCTTTCCAGTATCAAGAGCCTGTGATGGAGTTCAAATTGCTGCCTGGGCTGTTTCTCCAGCTTGGCGTCACCAACCTTCAGTTCATACTCTCCCTGTAAAATGGTTTCTGGGTCTGAAGGACATAATATTCAATGAGTAACTTTAGCACCACTGACCTGATTCTTGCTTCTTCTTCCTTCTGATTGGCTTTCATTGTGAGGGGCTTAGTGTGGGGATGCCTGACACATGACCTCTGAGAGGAAGCCTTAGTATGACCTTCATTGCAAAGGTCCTAGGTTTGGGAACATCCAATATACAGGGGAGAATCAAGGACTCTGCATTCACAGAAGTTCTCTTCATTTTGTCTGGTTTCTGTGATCTGATTCTAGCTGCAGCGCAAGTAACATAAACATACACTTCTGATCATCCATCTCTAGTTCAAAAGCAGTAGGAAAGGTTTATTTGATCCCCATGTGCAGCCCATTGGGCTGCATTCTCCAAAATTGGGTCAACTAGAGATCCATTAAAAGCAAAAAAATAATTTTTCTTTTGTAATACTCTATGTTTCCAGTATTCTTTAAACCTAGGAAATAAATGACCTGAAAATGGATCCAGAATCAGCACTGGGCAGAAATTAATTCAGACCCAATGAGGTAAATGGCTGCATTCTTAGACAAAATGTAAACATCTAAGAGTTAACGAATATTTCATTTGAGATTGACAAAAGAAGGGGAAAGGTAAAAGAAAAAAAAAAGCTGTTATGCAATCTGCTTCACCTGAAAAATTTGGTCCACAGCACAATTTTTTGGTAACCCAGATGGGAAAATGTGATCTCCTCCTTATACTGACCCTTTTGTAAACCCCATTAAAGCAACCTGTTTAGTCTCCCATGGGGTTGCTTCAAAGGGCCACAAGATCCTTCTCTCCTTACCAAAACCTAAGAAGAAACTGAAATGTAGCAAACCTGGGCTTCAATGGACACTGGCTAGAGCTACCCCTCCTGTTCCTCAGAGTACTGAAACCATTCCAACAGTTGGGGTTTTTAGTCATCCTATGACCATGCACCAGTCCCAACTCATAATGCTCCACATTGGGGCTTCCTCTAGGTTCTCACCCCTGTGTTCTTGTCCTGTCTACACCAACACATCTTTTTGGTATGGATTTCTTAGAAACTCAATTCACACATTCATTTTCTGCTCTCCAAAGGGAAAATCGTTTTGAATCCTAGAGTAAGCAGAGCCATAGGAACACAACACCCAGATTAGACTTCTATGATGATCGACAAAGCAGAATCCCTTCCTATGAAATTTTTATTTTTTTCTGACATGACTGAAACCTATAATAAAACAGGAAGGGAAAGCTTTAGAAAGCCCCAGGAAGGTTTTCCCAGGGAATCTGGGTACATGCCATGGTGACACAAAGCAGCCTGAGTGTGGATCTGGGTGGGGCATGCTGCCTGGCTCCTCCTCTGTTCCCTGAGGCGTGGACAGCCACTCCAGCCACTAGGTAGGTCTCAACTAGAGGAGGAAGCCCAAGGCCAGTGCCATAGCAACTCCAGAACCCAATGTGTGCTTCTGGATGGCAGAAGGCTGATCTTTTGTTAGAATATTTCTTCTGTGGATGGAATTATTAGATCCTACAAACTTGATCATTTCAATTGGAAAAAAAAATAGAAAAATTGAGGCATGTATTGTTTACTAATGAAGGTGCATGCAGATTCGATGTGGATAACCAGAGGATTAAAAATGCTTGAAGGAGCTGGGTGCGGTGGCACACTCCTGTAATCCCAGAAACTCGAGAGGCTGAGGCAAGAGGATTGCACGAGTTGAAAGCCAACCTCAGAAAAAGTGAGGCAGTAAGCAACTCAGTGAGACCCTGCCTCTAAATAAAATACGAAACGGGGCTGGGAATGTGGCTCAGTGGTTGAGTGCCCCCGAGTTCAATCCCTAGTACCCGCCCCTACCCTCCAAAAAAATGCTTGAAGGGGAAGCCTCTCAAATGTGCATCCTGACCGCAGCAGGTTGATAACGGTTCTTTTTTGGACCTGCAGTGCTCTTGCTTTTCATGGTAGATGCCCATAACATTTTTATCAATGATGTCAGCAAAAGGGATGAAGTCCATGATTTTATCTCAGGTTTCCTTATATGCAACGTTCACTATTGTCAATGGAAACACAAGTTACATAGTCTACCAGCAAATATATCATTAAGAGCCTTGGTATTTGCTTCTTCCATCTTCTTTGGGTTAATCCCTCATTTGGTCCAAATCCAATTCAGGTCCCCTGGATGACCCTTAAATCAAAAGGAGGCTTACAGACTGTCTTTCTTGCCCAAGTCAGTGGAATGAATACTTTTGTTTCTCGGAGTTTGGAGCCCATTCGAGGGATTGAGGTCCTGGACAAAGAAGACAATGTCATAGGCCTATCCAGAAGAGCTGGGAGAAAGGACATTTGAGAACCAGTCATCTCCAGGCTGTGCTGTTTGGGACCTCAGCTTTTATTTCTGAAGTCTTCACCTACTTTTTTTTTTAAAAAAAAGAACCCAGTTTTTTTCCTGCAAAATCCTCAATCCATATGACTCTAAAACTGTCCTGTACTCTCCTGGCAATGAGACTGATGGTACCCCTGGCTTTTAGTATGTTTCCAAAAAATTGGACAGATAAAGTACAATAAACTTGAAGAGGAAATTCAGGCTTTGACATAAGACACAGAATTGTTCGATTACAGAGGGTTGTAGGAGCCAATTTTAGGTGACTCTGGCTCCTGCTTGAACACTTTCCTCCCCTCCAGGTTTCAATTCAGAAAATCCTATGGAGTCCCCTGGAGTCCCACAGGTGCTTCCACAGCAGGGTGGCTTCCAGGGATTTGGAGGCTGTCAGAAGAAGTGATGGGAGGGTGTCCTAACTGACACCCTCATGGGGCTGCTGAGGGGATGGCGAGGGATCAGCATCAGCCTGTGCGATGATACTGTGGAACTGCTAATGAACTTATCTAAACTCGAGTATTGAAACAGTTACAGGACACAGGCATTAAAATGACATCCCATCTTCAGATGAGCACAAGCCTCTGAGAGCCCATTAAGGCACCTGGTCCCTAGCAGCCCTGTTTCCCTCCTCGGCTCACTCCATCCTGGATGACCTGCAATTCTCTGCCATGCTGCCCTGCTGTGCTGTACCAGCTGCTCACTGACGGGAGACCCTACTGCCTCCTTCCACATGAAAACCAAGGATATGGGCCAATAGTGACCTCCTGGCTGGTCCCAAATCAGCAAACCTTCTCCACTCACACCCATCCTGTCCAGGTAAAGTCACTTGACCCCAGGCTCTGGGCTCATCCCTTTGTGTCTAGGGCCTTGCTCTGTCTGTAGTCTCTGCAATTTGCTCTGGCCTCAGCCTCCCTCTCTGTTGGTTCCTCCCCAGGAGCATTTAAATTGCCTCATTAAAAAAGAATCCCCCCCCCCAAATTACAGTCAGGTGAGGTAAGCAAAGCTCTGCCCTGTTCATTTGAAAGTCTATGCCCCAAGGTCAGACATCAGATTTGTAAACAAGCCAGGTTAGGAGGACTTACGTATATTTAGGTTTGAGGATTGTTCAGAGTGATGGAGGAGGTGATCAGAAGATTGGTAGTCTAAAGGAGAAAATCTTTTTAGAAGTTAGCAAATGAAGAATTTTAATGAAGATTTTTTTTGTTTGTTTTTTGTCTCTATTTTTATGTATGTTTGTGTCCATGTGTGCATTTTATGTGATGTTTACATGGAACCAAATTGTAGAAATAAATGAGCGCTCATAAATCGCAAATGTTTTTTAACCCAAATGCTTTTAAATAGACTTGCTAAATAATGTTGGTTTAACTTTATTTTTTTTTTAAAAAAAAAGCATCTGCATTTTCTTTTTTAAAAATTTTTAGTTATACATGGACACAATATCTTTATTTTGTTTATTTTATTTTAATGTGGTGCTGAGGATCGAACCCAGTAGCTCACGTGTGCAAGGCAAGCGTTCTGCCACTTGAGTTGAGTCCCAGCCCCAGCCCTGCATTTTTCTGATCAATAAAACAATAAATTTATAAAGAAAAAGAAAATGGGAAAAATGGTTGACTTACACAATTGCTAAGAATTGGTAGCAATTGTGTAAGACCAAGAAGGAAAACAATTATCACTTCAGTTTGTGGATCCTGTGTTGGAGAACAATCCACATGAAGCAATGTGAATTGAGAGCTGAAATGTGTTTGTGAATATTTTAATCCTACACCAAAGAATGCAAACTGAGAATTTAAAGTGCATCTTTTATCAAGGGTTCTGAAATGAGATGCGTGTTGTGAAAACGAAGGTAAACAAAAACAAAGGGGGACAGAAACTGAGGGAAAACCTGAATACACCTTGCACACTACCCACTTCACTTCCTCCTAGTTAACCTACCGTCATCTGTTCCCATACCTCAGTCCATAAATACTCTCAAATCCTCGGTCTTCTGTCTCCTTCCAAGCTTACAAATAAACTCTCTTTTGGAAAACCCATCATTTCAGTTATTGGCATTCAGTGGGAAAATAGTCCTGGTTCAGTATTCGCAGTATCCACATGTTTTGATGCTTTCTTACTGTAATGATTATTTCACTGAGAACACTCTATAATTTTCATTATGATTTCTTCCTGGATACATGGGTTACAAGGAAGAATATTGCTCAATCGCCAAAAATTTGCAGGTTTTCTTGGTTATCTTTCTTTTTTGGGGGGGGAGGGATTCCAGGTATTGAATTTAGGGGCACTTGGTCACTGAGCTTCATCCCTAGTCCTATTTTGTATTTTATTTACAGACAGGGTCTCGCTGAGTTGCTTAGCATCTTGCTTTTGCTGTGACTGGCGTTGAACTCTCTACCTCCTGCCTGTAGGTGTGCACCACAGCTTTCCTGGTTGTCTTTCTATTTTTTTTTAATTTCTAGCTTATTTTATTTTAACATTTTTACTTTTGACATTTCTTGTACAACTACAAAATCTTACTCCGACCCATTTATTCTTTTGATAACTATTTTGATGATTGTCCAATATTTCAATTTTATTTAATACGTTACTCATATTACTAAAGAGTTCAATAATTCTTTTATATTTCCTGGCCTGGTCCCCGGCTCCCGTGGCGTTTCTTTCTATATCACTGGGCTTCCATGGAGGTCAATTTCTGTCTACATTTCTGTATTTACTGGAATGCATGTGATTTCACTGGGCTCAGAATTCTTGGTAGGAATTTTTTTTCCCCCCCATGTTTAAAGATTCCGTTGTCTTCTGGTTCATAGTTTCTACGGAGACTTCAGCTTTCCATCCTTTTGTTACTTTTTGGAAGTCAATATGTTTTTCTCTGGCTGCTCATAAGGTTTGCTCTTTGTCTTCTTAAGAGTTATAGTGCAAAAAGATTTTCTCTTTAACTATGGTGTGTGTGTGTGTGTGTGTGTGTCCTGACATGTGGGTTTTTATTTAGCTTTGAATAGACTGAACTTTTTGGATCTATGGTGTATAGATTACATTAAATTCAGAAAAGTTTTGGCCATTATTTCTTCAAATAATTTTTGTATTCCTTTCTTTTTTTCTTTCTAGAACTCCAATGATATGGTTTTTAGACCATTTATTCTTGTTCCAAAGGTCAGTGAAGATTTTTTTCTTCTACTCCTCCTACTTCTCTACTTATTACTATTTGCTTTAATTTCAGTAGTTTCTATTGTTATTCCTTCAAGTTAAATCAAACTTGTTTCCTAGAGTTTAATTTGATTTTAATCTCATTCAGTGATTTTTTTACTCCATAGTTTATGTTTTTTCTCTCTAGATGTTCCATTGTTTCTTTCTTTTTCTTTCCATATATTATCAAATTATCTACTTTTTTTCTTTTAATCTTTGAGTATATTAAAAATTTTATAGTAGCTATTTTAAGGTTTTTAATCTGCTAATTCTCTGTGTGTGTGTGTGTGTGTGTGTGTGTGTGTGAGAGAGAGAGAGAGAGAGAGAGATTTCTGAGTCTGTTTCTATTGACTGGTTCTAGTGCAGTTCTCTTTTTGCTATTTCTTATATCTACTACTTTTTAAAAATTAAGTTCTAGACATGTGAATTTTGACACTACTTCTAAGTCATGAACTTTCAAGGGTTACTACAGAGAAACAGGATCAAGGGAGAAGGAATAGGGTTTTAAAAGGGGAGGTACTGAGGAGTGAAGTTAGTTAAATTATATTATGTGCATGAACAAATATGTCACGGTGAATTCCACGATTGTGTATAATTATAATGCACCAATAAAAATAATGACAAAAGTTACTACTGAATGTCCATGTATTCATCAAGAACTCTACTCTGGCTGAGGAGACCTGAAATACTGTGAGTTTGGGGATTGTTTGGCTTGTCACTTCCAAGATCTTTCTTCCATAGCTATTCATTGTCTGTCCTCCTAATATTTTACTTATACATATCTGAATTCATATTGAGCCAGAAAATTAAATGGATGCCATATCTCTGTCCTAGTGGACTGCACTCTTTCTCTATTTAGCTTCCCTCTTTTTGGTGCTCTGTTTATAAATTCTAGCAGTGTTGGATGCCCCACACTTTAATCTATTTATTCTGCTTATCAAAATCACCAGGCTGTTTGCCTGGAAAAGCCAATTTGGAAAGCAGTATGGAGATTCCTTGGAGAGCTGGGAATGGAACCACCATTTGACTCAGCTATTCCTCTTCTTGGACTATACCCAAAGGACCTAAAAACCACATACTACAGGGACACAGCCACATCAATCTTTATAGCAGCACAATTCACAATAGCTAGACTGTGGAGCCAACCTAGATGCCCTTCGATGGATGAATGGATTAAAAAATGTGGCATATATATACATGGAATATTACTCAGCACTAAAAAATAATAAGATCATGGCATTTGCAGGGAAATGGAGGCATTAGAAAAGATTATGCTAAGTGAAGTTAGCCAATCCCCCCAAAAAACAAATGCCGAATGTCTTCTTTGAAATAAGGGGGGTGACTCAAAATGGGGAAGAGAGGAAGAGCATGGGAAGAAGATCACCTCTACATAGGGAAGAGGGGTGGGAGGGAAAGGGAGGGAGAAGGGGAATTGCATGGATGGTGGAAAGAGACCCTCATTGTTATACAAAATACATGTATGAATATGTGAGAGAAAAAAAAGAATAGGGTTACCCTAGATTAGGAAGAGTGAAGTAATGGGAGGGGAGGGGAGGGGTTGGGGAGATAGGAAGGATAGTAGAATGAAACAGACATTATTATTACTGTGTGTATTTACGTGACTGCATGACCAATGTGATTCTGCAACCTGTATACTTAGAAAAAATGAGAAATTATATCCCATCTGATTCAAATGTATGATATGTCAAGGTCACAGCACTGTCATGTGTAACTAATTAAAACAAATTAAAAAAAAAAGAAAAGCCTGTGCTGCAGTCTGAACTTTCCCTTCACATGGAAAAATGGGACTCTCATAGAGTTTACCTCCTTTCTCTTTACTGCTTGGGTCCAATCTTCCCAAAATTGTCTCATACATCTTGCCCAATTTTGTATCTGCTTATAAGGAGAGGGTAATCATATATTCCTTCATGTGACCACATGGAAATTGTGCTACTCCCTTGCCAATGTGAATGAAAGGATGCTATTTGTTAACATGATTCAGACTATTAAAAAAAAAAGTCTACCATCAATACACTCCCAAATGACTTAAGAAAGAGAGTCTGTTCTAGAGTCATGTCTTTCTAGGTTTAAATTTTCTCTGACTCTTTAGTCATCATTTCCAGGAAATAGTTCTGAGAGTCGCTCTGACTGTAGCCTTAGTGTCATGCACTTGTCTCTAAAGTAACCCCTGTGGCCAGGGACTGCAATGCTTTGATGGGTTCAAAACCGGTCATGTGCTCCACTCCTCAAGTCCTTTCTCCAGTGCATGGGCAAAAACAGAGAAGGAGAAGAACTCAAAATAAAAATTTAAATGTTATTAGTAGGGAGGACATGCTGGGGAGGCAAACCACAAACATCTGCAGCTGGAGTGAAAGGACAGGCAGGCAGCTCCTGACCAGATTAATAAGAAGGAACAAGGCAAGCTCCTCGCCTTCTGTAAATCTCAGTTTTCTCATCTGCAAAATAATTGGAACAATATGCTAATTTCTGGAGTCCCAAACTCTTTTTATTTCATGGTTAAGATCCTTTCTCAGAACTCTCCTGGGCTTTCTTCTTAACCTTGAGATTTAGACATAGCCCATAAATTTTGCTTGTGGTGGATTCTCTCTCCCCTTTCTATTTCTTAAATCTCCCTTTCCAGGGGTGGTGGCAGACAGTGTAATCCCAGCAACTTGGGAGGCTGAGGCAGGAAGACCACGAGTTAGAGGCCAGCCTGGCCATCTAGCAAGTCACTGCCTCAAAATAGGAAAATTTAAAAGGCTGAGGATGTAGCTCAGTGGTAAGTGCCCCTGGATTCAGTCTCCATTGCTGGGCCTGGTGGGGGGGGAGAGGGGGACCCTTTCAACCATTCTTTAAGGTCAACTTTCTTCCTATTTGTTGCTCTCTAATCATTATGGTCATCTTATGGTCATCTCTCAGCCTCCTGCTTCTGGGTCTTGTATTTACAAGTATACACAGAACACCTTTCCTTTACTACTTTGTTTGCCTAACAAGGGTTGAGTTCCATGTTAAATGTCACTCGTTTAGGGAACTTTTCATAAATTCTTTCTTTCCTTTCTTTTCTTCCCTCCTTCCCTTTCTTCCTTCCTTCCTTTTTTTGTGCTATTGGAGATTGATTGGGACCTCGCACACAAGCTCTGAGCCACATTCCTAGTCTTTTTTTTTTTTTTTTTTTTTTTTTGAGGCAGGGTCTTGCTACACGTCCCAGGCTGACCTTGAACTTGAGATCTTCCTGCCTCAGTTTCCTGAACAGCTGAAATGACAGGCATGTGCCTCCCTTTTCCTGAAATCTCAGACTTGGCAATCAGATTTCCTTTAGGAGTTAGAATGCCTCCTAAATGTATTTAATTTTTGCAGCTGCCGGGCTAAGTGTTGGCACATTTACTAGACCGTAAGCTCCATAAGGAACTGAATTGGTGTGTTTTGTTCATAAACGTGACTGGGACCTAGGCCATCTTTTCACTTACCATGTGTCTGACCCTGAGCTAGTGCTACAAACTGGCCCAAATATTGCCTCCACCTCAGGGTGAGGGGGCAGATGGTCAGGACACAGGTGCTGCCTGCATTCACTCAAGACTTAATCAAGAAGGTGAAGCCAAGTGTTGTGAGTCGTACCGGGAGGGTCCTGGCCCAGTGATTACTTCACTTTAGCTCTGGCTAAAAAAACCCTCTCAACCACTTTCTAAGTATTTACAGTACTTGGATTTAGAGCCTTTTCCAATGTGCCAAATAGCAAGTTTAATTAGACTTTTCCAAGCTGCGTGTCTCCTCTTTAATTTTGATGGTGGATTGATTCTCATATTCATGGTTGCTTACCTGAAATTTTCAGGCTTTTTCTTCTCCTTTTCCTAATTACCAGGGAGAATCATCATGGTTTGACAAGAATATTTAATTTTATGCATCTTGTCTCTAACAACTGCCAAAAGTTTCTAGTTCATATTCAATTGCATGCTTTCAAAGATGGGTTTTGATATTACAGTCATTCAATTACATTTGCCTTAAGATTCATGGCAATAGCTCCAGCCATGGTTTGGTAGTGATTATTAATATAAATCCACTTTGGAGATAGATGCAGGTATAAATTACAGAATGTCAGGGTGCAATTTGATTTTGAATGCTTTTTTTTACTGTTATAAATTATGAAGGATGTTGAAGATGGTTCAGCATATTCGGTTGGATATAATTAAAATCCCAAAGGTTGTGGTTTTTAAAAGCTGCATCTGCCTGTTGCCTGCTGGGATTTAGAGGTGACTGGAAATTTTAAGGGTTATGCTTTCTTCCATTCTCTCTTTCCTATTTCTGCCCTCATTCCCTCTTTCATTCCTGTGGCCCCTCCCCATCCCTCAATCAATTACACAAGCCATAAACTTCAATGCCAAAGAAGGTGCTGGGTCAGGGGTTAATTCCTATTCTTAAGAAAGGGCAGGGACAGATAAGAAATTTAACATCATAAAATGTGATAAATGATGGAGATAAGTACATAGCACCACAGTACTTGACTTTCCCAGGTAAAATCAGAAACCCATCCTCAGGGAAGACCCATCTGAGCTTGTGGGAAATCAAATCTGCTCTTGTGGGATTTGTCTTCAACAGAAGGTGCAATTAATGTCCTGAATAGGCACTTTTAGATGGGAGGCCCATTTTCCCACCCACACCATCTTTCTTGGACCACAAAATTTTGCAGATTACCATGAGCCATAAGGGAACCCAAGCATCATCCAATCTTTCCCCTCACTTTCTCTCTCTCTCCTCTCTCTCTCATTTGCAGAGTCATAAACAGTTTGTCCCTTGAGTCCAGCAGAGTCCCACAATATTCCCTTTCCTTCTTAAGTGTCACTCTATTGTTTCTCTTTCTATGCCTCAAATATCCATTTATTCTTTCCCTAGGTCACTAATCAGAACCAGCGACAAGGCACAGCTCAGGCCAGCTAATTCTTGCACCCATGTAAATGTGTGGTAGGAGTTGGTCATTCCCCGGGTGCATTTTCAGGGGTATATAGAAACCTTAAACCAGACAAAAGCATCTCTGTTTATGTGAGTGGTGTATCAGAGGTTTGGAGATACCTTTGCAGGTGAAGGAAATGGGACACCAGCAGAGCTGTGTCAATCATGTCAACATAACTATGTTGGCCCTGACATTTCCCTGCATAGAAACCCAAATTCTGTAGTTAGTGAAAGTTGAGTTGATCATATCTCACATAAAGAACAATTAGCATCAAAGCAATGTTTTTAGGGGGCAGTTCATGGCCCAAAGTTGAAGTCTTTGTGAAACTTTGCTTCACAAAGAGCTTAATATGAGGGATGAAGAGGAATTCTTTATCCCAGGGAGAAGGAATGCAGTTAGACCATGCCTCAAAGAGACCTAAGAATGACTCTTGGTTTCAGCCAGTTTTTATGTACACATTCATCCCTTTGACTTACATCTTTTTTTTTTTTTTTTTTTTTTTTTGGTGCTAGGGATTGAACTCAGGGATACTCGACCACTGAGCCACATCCCCAGCCCTATTTTGTATTTTATTTAGAGACAGGGTCTCACTGAGTTGCTTAGTGCCTCACCATTGCTGAGACTAGCTTTGAACTCCCGATCTTCCTGCCTCAACCTCCTGAGACGCTGGGATTCCAGGTGTGTACCACTGTGCCTGGTTACATCCTTTTTTTTTTTTTAAATGTTTGTTTTATACAACCCAGTGCAAAGAATTATTTGATTAAAGATAGTAATAACAATTTTACTAGCATAATCCCCCATTTTATTGGAGAAATCACTGATTTAAAAATAGAAATAGAAAAAATACATTCATGTAGGAATGAGTTCCCATCAGCAAAATTTCACTCCAAATTTTCGAATTTAATTAAAAATTCTCCTTAATTTCTCACTTTAAAAGAAATAATTATCTACCCCACTTCTGAAGGTATATGAACAAATCTCTATTTCCTAAATTATAAAAAGAAAACAGGGGATCTGAGGACTAAGAGACATAAACCCATCTTCCCATCCATGCAATTTGTTGCTGAGCATCAGAAAGAGAAAGTAAAGTCTACCATTGGGTTTCGCATTATGTATGTTAGAATAAAACACAAATCAGTTGTTTAAGAGGATAAGCTTTTAAATTACAAACAAAACAAAACAAAACACTCTTTAGTTTCAATGTTTGTACAATGAGTCCCTTATACATCCCCTGTTATAGGAAGGGCTGCCATATTAGAAACTTGCTCCTCTGCATCAGGTCACAGCCATCACTTAGCAGTCCCTGGCCCTACCAAAGGTGACTGGGTTCTGTCTGAGAGATGGGGAGGAGGCCGAATCCCATCCCTTGGAATGCTCATTCGTTCATGTCGTAAGAATTAGGTGTTTTAAGGCATTAGTGCTTATGTGCAATTGAAAATAGTTTCCCCAGCTGCTGGTCCGCTGGGTCCTGCAGACCAGCTGTTTTCCACAACCACAGAATTGAAATACGACTCTAAGCAGGGACATGTCAGCCGGCCTCTAGCAGCTGCGGAGCATCACTAAGCCATGTTTTGGCCCTTGATGTGGTCAAGGCCAAGGGCAGCTCTTGTTTAGAAGGTTTGAAGGGAGGTGGTCTGGCCTAGAAGCCTGCCTGGGAATGTCTGCTATTGACCTCTGCTCTCTGATGGAGACCTCTGGGGGAATAGTGACCAAATTAAAATTAGGTGGAGACCCAGAAGGGTCAAAGGAGGTTCCTGGCTTAAAACGTGTCAGTGATGTTCCCCAATTTATGGAATATATTACCCATAATATATTGCAAGTAAATAATACTACTTTTCAGGAAACGCATTTACTAATGATCTGTGAACTTTCTCTTTTTAAAGGAAACATTTGATATTTTTGATTTTTAATTTTTAATCAATAGAATATTTGTATATATTTATGTGGTATGGTGTGATAATTCAATATATGTGCGTAATGTGTCATGATCCAATCAGGGTAGCTAGCATTTCCATCACCTCAAATATTATAATTTCTATGTGTTGGAAACCTTCAGACTTTTCTTCTGTAGCTATTTTGTAATATACCGTAAATTATTATGGATATAGTTATCCTGTTATAATACAGAATATTGGAACTAATCCTTTCTGTCTTACTGTACTTTAATACCCCCAAATTTGCCTTCCATGGACTTTGATTTTCTGTAGAATTTGGTCGCAAGGTTAGAAGGATGACCAAGTGGAAGTTGAGGTTCCACCATCTCTCCGTCCTTTTTCTCTATGTCATCTCTCTTTCTACTTTTGATGTTTGCAGGGGGAGCACTCACTTTTCCAGGCTCTCTGAGACCTCATCTCCATTCATGGTGGAAGTGTAAATTTCACTGGGAGCAGGAGAATGCACAGAGGAGACCTGTGGGTAGGTTGGAGTCAGCATGAGGAGCAGCAGCTGGCAAGGGAGGCATCCTTGGGATCCCGGGATGATGAAGGATGCATTAGCTGGGTGGTGATGGAGTGGGAAGGGCATTTGAGTCCTGTTGTTTCCACTTCTAGCAGTTTCAGCTAGGCTGTGTACACAGGCATCCAGTGTATGGAGACCTACTGATTCCCAAGAGTCCCCACCCCACCTTATTTCAGGATTCTTTGGCTTCTTCCCCCTTGTTATTTTATGGACAGCACGCCTCCAGATTAGTAACTATTTCTGGGATTCCTGCTCCCTCTCTTGACAAAGAGAAGACTTTCAGTCATTTGCAGCCTTCAAAATAAAGGCACAAACCTCTTGGCTGTTATTTTATCTTTGGATTCAAGAATGCAACCACGTGTTGAGCAGCTGTGAACTCTGGCACATGCAAGGAGAGAAAGAAGGTTTGAATTACCGGGATTCCAACTCCCTGTCTTCAAGTAGGGGACTGCCGGGAGGCAGGCACGTGGTGGAGCCTTCTGGCTGTGTTGTGCCAGCCTTGGATTCTCAAAACTCTGAGCTCTTGAGCTTCAACTATAGTCATGGGCCCACCACATCTCTCTTTCTGGACTTAAAAGGGCGAGTCTACAACTTACCTTGGTCTGCATTTGAGGTTCTGTACCAAGCAAAGATTAATTAAATAATGAGGGTAAAGGAGAAGAATTACAAGGACAAGATCATCTCAGGCATCAGAAAAACATGCTGGGCATGAATGCTTGGGTTTCTCAACCTCACAGTCCCTTCACGGTCTTTATCTACAGACATAGAGACACAGCTATGACCCCTGGAGACATCTACTCAGGGAAGGACAGAGATCAGTGATCAAACCCCATCTCTGCAATGGATAGATCAAAGCTGTGTGAAGTGGCTGGGCAGCGGAGTCTGATCGACAGTATGTAGCTCCATCTTCAGTGTGGCAAAGGTGTGGCAATGCTTAAGTGGATGCCATGAGGGTATGGACTCTGGGCAAGGTCACTAACAAATGGTAGTGCTGACTAGTGACTGGCTAACCCGCCTCTATTTATTCAGTAGATGCTAGTGTGTGAGGATTGTGGATTAGGTACCAGGAATATAGCAATGGACAAGAGGAATTCATTGCCTACATCAGGGAATAGCTCCATGAAACATGTACTCTGCAGGACACTGGGATGAGAGTGCTTGGTTGTGGAGTGGGACTGCCCAGATCAGTTTAGGGAGCTCAGTGAACAAGGGCCCTGAGAGAAAGCCCCATCTGACTCACAGGACTAGGCAGACTTCTGCACAGCCCCAAAGGATGTGGAGGCATGGACCAAAAAGCCCCTGTGAGCAGCGTCCTGCTCAGGCCAACACACAGCCTGTTTACAGTCCAGAGTCCTTGGGGTATGGCTCTGCCCACTTCCACCTGGCCTCCCTCTTCCCCCCACCCACCCCTTGTGATCTGCATCAACTTACCTTGGTCTACATTTGAGGTTCTGTTCCAAGCAAAGATTAATTAAATAATGAGGGCAAAGTGAGAAGAATTTCAGACACTCAGGAATCCGAACACTTGCCTTCTCTGACTCTTTTGTAAGAGGACTTTTTTGAGGTTATAATCCTGAGGGGAAAAATTCTAAAATTGTGGAAAGTCAGCCAGGCTGTGGTCATGTAATCAGAGACCAGTCATTCAGATACTCCTAGTGGGAAGTTGAATGTTGAGGAGATCATGAAAAGACTGAGGAGCAGTTAGCCAATTGTGTTTAGAGGTGGTGGGTCCCTGAATCTTGTTCTCCATCATTCTCTAATCCCATGGGAGCTAACTCATAGCTTCATATAACCAGAGCCATGGCATCCCTGATGGAATGATTTACAACACTCATCTTACAGTAGGGGCAGCTCAATTGTGAGAATATCATGAATTGTCCTTTCTTTGAGATTTGAACCACCTGCAGGTTGTCTGGGTTTGCTGTCCGTACTACAATTAGAGTCATTACCTCTTTTTCTCATTCTACACAAATAAATGTGATCTGTTACTATTTGTCATGTCAATTATTTTTATTCTGAGCCCTTCCTAGCTCTGTGCTTTCCTTTTCCTGTACTTCTTGTGCAGAAACAGTGTATCGTTTTCCTAATTCTTTTCATTTTGTTTCTTCCATTTTCCTTTCTCCTTCAGGACTCTAGTGACATCTATGTTATAACATTTAATACTATTTGAAGACCCCTAAGGCTGTGCTCATTTTCTTTTTTTTAATCTTATTTCTGTTTTTTACAGTGAGTAATTTATATTGATCTGTCTAAAAGTTATGACTCATTCTTCTATAATTGCTACTGTGTTATAAAGTCCATCCGGTGATATTTTTGTTTCTAAAAATCCAATGTAGAATTTTTTCCACTGTACAATTACTATATTAACAATTTTTTTCCTGTTCTTCTGTTACATTAACCTATCTGTTCATTAATTAAAATCATATTTTCTTCTAGGTTGTTGAGAATAATTACAATGGCTACTTTAATATCTTCCTCTACTATTAACTTTTTTCAACATCTTGATCACCATGAGTTGTTTTTTTCTCCTAGTTCTTTCTTGTTTCCTCTCCTAATTCTTTGTATATTGAGTAATTTTGTATTGTAGCTTGGATATTGTGAAGACCTTGGATTTTATTATATCCCTCCAAAGACTGTTTAGTTTTTGGTTAGACTCATATTGCAAACTATCTCTTGGGGATGCAACTCTAAACTCAGATCAGTTTAATTAGACTTTATTGGGCTCCTTGAAGTCTATCCTGCCTCTGTGGCTTAGGGTTCATCAGACACTGAGCCAGAGTTTATGTATGGGATTCGTGGCTGAAGGCAGTGGTGGTCCCACATTCTACCCTCTGGTCAATCAGAAAGCTGGCCTGCAGATTTTATTAGAGGTTTAAACATCCTATGCCATGTGTACAGGATCCTTGTCCTCAGGCTAGAAGTGAAAATGAGAAATTCACCCAGTGCTGTGCCATTGATATTAGGATCAAGTTCCTCCTAGTATCTGCCTGTTCTTGTTTATTCTCCAGAGACTTCAAGTAATTATTTGTTATATTTTCTTCTGGAAATAAAATTATTGTCATCTGTGAGAGGGTCAGTCTGATAGAAGCTACCTAACAATCCCAGAAGTAAACTTCTCCTTACCTCTTATAAATTTAAATCCCCAAACATATTCACTATGAGAAGTATAAGCCCAAAAATATTTCCTTATGTGTTGTAATTATATATCTTTTGATAAATGCATTATACTTAAATTTTTAAAAATATAATCTGTATTGTAAATAAAAATGTAATATAAATTATAGATTTACTATAAAGTTGCTTTTATTTTTTCATACTATAGCCAGGTTGAAAGAACGATCAAGGCTTGTCATCGGAGAAAATGCCCGTTTATTAAGGAACAGCTCTGCATATTTATAGAGCTGGGGGTGGTTTGACAGTTATGACAGTTTAATGGTTGAAGGGTTTGACAGTTGGCATGGGGTGCTTTCTGATTGGTGGGTAAGGATCATGTGAGCCAGCAGAGCTAGTCTGATTGGTGGGTAAGGATCATGTGAGCCAGTAGGACTAGTCTGATTGGTGAGTAAGGATCATGTGAGTTAGCAGGGCTCACCATTGGACGGCTCTTCTTGGGGGATGGGGAGGTTAGTCTTTGGAGCTGGGGCGACTCCCAACACAGGTCATCAAACATATTTTAACAATTACATTTATTTGTTAATTGCGTTACTGAGAATTTATATTTGGAACAGTAAAAAAGAAGTTTAAAATGGTTATAAGAAGCCGATGGATGGATGTGATAGGATCAAGAAATGTTGACTGATGAGGCTATGAACCTGCTAAAGAGAAGGATGCATACAAAGCCAAGCAACTTATGACCTGGCTTCTGAATCAGAGATTTCTCCATTACCCATATCAGCATTACTTTCAACCATCAGCATGAGATATGGTCTGGGAGGGGCTGGATAAGAGCAATGACAAAACCATTTAATGGAAAGAGCTAAGGAGAGAGGAGAGATTCCTTCCAACTCAAAATTTATATTGGGAAGCAAATTCTCAGAAGCTCTTGAAGAAACTTAATGACAAAAAGTTCTGCTAAACAACATGGTGAAATTAGTCTTGAAAAGAATAAAAGTAATAGAAAAACACAATGTTCTGACAAAAATGCTAAACTGAGATTTTGGAATTGCTTAGTGTTATAAATATAGATTTATGTAATAATCCAAACCAAGAATAGAACCAGGTAGAAATAATAAAAATAAAAGTGTATGCAAAAAGCATTGGTTTCTGGGCTGACAAGAGACTCACGTCCCCCAAAAAACATTTTCTGGAGCATTTGTACAATGTCCCTCTCCTTAACCAAGTTCCACCTGGCAAGTGCAGGGAAACAAAGACCGCAAGGAAGAACATTCTCTGGAAAGACTTTCCTGCCTAATTTTTCCAGAAAATATCTACTAAAAGGAAAGTCCATGATATCTTAACCTTCGTTGTGAATTTATTCCTTGATGTGAATAATTTGAATTTCTACCCTAGAAAATAATTTTCCCCTAGTTAGGAAATTGCTTCCTACTGATCATCAGTCCTTTTCTGCAGGGCAAAAGCCCAGCTCTGTTTGTAGGAGTGTGACTTCTAAATAGTGTCCTTCACAAGGAAGAACACAGGCTTTGGATTTTGGTAGAAGAGGTTTGATTCTGGCTTTGCCTTTTCCTCAATGCACCGTCGTGGTGGGTAGTATTTCTTTTCTTTTTTAAAATTGTCATTTGTTTTTAGATATACATGACAGTAGAGTGTATTTTGACATATTATATAGACACAGAGTATAATTTATTCAATTAGGATCCCATTCTTAACATTGTACATGATATGGAATTTCACTGGTCATGTATTCACATATAAACATAGGAAAGTTAAGTCTGATTCATTCTACTGTATTTCCTATTCCCATGCCCCTGGCTTCCTTTCATTAACCTTTGTCTAATCCAATGAACTCGTGGGTAGTATTTCTATGCTCTGCATTTCTCACCCACTAAATGGATAAAAATCTCCTACCACTTATCTCCTAGAGACACTGAGGCGTGAAGAAAGTTCATAGGAAGCCCTTTTTTTACCATGTTGCTTTCAGACCAAATAGCATTCCTTTCACTCAGAGAGTTGAACTAGGATAGCCTTGGACATTTCTACCTGCTGTCCCTGTGGGGCAGCATTGACCTCTTCTGCGTGCTACTTCATCCAAGGACTGTCCAAGGTAGATGCAGCCAATAAGCCTGAGAAGATGCCAGCTGAATAAAGCCCTCCCCTCCCCGCTTCTGTTTGCTGTTGTTTGTGGTTTGATAATCCCACAAGTTTGGTACAGACTCTCACTATTTAAAAAGTGCTCTATTAAGCAATAAGAAAAGTCACACGCTCATTAGAAAGCTGATTTTTGAAACTGAGAGCTGGCTGTGGGTGCTGGCATTGGAAGTGCTGACATAGGCACAGGTAACTCTTGGTGGAAGCAGGGCTGGCACCTGCCCCTGGTTGTGAAACTTGTGCAGTTCTATATGAAGTATCAGAGGCACTGTTTGTGATAGGTGCCATCACATTTTAATTACCACTAAGATGGCTTGGCAACGCATCCTTCTTGGCAGCCTGTGAAAAAAATATTTTTGCAAACTGGAAGGCAGACTAGTGTTTTTAATTCATTGAAAAAGAAACTCCATAGTACCCAGATGGAAATGACATTTCAAAACTTTCCATAATACACCATATTGCACAGAGACAGGCATTTCTCTATGCTACCCTGAGCTTTACTTTGCACTAGGAAGGCATAAGTTGAAAACACAGGTGTTTCTTCCAGTAGAATTAGGAAACTTTGGGAGTAGTTTGAGCTGACATCCTTGGGCATGAAGGAAAACCCTAAGAAGATTGTGATTTCCACTGACTCCCTTTTCCCAGACTAATATACTGGTAACAGGGTCAGGTATTCTTCTCTCTTCTCCATCTCTCTCTGCCGATGACTTACTGGCCGAATTGTTTCCCCACTCCACCTGAAGCTGTCTGGACTCCCAGGGTGTGTGAGAGCTTTGCCACTTGCACAGATAACATAAATAAAACCTTTTCCAAAGCAGACAGACACTTGGGTAATTCTTTTAGAACATTCAGTTCATGATGTTCCAGTAAATTGTTGCATCAATGGAGAAGAATGATGCGGGTACTAGTAAAAACGTAATTAAACGTGTCCCAGAGTGAGTTTAGGCAGATTAGCAAATGTCAGTGCAGTCATGGCCAAAGGACAGCCAAGGAGTGTTATCACCTTAGGGAGGTTCACTGTGGGGGAGGGAAGTGCTCTACTGGAATCAAATGCCCCAGTCTTAGTGTGCATGTTCCCTGGTGATGTGGTAAAGACTAGATGGCAGTTTCTCATATTTACATGACATCTGAAGTTATTCAGAGGCCAATATATAGATACTCCATCTTCTCCATGGCTGGGAGAATGGACTTAGTATTGGGTTAGATGATTTTTTTAAAAAAAAATTAAGAATAAACTTAAATTGCTGCTCTTCAATTCCATCCATAATGGCATTGATGTGGGGTGGAGATTGGCAGAAAGGGCCATGGTTCCTGATTCGACTGTGTTTTGCAAAATTAAACTGAAGTAACACCCAGGAAGAGAAGACAATGGTTCCCATAGTTCAGGAAATTGATCTCAGTAGCTTGTCCAAGGTCCTATAGCGAGTGACTGACCTATGATCCAAGCCAAAATGAGCATGGCCCATGGAGTGCCTTTCCCACCCCAAAGGCTACATCTGGCCATGAAACTAAGGCCAGTCCCTTTGCCTTATTTGACTTTTCCTGTTCCTACAGTTTAGACAGCACGTCTGGAATGATTAAGGAAGTTATTCCCTAACATTTAGTTAAAATTCATATTAGGGTTACAAGACCGTATTTAGTCCTTTCTCTTTGAAAGATGCCATAATGATTTTTTATTCTGAGGTTGTTAGAAAACATCATTTTTTTGCTTTTTATGGAAAGGAACAGGCAAATAAGAAAAAAGAAAATATTTCAATCTCAAAACCTCTGCAGCCCCCTATGAATACTGAGCGCACATTGAAGGCTCACCTGGGGGATGGTCCAGGCACCTGTAGGGAACAGTGGTGGAGAATTAAGAACAAGGACCCCAAGTCAGATGCTCAAAGCTTCCCATTCATCGGCTAAGTAATTTGTGGGATGCTGCCTCATCTCACAGGCTCCCTTTCCTCTTCTGAAAAATGTGAGTTATAATGACAGTATGTATTTCAAAGGGTCATTGAAAGAATTAATGGTGATGGAGCTTATTATAGTTCTTGATCTTCAGCCATTGCTGTTCACTCTATTATCATATTGGTAATCATATGAGTATTCATATTTACATGGCCAGAGGCATTCTACAACAGCAAAGACCCAACTATGAGAAGCAAATTCCAAAAAGAACAGTGAAGAACCCTCTGCAAAGAGGTTGCAAAATGACAGTAGGAAGATGAAGGATGTAACAGGGGAGATCGGATACTGAAATTGTGATCCACACCCAGCTCTGAGGGAAGTAGGAATTTCAATGAGTCCATGGTCACGAGGTCCTGTAAGGCCTACTAGAAGGGCCAGGAAAATAGAGAAGAGGTTCTGGGCTCTGTCAAGTAAACCCAATGGGAAAATGTCTCCACTGAATCCACGGAAGCCAAATCCCAGGATAGTTGGGGCATAGGAGCATGGAACCAACACTAGTAAAGAGAGAGCTGAAGAGTTGCTCAGAAGAAGAGTTTGCTGTAAGAGAAAGGGTATAGCATGAAAATCTAGCTCATGGTGTACATATGTGGCATATGTGCCCATTTATAATTCACATTTGAGACTAAAAGGAAAGATTGTGTGATCAACTGTCGTAGAACAAAAGAAATATGTACCCTAACCTCAATGTAAAAAGAAGGGGGAATTCAATGGAAATCACAGATTGTTAGCAGAGAAAATACAGTCTTTTTATTGTGGAAAACAGACAAATGAAAAGCTTAAATTATTTCAACTCTTTAATGATGAAAGTTATCCTCTCCCTATGCATGGTGTTTGA
The DNA here is from genome assembly GCF_045843805.1 of Urocitellus parryii. Taxonomy (NCBI): domain Eukaryota; kingdom Metazoa; phylum Chordata; class Mammalia; order Rodentia; family Sciuridae; genus Urocitellus; species Urocitellus parryii. The sequence continues at coordinate 106,550,003 of NC_135533.1, forward strand.
AATACACAAAGGTTTTTTGTTTGTTTGTTTGTTTGTTGTTTTTTGTTTTTTTTTTTTTACATATTTACACTTTCAGAATTCCAGTGCATCCTTTTAAGGTGTTTCTAATCCTCTGATTTTGTCAAAACTCTGAAGATGCAAGGAAGTTCTAAAAGTTATTCAGAGGAGCGAGAGAAGGAATATTTCTTAGCAAAGAGGAGTGTGAGGAATCTTGCCACTTAATCCCAGCATGAGCATTGGTGCACATGGTTTCTGAGGTTGATTTTTCATCCGGATGTGTTATGGGTATTTGTGTTCATGAATGTCTCTTGATAGATAGAAATGCTTAAATTAATGAGTCTCTTCCATAGCATGGAACACAGGAGAAGATTGGCTAAGGAAAGTTTGCTCCCCCCAGTTCTTATTGTCCTGTGACTGCCCATGCCATGGTCTTGGCTAAGGAACACAAGCAATCATGGTGGCTTTCTGGAAAGTATGCCATCTTGATGAGGATTCTTGGTTGCAAGATATAGTAACAAATCTCATCAGAAGATCTGATGTGAGGACACCAGTGGGAGAATCAGATTTGGAGGGAGTTCAGAGCAGAGGCTGTCCTGGGCCAGCAAGCAACAACCATCTTCTACCTGGGAAGAAAACAAGTAGTGTGCAAAAGGAAAATGCAGGGGGTGTGAAAGGGTGGCAGCAGTGGAAGCAATGGCAGGAAGGTGCTCCTTCTGCAGCAAGCCACCCGCTGAGCTGATGTCTGGCATCTGTGCCCTGGTAGTGGGACGTTGAAAAAAGATGGTTCTGTCATTGTTTTCAAAGCATGGGAATTCACCGTATCAAATACCTGCGGAAACAGGAAACTTTCTTAATGAAGAACATCAGAGGAGATCTAAGGCTGCAGAACCTAAAATAATCAACAAGTGGTCTCTACACTCAGTGAATCTAGAACACAGGTGCCGCAGTCTGGCTGGGCACAAATCAAGAGCCACTGAAGCAGGAACAAACTTTATTTTTTTACTGCAAGAAAAAACCTCACACACGCTCCTGGGGAATCCTCCCGAAAGCCACGAGGCTCCTGCAGGAACCCTCAGCCGGAAATATCTCCCCGGGAAATCCCTCCTCCTGCACTTTGCCAACCAATGGGAACTCCCGGGGAATCCCCGTGAGAACTAAAAATAGCTCGAGAACTCAAAAATAGCGCTAGAACTCAAAAGTAGCGGCAGAGGCGGATATTAACGCCTTGCCTGTCAATCAATACTGTTGGCAAAATGCCAGGGGCCATACAGACTCGGCTGTGGCTCTCAGCACACAGGGAAGTGTACCTCCCTGAGTCAGGTGCTGATAGCACCAAGGAATTGGTGTGCCTGGTGGGTCGGTCTGTCTTCTTTTTTGAGTGTTTAAGCCCTGGTTGCATGTGATGAGTGAGAGGAAAAAGATGATTTCCTTACTCATCATCACTGCACCCAGCACAGATCTCAGAGTTGAGCAATACTTGTTCTCGTGGAGATTTAGAACTTTTTGCATTAGGTAACGTGATAATGATTTTGCCCTTCCCTGTAGTGTACAAATAAGGAGATGGAGACTTGAAATTTGTCCAAGAACTCACAGGATCAGAATGCCCCTTCCCTGATCTCTCAATGACGGGGAGTTTTTTCCCTCCGCCTTTAAGAAGTGAAAAACTTGGTACATGTGATCATTGAATATTTCCAATCGTGCTGAACATGTCTGCAAAAGCCTCACACCTTGAAAACTTCTGACTTCCTTCTCCAGCTGCTTTAGAGATACTTTATCTGTGACTCCCTGTAGCTTCACTCTGATTTGTTTAGATGTGAACTTCCTTCAGTTTCCTGCTGGGGATTCACTAGGTTCTGAAATGGGGGGATTAATGTCTATAGTAGGTAAATCATTTCCCTCCCCACAAATTCATGTCTACCTGGAACTTCAGATTGTGACTTTATTTGAAAATAGAATCTTTGTCAATGTAATTAAGATGAAGAAGTCGTTTTATGGGGGAGACTCACTTTTTTATAGGAAGTAGAACTTGTCATTGGTGAATTTGGATATTTAGCTCTGATTTCAAAGCAGTTTTGAAGGGACATCCTAGCTTCTCCTTGCTGCCTAGAGTAAAATGTGAAAGGAATGAGATAGGTTGAGAAAGGAATTGTTAAGTAAGAAGGAATAGCAAGGATTTCAAGACCCTCTCTGAAACTAGAAGGCAAAAAAGAATTCTTTCCTGGATCCTTCAGAGTGAATGTAAACCTACAGACACTTCAATTTTGGACTTCCAGCCCCTGGAAATGTGACATTAAACATTTTTGTTGTTTTAAGTCAAAATTTTTTTGTCAATTTGTTATGGAAGCCCTAGGAAACTAATACAATGACTTTCAGTGGATCAGAAAAAAATATATAGCCATTATCTCTTTAACTATTAATTCAATTTCATTTTTCCCCAAAGACTATTCTAGTTCTTTTCATTCTATTGTGGTGTCTCTTGTTTTCTCATTTGTATGGTTTATGCATATAATCTCTTCCTCTCCCGATTATAAATTCTGTCTGTAGCTGTGTCTTATCTGGCGTTAAACCTATTCATTAAATTTTAAATTGGTTTTTTACTTTTTATTTCCCAAATCTGTTTTTTTCCCAAATCTTCTCTGATACTGTAAAGTTTCATTTTCCCTGCATAGATATTCAAGTTTGTTTTTCAAACCTGTAAGCAAAGTCAGAAAAAGCTTTTGCAGTCTTTGATAATTCTAATCCTGAAGGCCTGCTTTAGTTTGGATCTGGAAAGTTCCCAAAGATCCATGTGTTAAAGGCTTCGTTCTCACCTTGGTGTTATTGGAAAGTGGTAGAAATTTTTAAAAGGCAGAGATAAGTGGGATGTTTTAGGATAATAGGGGCATGCCCTTGAAGGGGATTGTGAGATGTGGATCTCTTCCTCTCTCTTTTTGAAGCCCAGGCAACATGAGGTGAACAGCCCACTCCACCACACAATTCCTACAATAATGTACTGCTTCACCAGAGGCCCAAAGTAATAGGGCCAATCTCTTATGGACTGACACCTCTGAAACCATGAGTCAAAACAAGCTCCTTTTCTTTTTAAATTGATCATCTCAGGTAGTTTGTTACAGTAATGGAAAACAAACTAACACAGTCTTTGCAGGCAAGTTTCTTGTGACTGTTGTTTTTTCTTTTTCTGACTCATGAAGTCTAGTCTCCATGTCTGTTTGGTTATCTTTGTATGCTGTCACTGCATTTTTCAAAATTATTTGCAGAGATAATAGAAGGTGCAGGAAATAAAAAAATCTCTCTCAGAAAAGATTTGCATTTAACCATGCTGGGGGATACTGCTAACCCAAAACCTCTTCTAAACAAGGTCATAGCTTTAAACTACTAGATCCATTAACTGAGTCACACCTGTGCTACACTTTTGCTAAGGCCTTCTCTTCTCCTAACCACTGTCCTCAGGGAAGGGCCCTTAGGGGTCATGCTTAGTGATCTCTTAGATTCAGTACCTAGTGCGGACCAAGGACTCCTGTGCTCTATGAGACTTTTAAAAACAGAAGCCGAATCTTTGTTTAGTAGATGGCTTCAGGCTAAGAGTGGTTCCTCTTTAAATTTAGTGGCTCCTTACCATCTACCAGTTCTTCCATGCTTCTAAGAAGACGGACTCATATTTCTCCAGGGATTTTATTGTTATGAGCAGTAGAGTTAGCAGTAGGGTTAGTCTAAATCGTCTGGGCTGCCACGAGGGAGGCATGAACACCTGGTCAACTCTGCAGCACTTAGCATCCTCAGCACCAGCTTTGGAATCAGATCTGCTTTGGAATCCTCCCCAAACCTTACTTTCCTCATCTGAAACATGGGAGTAGCTAGTGGTCTTCACATACAGCAGGATTTCTGTCATGTAGTAGTTACTAATATTAACCTTTCAGGTTCAAAACCAATTTAAAAAGACAGAATCCTTGCTAGCCTTGGGAAGATGGATAGTTCATTTCTACCATGAAACTCAAAGGAGGTGCCCTAGATGGTAGAACATGCTTATTTGTAAGGTAGCCTTCCAGACGGCATCTCCTCTGTCAGCCAGTTATGGTTTCTTGCAGACATAAAAAGAGAAACCATTCAGATATATGCAATGTGGGTTCACCAGTTTAGTATTTTTTAAAAATATCCAAAGTCCAGTGAATCATGTTTAGACTTTCTAGAGACTGGCACCATTTCTAAGTACAGGGCATCTAGAAAGCACGTTGTTTCTCTGACAAGTTCTGCTTATTCTGGTGAAGTTTTAGTAAGAACATTCTCAGTTCACAAGAACTTAAAACACTTTGAAGCTACCTGACTTTTGTAGCACATGTGTGAATTTATCCTCCAAATAGCATTATCCTTGTTTTAGTCTGCTTTCTGTTACTATAACAGAATTCCTGTGACAGGGTGACTTATTAAGAACAGAGGTTTATTTGGGCTTGTTGTTCGGGAGGATGGAAAGTCCAAGAACATGGTGCTGGTATCTGCTTTGCTTATGGAGAAGTCCTCATGCTGTTTCTACCCATGGTAGAAAAGGGAAGGACAGAATACGTAGAAGAAATAAAAGATGAGAGGTGGCAAAGATATACAACAACCCCCTCTTGCAGTAACTAATACAGTCTTGCCAAAAGCAAGAATCCACTCACTCTTTTGACAATTAACTCAGTTTTGTGAGAATGGCATTAGCTGCTTCATGAAGGCAAAGTCCTCATTACCTTTAAGGTCCCATCACCTCACAACACACTATTACATTGAGAATTAAACTTCAGTGTGAGCTTTGAAGGAGACAAACTATGTTCAAATCATAGCACTCTTTGAAATTATCTGTTCACCCATCTCCAGACCTGTCCATAAAGATTCATCTACAAGATAAGGTTTGTCCAAGAAGATGAATTTTCAGGCGATGGGTCGTTGTGGGAAGAACAAGAAAATGTCAGTATTGCTTGACCCAGAGAAGTCTCTTTCAAAGGGGAGAAATATTTTTCTCTTAGTGTCTTGAAAATAGTAATCGGTTGAATTTCACACCAGCGTAAATTCCAAGTTCAGATCCTGTACAGGATCGTATTACCCAAACCTAACCAAAATGAAAATCAATGATTTAATGGTAAATCATCCAGTGTTTAAAAATGGCAAAACCTGTACAGAAATACTAAATATGATGGCTACATAAAGTAGATAAAAAGCAGCCTGAAGTCAACCAGTTCAGAGAAGTTAAAAGACAAATCATTCTTATATTTTCACAGCCTGTTTATTCTAATCTTGAGTAATTCTAATTCTAATCTTGAAATCTGGGAAAATAAGTGTGATGACATGAGGTGCGCTAGCCTTGGAATAAATATCCCAGTTTTTGCTATGGGGTAGACATGTCCCCCAAAGGACCATGTGTTGAAGGCTTTGTCCCCAGCCTATGTCATTATTGGTAGTTGGTAGAAATTTTAAGAGGTGGGGCCAAGAGATACTGGGTAGGGCCACTATTGTTAGGTCATCAGGGAAGGGCCCTCTGTGAAGACCATGTTGAAGTTATCTTCATAAGAAGGAAACAACCATGAGAAAGCTAGGCACCTGTTCAGTGGAGGCAATAGCATCAGCAAAGCCCCTCAGGGCAGAGAAATTATCCTGTGTTAGAGCAGAGCTTCTCAGAAGACTGCTGTAGGTTGCTGGGACTGCTTTAACAGAGCACCATGGCTCAGCAGTGTAGACAACAAAAACGTGTCATCTTCAATCTGGAGGCTGGAAAATCCCAGAAGAAGGTGCTTACAGAATTGATATTCCCTGTGACTACTCTTCTTGGGCAACAGATAACCATCTTCTCCATGTGTCCTGCCAGTGACTGTATCCTATAGTTCTGGTAGTATAATTTAAATTCTGGTATTGGGATGCCTCCTTCATTACTTTTCTCACTCAGGATTGTTTTGGTTATTCTGGGTCTCTTAACATTACAAATGAATTTTCTGACTATTCTTTACATTTCCATGAAGAATGTCATTGGAATTTTTTTTCTTTATTCTTCTTTTTTTATTGGTTGTTCAAAACATTACAAAGCTCTTGACATATCATATTTCATACATTAGATTCAAGTGGGTTATGAACTCCCATTTTTACCCCAAATACAGATTGCAGAATCACATCGGTTACACATCCACATTTTTACATAATGCCCTATTAGTAACTGTTGGAATTTTAATAGAAATTGCACTAATTCTGTATAGTGCTTTTAGTAGTATGGCTATTTTACAATATTAGTTTCACCTATGCAAGAACATAGGAGATCTTTCCATTTTCTAAGGTCGTCATCAATTTCTTTAGTGTTATGTAGTTTTCATTGGAGAAATCTTTCACCTCTTTTGTTAGATTGATTCCCAAGCATTTTATTCATTTTTTTGAGGCTATTGTGAATGGAATAGTTTTCCTGATTTCTCTTTCAGCTGATTCGTCATTGGAGCATAGGAACTCAATTGATTTGTGGGTATTAATTTTATATCCTGTTATGTTGCTAAATTCATTTATGAGTTCTAGAAGCTTTCTAGTGTACTTTTTTGGGTGTTCTAAATATAGAATCCTGTCATTGGCAAATAGAGATAATTTGAGCTATTCTCTTCCTATTCATATCCCTTTAATTTTCTTCTTTTCTCTAATTGCTCTGGCTAGGGTTTCAAGAGCTATGTTGAATAGGACAGGTCAAAGAAGGCATCCCTGTCTTTTTCCAGTGTTTAGAGGGAATGCTTTCAATTTTTCTCCATTTAAAAGATGTTGGACTTGGGTTTAGCAAATATATTTTTACAGTGTTGAGGTATGGTCCTGCTATCCCTGGTTTTTCTAATGTTTTGAACATGAATGGATGCTGAATTTTGTAAAATGCTTTTTTCTACATCTATTGAGATAATCATGTGATTCTTGTCTTTAAGTCTATTGATGTTCTGAATTATGTTTACTGGTTTCTGAATATTGAACTAACCTCACATCCCTGGAATGAACCCAACTTGATCATGGTGCATTGTTTTTGTATGTGATTTGTCAGTATTTTACTAAGGATTTTTGCATCTATGATCATCAGAGATATTGATCTGGATTTTTCTTTCCTTGATTATTTTTTTGTATGGCTTTGGTATCAGGGTGCTACTAGCTTCATAGAATGAGTTTGGAAGGGTTCTCTCCTTTTCTATTTCATGGAATAATTTTAGGAGTATTAGTGTAAGTTCTTCTTTAAAGGTCTGGTAGAACAAGGCTGAGAATCCATCTGGTCCTGGACTTTTCTTGAGTGGTAGGATTTTGATGTCATCTATAATTTTATTGCTTGAAATTAATATGTTTAAATTTTATATGTTTTCTTGATTCACTTTGGCTAGGTCATGCATAGGTTTCCAGAAATTTGTCAATATCTTTGTGATTTTCTATTTTATTGAAGTATAGATTTTCAAAGTAGCTTCTGATTATTGTCTGAATTTCAGTGGTATCCTTGGGATACTTCATTTTTTATCATGAATTTTAGTAATTTGAGTTTTCTCTCTTTTTCTTCATTAGCTTGCCTAAGGATTTATCAATTTTTAAATTTTTTCAAAGAATCAACATTTTGTTTTATTTTTTTTTACTTTTTTGTTTCAATTTCATTAATTTTAGCTCTGATTTTAATTATTTTCTGTATTCTACTGCTTTTGGAGTTTATTTGTTCTTTTTCTAGGGCTTTAAGATATAAAGTTAGGTCATTTCTTTGGTGTCTTTCTATTCTCTTAAGGAATGAGCTCAATACAATGAACTCTCCTCTTAGAACTACCTTCATAGTGTCCCAGAAATTTTGATATGATGGCTCACTATTCTCATTTACCTCTAAGTATTTTAATTTTAATCCAGATTTCTTCAGCTATCCATTGGTCATTCAATAGTGTATTATTTAGTTTCCAGCAGTTAGAGAAACTTATATTTTTTATTTTATTTTCATAATAATATGATAAAATGCAAGGTATTAGATCTATTTTTTGTATTTTCTAAGAGTTGTTTTATGGACTAAGATATGGACTATTTTAGAGAGGGATCCATGTGCTTCTGAGAAGAAAGTGTATTCAGTCATTGGTGATTGAAGTATTCCATATATGTCTGTTAAGTCTAAACTATTAATTTGTATTTTTTAATTCTATAGCTTCTTTATTTAAGTTTTGTTTGGAACATCTATTGAGTGGTGAGAGAGGTGTGCTAAAGTCACCAGAATTATTGTGTTGTGGTGTATTTGATTCTTGAAATTGTAAAGATTTTATTTGATGGATGTAGATGTTTCATTGTTAGGTGAATAAATGTTTAAGATTGTTATGTCTTATTGATGTATAGTTCCCTTACGCAGTAAGAAATGGCATTTTTCCATTTTAATTAATTTTGACTGAAGTACACTTTATTTGATATGATGATAGAAACCCCTGCTTGTTTAAAAGATTCATGTGAATGATAAGTTGTTTTCCATCCTTTTACCTTCAGTCTGTAGATGTCTTTGCCTATAAGGAGAATTTCTTACAGACAACATATTGTTGGGCCTTGTTTCTTTAATCCAATCCACCATTCTATGTCTTTTGATTAATGAGTCTTGGCCATTTTCATTCAATGTTATTACTGAGAAGTGATTTTTATTCCCTTTCATTTTGATTTATTTCTGGTTTTTACTTTGAATTAGTTTCTCCTTGATTGACTATTCTTCTTTGCTGGTTTGTACTTTTATTTTTCATTTCTTCTTTATGAAATATTTTATTGAGTATATTTTGTAGTACAGACTTTCTAATTGTGATTCTTTTAAGTTTTGTTTATCATGAAGGATTTCTATCTCATTGTCAATTCTGAAGCTTAATTTTGCAGGGTATAGTATTCTTGGTTGGTATTCATTTTCGTTCAGAGTTTGGTACACATGACCCCAAGACCTCCTAGCTTTAAGGGTCTAGGATGGAAAAATCAACAGAGATCCAGATTGGTTTCCCTTTCAATGTGACTTAATATTTTTCTCTGGCTGCCTTTAAAATTCTATGCTTATTCTGTAAGGCATTTTCATAATAATTTGCCTTATGTAGGTCTGTTGTAATTTTGTGTATTTGGGGTTCTGTATGCCTCCTATATTTGATTTTCCATTTAATTCTTAACTTTTGAGAAATTTTATGATATTATTTTATTGAAAAAAATGTGCATTCCTTTGGTTTGTATCTCTGAGTCTTCATCTATCTCGATAAATCTTAAATTTTATATTTTCATGTTATCCTATATTTCTTGGAAGTTCTATTCATGCTCTTTTAACATCTTTTTTCCATGATCAACTTTATTTTCAAGATTATAGATTTTATCTTTATTGGCTGAAACTCTGTCTTCCAATTGATTTATTCTGATGGTGATACTTTCCAATTAATTTTTAATTTGATTTTTGATTGCTTTATTTCAAGGATTTCTGACGCCCCCCAAAATCTCCATCTCTTTCCTGAAGTGATCCAGTTAAAGATAGAGTAATTGAGAGGAATAAGAAGGGATGGGGGGAGCAGAAAAGAGTTTGTAGATTCAAGAGTTGAACAGGGCAAATGCAGAGGTGATGTAGGATGTGTTTATGAGGAAGGAGAAGAAAAATATAGAGGTGAAATAATTAAAGGAAGAGTAAAAAAGACAGCAATATAGTTTGGCTATTAACAAGAAATAAGAGAGAAATAGAAACAAAGGGAAACAGCTGTGAAACAGGCAATAGAAAATCATTCCAAAATATACTCATCGAAAACCCTATCCCTCAAAAAACAGAGTACAGAATAATAAACACCCATAAATCAAAGGCATTTCTGTGTATCAGTGACAAAGCCTCTGAGAAGAAAATGAGGAAAACTACCCCATTCACAGTAATCTCAAAAACAGTAAGATACTTGGGAATCAACAAAGGTGAAAGATCTATACAATGAAACTATAGAACCCTAAAGAGAGAAATCAAAGAAGACCTTAGAAGATGGAAAGATCTACCTTTCTTAGATAGGTAGAATTAATATTATCAAAATGACCATACTACCAAAAGCACTATACAGATTTAATGCAATTCCAATCAAAATTCCATGGAATTCCTCATAGAAATAGAAAAAGCAATCATGAAATTCATCTGGAAAAATAAGAGACCCAGAATAGCTAACGCAATCCTTAGCAGGAAAAGTGGGGCAGGTGGCATTGCTATACCAGACCTTAAACTATATTACAGAGCAATAGTAACAAAAACAGCATGGTCTTGGCACCAAAACAGGCTGGTAGACCAATGGTACAGAACAGAGAGCACAGAGCTAACCCACAAAATTACAATTATCTTATATTAGACAAAGGTGCCAAAAACATGCATGGAGAAAAGATAGAATCTTCAACAAATGGTGCTGGTAAAACTGGAAATCCATATACAACAAAATGAGATTAAAGCCATATCTCTCACCATGCACAAAACTCAACTCAAAATGGATCAAGGACCTAGGAATTAAACCAGAGACTCTAAGTCTAATAGAAAGAAAAGTAGGCCCTAATCTTCATCATGTGGGATTAGGCCCCAACTTCCTTAATAAGACTCCTATAGCGTAAGAATTAAAACCAAGAATCAATAAATGGGATAGAATAAAATTAAAAAGTTTCTTCTCAGCAAAAAAAGCAATCTGTGAGATGAATAGAGAGTCTACAACTTGAAGCAAATCTTAACCCATCATATATCAGATAGAGTACTAATCACTAGGGTATATGAAGAACTCAAAAAGTTAAACACCAAAAAAACAAATAACTCAATCAACAAATGGACCAAGAACCTGAACAGACACTTCTCAGAAAAGGATATACAATCAATCATCAAATATATGAAAAAAAAGTTCATCATCGCTAGCAGTTAGAGAAATGCAAATCAAAACTACTCTAAGATACCATCTCACTCCACTCAGAATAGCAGCTATTATGAAGACAAACAAAAAGAAGTGTTGGAGAGGATGTTGGGAAAAAGGTACACTCATACATTGCTAGTGGGACTGCAAATTGGTGCAGCCAATATGGAAAGCAGTATGGAGGTTCCTAGGAAATCTGGGAATGGAACCACCATTTGACCCAGCTATCCCTCTCCTAGGACTATACCCAAAGGACTTAAAAACAGCATACTACAGGGACACAGCCACATCAATGTTTATAGCAACACAATTCACAATAGCTTAACTGTGGAACCAACCTAGATGCCCTTCAATGGATGAATGAAAATTTTAATAATGTGAGACACACACACACACACACACACACACACACACACACACACACTGGAATATTACTCGGCAATAAAAGAGAATAAAATCATGGCATTTGCAGGTAAATGGAGGGAATTGGAGAAGATAATGCTTAGTGAAGTTAGCCAATCCCCCAAAATACAAATGCTGAATGTTTTCTGATATAAGGAGGTGACTCATAGTGGGGTAGAGAGGGGGCATATGGGAGGAATAGATGAATTCTAAATAGGGAAGAGGGATGGGAGAGAAAAGGAGGAGGCAGGGGATTAGCAAGGATGGTGGAATGTGAAGGACATCATTATTCAAAGTACATGTATGAAGTCACGAATTGGGTGTCAACCTACTTTATATACAAACAGAGATATGAAAAATTGTGGTACATATGTGTAATAAGAATTATAATGCAAAACAAAAAACAAAGTACATGTATAGAGACATGAATTTGCATGAACATATTTTATATACAAAGATATAAATAATTGTGCTCTATATGTGTAATAAGAATTGTAATGCATTCTGCTGTCATGTGTTTAAAAAATAAAATCAATTAAAACAAGAAAAGAAGAAAACAAAAGCAAAAAAAAATAACAATAACAACACAATAGTCAATGAGAGTGCATGCATGCTATCTGTGCCAAACTATCCCTTTCTCAGCTTCCCTTCTCAGTGGGATGGTGTGAAGAACTGCAGAAGATGCTTTTGGCTTCAATTCCTGGGTATTGTTACCACTGGGTTCTGTGAGATGAGTTTCTGCAAGTGAAGCTCCCAGGGGTGGGGATTTGGTCTGGTATTGCCCCAGGTGTTTTACTGTGTGTGAATGTTTGGAGTACTAGTGAATCAATGCACTTCTAGGACTGTACCCCACTACTCTTCCCAGAGCGCCACTCACGGGAAAGGGGAGTCAGTCCTTCACTGGTTGTTTTATTTGGGGCTACTTTTTTTTATTTGGCTTCTCAAAGACTGGTTCCAAGCACTTAGCTCAGTCACTCTGCCTGTTCAGATTCTCCCCCTTACTGCTCCTACATGCTGTTTCAAAGGAGCTGGGAAGGGCGGGCTTTCTCTGGCCTCTCTGATCTGTATTACACCCAGGAAAAATGATCTCTAAGCCAGAAATTCTCCATGCCAGAGAATCTCCTGATTTGCTAGATTCAGTTTAGATATTACAGTTGACTCTGCTGGATTCATGGAGTGGACTCATCCCCAAACTCACAAGTTCCCTGTCACAAGGAGATACCAAAATGTCTCGTGCTTGGGCCCCCCATATACAGCTGGCAGATTGTGATTTTTGTGCACCAGTTATATAAGCCAAATAGCTTCTGGGTCAGCCCAGGTCAGGCTGCCCCTCTGGTTCTGGGATTCCCCATGCCAAGACTTTCCCAGCACTTTTGAGTCTTTTCCAACCTTATGCATTAATTTTTCCTGCTCCTGCCAGGAGCTCAGTTCCAATTCTGTTCCTTTGCCTTAACTGATGTGCCCCAAATTCCCATATCTTCAAGGGTCTCTGTCCAATATTATCAGTGGAGTGTTTTGTTTTTTTTTCACTCACAGAGAAGTATTTCTTGCTGTTTGAGTTCTGAGTCACTGAGCTGTGAGAAGAGCCACTTCCCGTTAATACATCATTTCTCTTACTTGTATTCTTAATGGCTGTCATTTGACTGGAGTGAGAATGATCTTTGTGTAGTTTTGATTTGCACTTAATGATTTTAAAGATTAAAGTTATTTTTATATGTTTTTTTGACCATTTTTGTGCGTCATTTTCTGAGACATCTATTGAGTTCATTTGTCCATTTATTGATTTGGTTACTGGGTGTTAGGTTGTTTTTTAGTTTTTTATATACTCAGGATATTACTCATCTGTCAGAAAACTAGATTGTAAAGATTTTTTTCCCATTCTGTAATTTTCTCTTCACACATTTAATTGTTTCCTTTGCTGTGCAGAATCTTTAAAATGCACTCATTATATCCCATTTATTTATTCTGGTCATCATTTTCGGAGTCCTACTGAGGAAGTTGTTGCTTAAGCGTATAAATAAGTTGGAGTATTGAACCAATGTTTTCTTCTGGGTAATTGGAAAGTTTATTGTCCAACTCCCAGGTGTTTAATCCATTTTGAGTTGACTTCTGTGCAGAGTGAGAGGTGTCAGTCACTAAATTATTCTACCTAGAGATAATCAGTTTTCCCAGAACCAGTTATTTTTTTTAAAAGGCTCTTTTTTTCTCCAAGTTATGTTTTTGGTGCATTTCCCAAGGCTCAGTTGACTGTATTTGTGTCTGATTATTTCTGTCTTCTATTCTGTTCCATTGGTGTCTGTGTCGATTTTTAAGACAGTACCATACTGTTTTGGTTACTATAGCTCTATAGCATAATTTAAAGTGAGTATTTTCCAGCATATTCCTTTTTCTTAGAATTGCTTTGTTTGTTCCAGGTCATTTATTATATTCCATTATAATCATATGAATTTAGAACTTTTTTTCTAGTTCTGTGAAGAATTTCATTTGATGATGATTGCATTGATCTTTAGATTGCTTTTGATAATACAGCCATTTGAACAAAATATTAATTCTATTCATAAATATGGGAGTTCTTTCCATCTTTTAAGGCCTTCTTCAATTTCTTTAATGTTCTTTAATTTTCATCATAAAGGTATTTCACCTCATTGGTTTGATTTGCTTCTAGGTATTTTATTTATTTATTTTTGAGGGTATTGTGAATGGAATCATTCCTGATTTCTTTTTCAGAAGATTTATAATCAATGTATAGAAAAGCTATTGATTTTTATATTGATTTTTGTATCCTGCTACTTTGATGAGTCTATTTATTAGCTCTAAAAGTTTTCTGATAGAGCTTTTTGATCTTCTAAGCCTAGGAGCATATCACCTGCAAACAGTGATAATTTGAGTTCTGCCTTTTACTATTTGCATCCCCTTAGTTTCCTTTTCTTGACTGATTGCTCTAGCTAGAGTTTCAAAAATTGTATTAAATGGAGGCGGTGAGAGTGGATATTCTTGTCTTATTTCTAATTTTAGAGGAATTTTTTTTTCAGTTTTTCTCTGTTCATTATAATGTTGCCTTTCACTTTGTCATATACAACCTTTATGATATTGAGGTATGTTTCTTCTACTCATGGTTTCTTCAGTGTTTTTATAATAAATGGTAGCTGAATTTTGTTGAAGGCTTTTTTTGCATCTATTGAGATGATTATGTGATATTTGCCCTTAATTCTGTCTATTCTCTATATGCTGAACTACACTTATTGATTAGCTTATGTTGAACCATCCTTGAATCCCTGTAATGAAACCAGATTGATCATGATGACCATCTTCTTGATGAACGTTAAATATCATTTGCTGATATTTAAAGATTTTTTACATCTATATTCATTAAATATATTAATCTGAGTTTTCTTTCTTTGCTCTGTCTTGTTTTGGTATCAGGGTGATACATCATGGAATGAATATGGAAATAATTCCCTGCCTTTCTATTTCATGGAATAATTTGAGGAGACTTGATGTTAGTTCTTTTTCAAAGTTTTGACTGAATTCAGCTGAAAATCCAGCTACTCCTGGGCCTTTTGATGTTGAAGGATGAAAATTTTTTATTTTTACTTTAATCTTATTATTTGTTATTGTTCTGTATTGATTTTCCTGTATCTTATTAGTTCAATTTCTAGAAATTTATCAATTTCTTCTAGATTTTCTAATCTATCAGAGCATGTGTTTTCTTAGTCTATTTTTTTTTCCTTTGATACTAGGGGTTTAACCTAGGGGTGCTTAGCCACTGAACCACATCACCAGTCACTTTTTTATTTTATTTCTGAGACAGGAGAAGTTGTTGTTCAAGGTCTTGGTAAGATACTGAGGCTGGCTTTGAATTTATGATCCTCCTGCCTCAGCGTCCTAAGCCACTGGAATTATAGGCATGTACCACTGTGCCCAGTGAAGTATATGTTTTCAAAATAGTCTGGGTGTTGGTGATGTCTACAGTTATATCACCTTTTTCAACTCTTATTTTGTTAATTTGGGTATTTTCTCTCTTCTGGTTAGTTTGGTTAAGAATTTGTCAATCTTATTTCTTTTTATGAAAAGAATCAAATCTTCATTACTTGACCTTTTGTATCATTTTTTCATTCTTTATTTCTTTAATTTTGGACATAATAGTAATTATTTTCTTTCTTCTACTGGCATTGGAACTGGCTTGTTCTTGTTTATCTAGGACCTTTGGAGTATGTCAATTGATTGCTTATTTGAGAGTTTTCTGATTTTTAATTATAAATTTAGGCATTCATATTTATAAAATTTCCTCTTACTAAAGTCTTCATAGTGTCCCAAAGAGTCTGATACATTGTATCTGCATTTGCATGTTACTCTAAAATTTTTTAAATTCTCCCTTGATTTCTTCTATCACCTATTTATTATTCAAAAGTGTACTCTTTAATTTCCATGTGTTTATCTAATTTCCATAGTTTTTCTTGCTTTTGGATTTCTAATTTCACTGCATTAAAATCTAATAAGATGCAAGGACTTATATAGATCATTTTTATATTGGGTAAAATCTGCTTTATGGCCTAAAATATGATCTTTTGAGGAGAGGGGTTCATGAGAAGCTGAGAAGAAACTATATTAAGCTGTTTTGTATGAAATATTCTGTAAATGTCCACTAAAGCAATTTTGTTTATAGTATATTTCAGGTCAGAATTGTCTTTGCTGATTTTATGTCTGCATGATCCATATGTTGATGAGAGAGTTGTGTTGAAATCAAAATCACCCATTGTTATTGTATTGCTATCTATCTGAGACTTTATGTTGAGTAGTGTTTGTCTTATGTAATTAGGTAAACAGATGTTTGGGGCTTAAATGTTTACTATAGTTATATCATTGTATTAAATTTCTCCCTTTACCAGTATGAAGTACTCTTCTTTTTTTTATTCTGATTAATTTTGACTTTAAGACCACTTTGTCAGAAAAAAAAAGAATAAATACACAGGTTGTTTTGAGGCTCCATTTTCATGGGAAATTATTTTTCATCCTTCACTTTTGGCCTGTGGATATCTTTGCCTGAGAGATATGTCTCCTGAAGGCAACATATTAGTTGG
The DNA here is from genome assembly GCF_045843805.1 of Urocitellus parryii. Classification (NCBI taxonomy): domain Eukaryota; kingdom Metazoa; phylum Chordata; class Mammalia; order Rodentia; family Sciuridae; genus Urocitellus; species Urocitellus parryii. The sequence continues at coordinate 106,566,336 of NC_135533.1, forward strand.
GTCATGTTTTTAAATCCAAATTCCCCGTGTTTTAATTGAAGAATTCAGACCAGTCATATTAGTGTAATTATAGAGAGATGTTTAATGTTTCCTGACATATTGGTTTATCTCTATCATTTATTTTATGCCTATCATTTGTTTAGGTACTCTTCCAATGAAACTTGCCCTATCCAAGTTTTTTTTTAATCTTCTTCTGTGTGTAGAATTTCTTTAATGATCTTTGTCAATGATGGATTATTAGTCATGTATTCTTTTAGATGCTGATCTGGGAAGGTTTTGGTGTCTCCTCTATTCTGGTGGATAGCTTTGCTGGATATAGCAATCTTTGTTGGCAGTTATTTTCTTTCCCAGCTTGAAACATGTTTCCCAGTTTGTTCCATGACCTCCTATATTTTATAGTTTCTGTTCAGAAATCAGATATTCCTTCAGTTGGTTTGCTTCTAAATGTGACCCGACATTTCCCCTATTTAGGCTTGTAAAATTTTCTACTTGTTCTGTAAATGTGCCACTTTAAGGGTAATGTGTCATAAAGAAGATACTTTTTTAATCTTGTCTATTTGGGGTTCTAAATGCATCCATATCTGTATGTCCATCTCAATCCCAGAGTTTGGAAATTTTTTTATATTATTTTACTAAAAACATTATCATTGCAATTTCTGTTTCTTCCTCATTGCCAAAGAGTCTCTCTCTCTTTCTGTTTTTTTTTTTTTTTTTTTTTTTTTTTGGTAACAGGCAAAGTACAGATTTATTGAAGGTGACAGTAGTACTCTTATGGGTAGAGCAGAGTCAGCTAAGTAAGAGCATTTTAAAGTCAGTGTCAATAATTTCAAATTTGGTCTATAAATGTTTTCACATATTCTGATTATAGTTTCTTATTTTCTTCATGTATTACTGCTTTAACATTCAAAACCAGTGGCCACTTTGTATTCAAGCTCTGAGATTCTGTCTTCTGTGCAGTCTGTTAGCTGGGTTGGGGGTGTGACTCAGCAGCATATTATCCACCTCATGAATTTATAATTTCACACTAGATTCCAAGCACCTCACAAGAAAAGAGGAAAAATAAACAACAGCAACAATAAAAAATATTTAGCAATAAGATCAATTCCAGGTCCCTACTGATATTTACAATACTAATAACCACAAAAACAGGATTTGAAGGGCCAAGAAATTAACAACAACAATGACAACAACACCATCAATGAACTAGCTTAATTGCCACTTTGAAGACCCTATCTTGTGGATTTGGGGAAGACAGAGTAGAAGAGGCAGCTTTCCAAGTTGTTCTGGGGCCTGAGACCAGGGTGGCAGATACACAGCTTCTCAGTGAGGTGGGTGAAAGAGGTATTTCCCTGGGATTTAATACAGGACACTCAGGGCAGCTTAGAGACTCAGAAGGTTGATTATGATAAAATAAATAAAAAAAATCCACAGCTGCTGCTGGCTGATGGAGCTGACCCACTATGGGCAAAGGGTGGGGAACTAGAAAAAGCTATATTTTAGGTGTTGTCTTGGTGTGGAGAAATTTGAGATCAAAAACACTGCTTCACCTTATTCTGAACCAAAGGTAGCAGACTGTGTGGATCCTTGATAAGCACACTGAGGTATAAGTACATGCTGTATACTGACTGGCTGCTGAGAGCTGAGGTGTGCTATTTTGGGGCATGTGTGCCCACCATGACAAGCTATCAGAAAACAAAACACACACACACACACACACACACACACACCTACACAACCACCATATCCTAGCAGACACCTAACAATGGACCTAGGTTGTGTCTGGCATAATATGAGAGAAAGGAGTGTGGAGTGGACTGGACCTAGGAGGACTCCAGTTGGAAGGGCAAAGGGGAGCCTTTGTGTCTGATGGCTCATATGACCAGCTGAAAAGGTTCAGGGGTCGGAGTGAGCAGGGGTGAACACATTCAGGAGCTCTACCTGGGAAAACTGCAGTACTGGCCCCCCTGCCCCACAATTGGATTTCCTGGGAGGCATCTGAGAACCAAACCTATGGGACTGATTAGCTAAACTCTAGCCCTAGGAGAAGATTAACCTAGTCTTTCCAAAGAATGCACCTTTCATGGTGGGGAGAGGCAAGAAAAGATTTTCACTGGATTAGACAAAGGGGAAGGAAGGAAAGGGGATGGCAAATCAGAATAAGAAGACAGTAGAATGAATTGGACAGAAGTCTCCTATGTTCATACATGAATACACGATTACCGAAACTCCACATCATGTATAACCACAAGAATGGGATTCTAATTAGAATAAGTTATATGCCATGTTTGTATAATGTCAAAATACACTGTACTCTCATGTATATCTAAAACGAACAAATTTTTTAAAAACACACCCTTCAACCTAGCCTGGCAACATCTGAAGCCTGAGTAGATCTCAGCGCCACCTGCTGGATCTCCCCCTCACAGAATGTGCTACAGAAGACTTAGCCTAGGAGGGCATGGAACTGGTACAAAGGGTCAAAATGAAAACTGACTGTACATCTTAAACAATCCCTACTCATACTGGCAAGAAGAAAAACTAACTGAATCTTAAATCAAACAGCTTCAATCTTAGCCCACTCCAACTGGTAACTCAGAGAGCAACACAATAGCAGGAAGGGGTTAACATCCCCCAACCCTTGTTCTATCAGTACTTTACTCAAGAGTAATTGATAAGATAGATTTTTGGATATAAACATTCACTACCTATTCTGGTCAAATATTTGTTTTTTTCTAAAGCTTATTTTTTAAAATTATTTTCCAGTTTTGTCAGTTCTTTTAAATTTCATGCTTTGTATTTCTTAATTTCTTTGGTCAACTAATAAACTTTATTTTCCATCAACTTAATTTCTTCTCTTCTAACTCCTCTGCTTTCTTTCTTTTCTTAATTGATTTTTTAAAAAATAAAGGACCAGAATGCATTACAATTTTCATATACATAGACAGCACAATTTCTCATATCTCTGGTTGTATATAAAGTATGTTGACACTAATTCGTGTCTTCATACATGTACTTTGGATAATAATGATCACCACATTCCACCATCCTTACTAACCCCCTGCCCCCTCCCTTCCCCTCCAACCCCTCTGCCCTGTCTAGAGTTTGTCTATTCCTCCCATGCTCCCCCTCCCTACCTGACTATCAATCAGCCTCCTTATATCAGAAAAAAACATTTGGCATTTTTTTTTAGGGGGATTGGATCACTTCACTTAGCATTATCTTCTCCAATGCTATCCTTTTACCTGCAAATGCCATGATTTTATTCTCTTTTATTGCTGAGTAAAATTCCATTGTGTATATATGCCACATTTTTTTTATCCATTCATCTACTGAAGGGCACCTATGTTGGCTCCACAGTTTAGCTATTGTGAATTGTGCTCCTATAAACATTGATGTGGCTGTGACCCTGTAGTATGCTGATTTTAAGTCCTTTGGTATAGATGGAGGAAAGGGATAGCTGGGTCAAATGGTGGTTCCATTCCTGGATTTCCAAGGAATCTCCATACTGCTTTCCATGTTGGCTGCACCAATTTGCAGTCAGCATCCTCTGGCCAAATATTTTTACCACTTCAGTACAGAAGTTCCCTTTAGTCTACACCAAGATATTAAAGTGTGTGTGTGTGTGTGTGTGTGTGTGTGTGTGTGTGTGTGTGTGAGAGAGAGAGAGAGAGAGAGAGAGAGAGAATATGAATGTAATTCTGGTTGTCCCAATTCTTTGAGAGACATATATTAATACACTTGTCTTTTTTTCTCTCAAATAATTAAAAAATGTATTTAGCATTTTTAAAATTTAATTATCTTTTTCTGTCATTGTCTATGAGGATTCAGGTTCATTGCATTATATATCTTAGTTTGATTTTTTCATTATTTTCATGTGTTTATTTCTAGTATTTCTCTTTCAATCTGATCTCCTACTATCATCCCTGTTCTATTGTTCTTTCTCCCTCTCTCCCAATACTGTGGTGTTTTTTCTACTTTTCCCCTCCCTCTCTATAAACATTGCCTGGTCTTCTGCATTCTCTCTGTTCACTTTTTGAAATCATAAAAATCTTTTCTAAATGTCTAACACATTTCCTTTTCCCTCAATTAACTATTTTTACTGTTGTTCAGAACTAAATGGTTTATATAACCACAGCTCACACTATTAACACTAATTCGATCATTACCACTGTGGATGATATAACTGACAACTGTTATTTTCTTTAAAGCCAGAACTAGTTCACAGTTATTTTTATTTTTTATTTTTTGCTGCTGACAATTACTAAACCCACTGTCCTTATATATTGGTGGTGATTAATGTTGATTACATCATAGTAGAATCTAGGTATTTACACTGCTTACTCTTTGTTGCTTCATTTTAAAAAAAAGTATTTGTTTTAATTAGTTATACATTATAGTAGAATGCATTTATGCACTTTGATATAGCATACATAGATGGGATATAATTTCTCATCTTCCTGAGTGTACATGTTGCAGAATCATATTGGTCATACAGTCACATATATACATAAAGCAATAATGTCTGTTTCATTCTACTTTCCTATCCCCACATCCTCTCCCCTCCTCCCTCTTTACTTCCTCTACTTAATCTAAAGGTAATTCTATTCTTCTCTAGAGCCGTTTCCCCCTTACTGTCAATTAGCATCCACATATTAGAGAGAAAATTCAGCCTTTGTTTTTTGGGGGGGTTTGGCTTATTTTGCTAAGCATGATATTCTCCAACTCCAACCATTTACTGGCAAACACCATGGTTTCATTATTTTTTAAAGCTGAGTAATATTCCATTGGAGGGAATATATATATTCTCATTTTTTAAACCTATTCATCTGTTGAAGGACACCTAAGTTGGTTCCATAGTTTAGTTATTGTGAATTGAGCTGCTATAAATATTGATGTGGCTGCATTACTGTGGTATGCTGATTTTAAGTCCCTTGGGTATAAACCTAGGAGTGGGATAGCTAGGTCAATGGTAGTTCCATTTCAAGTTTTCCAAGGAATCTCCATACTGCTTTCCATACTGGTTGAACCAATTTACAGTCCGACCAGTAATATATAAGTTACTTTTCCCCCCACATCCTCACCAACATTTATTGTTGCCTGTATTCTTGATGATTGACATTCTGATTGTGGTGAGATGAAATCTTAGTACTTTGGATTTGCATTTCTCTAATTGCCAGAGATGTTGAACACTTTTCATATATTTGTTAACCGATTGTATTTCTTCTTCTGTGAAGTGTCTGTTCAGTTCCTTAGCCCATTTATTGATTGGGTTATTTTTTTTTGGCGTTAAGTTTTTTTGAGTTCTTTTTATATCCTAGAGATTAATGCTCTATAAGAGCTGCATGTGGTAAAGATTTTCTCCCAATCTGTAGGCTCTCTTCTCACATTATTTATTGTTTCCTTTTCTGAGAAGCTTTTAAATTTAAATCCATCCCATTTAGTGATCCTTGATTTTACTTCTTGTGCTTTAGGGATCTTGTTAAGAAAGTCAGATCCTAGGCTGACATGGTGAAGATTTGGGCCTACTTTTTACTCTATTGGATGCAGGGTCACTGTTCTAGTGCCTAAGTCTTTGATTCACTTTGATTTGATTTTTGTGCAGGGTGAGAGATGGAGTTTTAATTTAATTTTGCTACGTATGGATTTCCAGTTTTCCCAGCACCATTTGTTGAATAGGCTATCATTTGTCCAGTAAACGTTTTGGGCACCTTTGTCTAGTATGAGATAACCACATTTATGAGGGTTTGTCTCTGTGTCCTCTATTCTGTACCATGAGGTCTACAATTCTATTTTGGTGCCAATACCATGCCATTTTGTTACTATAGTTCTGTACAAAAACTACAGAAATGTAGTTCTGTGGTTTAGTTTAAGTTCTGGTATTGTGATGCTACCTGCTTCACTTTTCTTGCTAAGGATTGCTTTAGATATTCTGGGTCTCTTATTTTTCTAAATAAATTTCATGATTGATTTTTCTATTTCTATAAAGAATGTCATTGGAATTTTTTTTAAAGAGAGAGAGAGAGAGAGAGAGAGAGAGAGAGAGAGAGAGAGAGAATTCTTTAATATTTATTTTTTAGTTAATCGCGAACACAACATCTTTGTTTGTATGTGGTGCTGAGGATCGAACCCGGGCCGCACACATGCCAGACAAGTGCGCTACCACTTGAGCCACATCCCCAGCCCATCATTGGAATTTTAATAAGAATTGAATTAAATCTGTATAATGCTTTTGGTAGTATGGTCATTTTGACAAATTAATTCTGCCTATCCAAGAGCATGGGAGATCTTTCCATCTTCTGATGTACCCTTCAATTTCTTTCTTTAGTGTTCTGTAGTTTTTATTGTAGAGGTCTTTCATCTCTTTTGTTAGATTGATCCCAGGTATTTTATTTTATTTGAGGTTATTGTGAGTGGGATAATTTTCCTAATTTCTTTTTCAGTGGATTCATCACTGATGTATAGAAATGCATTTGATTTATGGGTGTAGATTTTATCCTGCTACTTTGCTGAAATCATTTATTAGTTCTAGAAATTTTCTGGTGGAATTTTTTGGATCTTCTAGATATAGAGTCATGTCAACGGCAAATAGCAATAGTTTTAGTTCTTCTTTACCTATTTGTATTCCCTTAATTTATTTCTTCTAACTGCTCTGGATACAGTTTCAAGGATGATGTTGAATAGAAGTAATGAAAGAGGACATCTTTGCCTTGTTCCAGTTTTTAGAGGGAATGCTTTCAATTTTTCTCCATTTAGAATGATGCTGGCCTTGGGTTTAGCATGTACAGCTTTCACACTGTTGAGGTATATTCCTACTATCCCTAGTTTTTCTAGTGTTTTGAATATGAAGGTGTGCTGTATTTTGTCAAATGCTTTTTCTGCATCTATTGAGATGATCATATGATTCTTGTTTTTAAGTCTATTAATATTATGAATTATGTTTATTGATTTCTGTATGTTGAAGCAATCCTGCATTTCTGGGATGAACCTCACTGAATTGTAATGCACTATCTTTTTAATATGTTTTGTATGTGATTTGCCAGAATTTTATTGAGAACTTTTGCATCTATTTTCATCAGGGATATTGGTCTGAAATTTTTTTTCTTGATGTGTCTATGTCTGGTTTTGGTATCAGGATGATATTAGCCTCATAGAATGAGTTTGGAACGGTTCCCTCATTTTCTATTTCATAGAATACTTTAAGGAGTATTGGTGTTAATTCTTCTTTGAAAGTCTTGTAGAACTCAGCTGAGAATCCATCTGGTCCTGGGCTTTTCTTGGTTGGTTGGCATTTTCTATTTCATTACTTGCAATTGATCTGTTTAAATCATTACTTGCATTGTGGTCTATTTGATTCTTGAAATTGAGAATCAATTCTATTCATTCAGTTTGGGTAGATCATATATCTGTAGAAATTTGACAATATTTTCTATTTTATTGGAATATAAATTTTCAAAACAGTTTCTAATTATCTTCTATATTTCAGACTTGTCCATTGTGATAGTTCCTTCTTCATCTTGTATTTAAGTAATTTGAGTTTTCTCTCTTTTTCTCTTCATTAGCATGGCCAGGGGTTTATCTATTTTATTTATTTTTTAAAAGAACCAATTTTTTATTTTGTCAATTTTTTCAGTTGTTTCTTTTGTTTCAATTTCATTGATTTCAGTTCTGATTTTAATTATTTCCTGTCTTTTACTGTTTTTGGTATTGATTTGTTCTTCTTTTTCTAGGGCTTTGAGATGTAGTTTTAGATCATTTATTTGTTGACCTTTTATTTTTTTAATGAATGTGCTCAGTGCAATAAACTTTCCTCTTAGTACTACCTTAATAGTGTCCCAGAGATTCTGATATGTTGTATCACTGTTCTCTTTTACCTCTAAGAATTTTTAAAATTTCATTCTTTATTTCTTATAGTATCCACTCATCATTGAATAGTATATTATTTATTCTCCATTTGTTAGAATAGCTTCTATTTTTTAATTTATCATTTCATTCCATTATTGTGATCTGATAGAATGAAGGTTGGTTTTTTTTTTCTTTTTACTAAGAGTTGCTTTGTGGCATAAGATAAAGTCTATTTTAGAGAAGTACCCATGTGCTGCTGAGAAGAATGTATATTCACTTGTTGATGGATGAAATATTCTATATATGTCTGTTAAACCTAAATTATTTTTTTATATTTATTTTTTAGTTTTAGGTGAACGCAATATCTTTATTTTACATTTATGTGAAACCTAAATTATTGATTGTATTATTTAGTTCTATAGTTTCTTTATTTAGTTTTTGTTTGGAAAATCTGTTCAGTAGTGAGAGAGGTGTGTTAAGTCACCCAGTATTATTGTGTGGTGGTCTATTTGATTCTTGAAATTGAGAAGGGTTTGTTTGATATATATTAATGCTCCATTGTTTGGGGCATAAATATTTATAATTATTATGTTCTGCTGATATATACTTCCTTTAAGAAGTATGAAATGTCCTCTTTGTCTCTTCTGATTAACTTTGGCTTGAAGTCTATTTTATCTGAGATGAGGATGAAAACCCCTGCTTGTTTATGCAATCCATATGAATGGTATGTTTTTTTCCCATCCTTTCACCTTCAGTCTGTGGATGTCTTTGCCCATGAGGTGACTCTCTTATTAAAGACAGCATATTGTTGGGTCTTGCTTTTTAATTCAATCTGCCAGTCTATGTCTTTTGATTGATGGGTTTAGGCCACAACATTCAAGGTTATTATTGAGATATGATTTGTATTCCCTGTCATTTTGACTTATTTCTGGTTTTTAAGTTGACTTAATTTCTTCTTCTTTTGAATATTCCTTTTTTGTTGATCGTCCCTTTGCTGTTTTTTACTTTTTATTTTCATTCCATCCTCATAGAATTTTTTGTTGAGAATGTTGTGTAGTGTAGGCTTTCTAGTTGCAAATTCTTTTAATTTTTGTTTATCATGGAAGGTTTGAATTTCATCTTCAAATTTGAAACTTAATTTTGCTGGATATAAAATTCTTGGTTGGCATCCATTTTCTTTCAGAGCTTGAAATACATTATTCCAGGACCTCCTAGCTTAGAGGGTCTGGGTTGAGAAATCCATTGAGATCTGAATTGGTTTCCCCCTATATGTAATTTGATTTTTTTCTCTCAGAGTTTTTAAGATTTTATCATTATTCTCTGTGTTAGTCATTCTCATTATAATGTGTCTTGGTGTGGGTCTGCTGTAATTTTGTACGTTTGGAGTCCTGTAAGCCTCTTGTATTTGATTTTCCATTACAATTTTCAAGTTTGGGAAAATTTATGCTATTATAACATTGAAAAGATTGTGCATTCATTTGGTTTGTATCTCTGCTCCTTCATCTTTCTGATAACTCTTAAATTTGTTATCTCATTATTTTTGGATGTTCTGTTCATGATTTCTTATCATCTTCTCTACATGGTCAAATCTACTTTCAAGATTATGTATTTTGTGTTCATTGCCTGAGGTTCTGTATTTCAAGTGGTCTAGTCTTTTGGTGATGCTTTCTATTGAATTTATAATTTGGTTTATTGATGCCTTCATTTCAAAGATTTCTGCTTGTTTTTTTTTCACAATCTCTAACTCTTTATTGAAGTGATCTTTCACTTTCTATATTTTTTCTTTGATTGTACTCCTCATACTATTCTTTAATTCACAGATCAATTTAACTGATACAATCTGAACTCCTTCTTGGACATTTCTTCTACTGTGTTATCAGTGGCCTCTGTTTTTGGAGCATCTTGGTTTGTTTGGGGCATTTTATTCCCTTTTTTTTCATGTTGTTCATGTGTTTTCCCATCTAGTAGTATGAATCTAAGGCATCACAAATTCTACCCTGTAGACTTATAGTCTCCATGAAGGTTTCCAGTGTCTCACCTTTAATGGTGAGACAAATATCAACAGCACCTAGTGTACATAATATATAGCCTTAAACCTAATAGCTCCCACAAAGGCATCTACTGCTTTCTCACATTAAACCAAAATGATGAGTTCAACAGCTCTCTATAGTATAAACAGAAAATTTGCTAAAACAATTTGAAATTTCAAATGGTGGATGAGAGAATTGAAGTAGCATAGTATGAGATGTTTACAAGGGAGGAAGAGAGAAGCTAGAAGCAAAGATTCACAGGAAGAGTGGAAGAGGAGCCAACTGAGATTGGCTGTTGGTTGGAGAAAAGTTGGAAAGAGAATCCAAGAAAACAGATAAGTGATGGAAAGAATACTAAGAGAAAAAATTAAAGATATATGGGCTGGGGATGTGGCTCAAGTGGTAGCGCGCTTGCCTGGCATGCGTGCGGCCCGGGTTCGATCCTCAGCACCACATACAGACAAAGATGCTGTGTCCGCCAAATACTGAAAAATAAATATTAAAAAAAGTTCTCTCTCTCTCTCCCTCTTTCTCACTCTCTCTCACTCTTACTTTAAAAAAAATTAAAGATATAAAAATACAACAAAAATGCAAAACACCATTCATAAAACATTGTCCTCGATACACTAATGCATAAAAAACACCCTGATCCAAATATGGTAGAGATGTTAGCAAATAGAAAAAATAAGATAAATCTTGATGGAAAGTCGAACTGTCTGTCAGCATTCAAAAGTTTCTCAGCCCTTTCTCTGATGTCTCATGGGATCACCAGGCCCAGATCTGCCCTAGCAGACTCAGTCACTATCCCACCAATCTGGACTACAGGTACATCAGGCTTGGCCACACTGCAGTCCCAAGATGTCAATGCTGCTCCCACTTTCAGAGAGATCACCAGAGATATGATCATGCTAAGGAGCAACCTTGAGATGCAGCAGCAAGACAGAGGCACCAGCACTCCCAGCAGGAAGATCCCAGACACCACCAAACCCACAGGAATCCTCACATAGGTCCCTGCAGGAGTCCTCAGACATATACTATTGTGGTAAACCTGCTGGCACCCTGGCCCCAGGCCTTGGTTGGAGCCCCAAGGTGGTTGCAGCCATGTGAAACCAAACTGGAGTCTCCCCTGCAGCAGTCCTCTAGGTGGTGGTAGCAGTGGTAGTGGCAGTGGTTGGTGGCAGCAGGTGGTAGGTCAGCAGCTGCGGTAGTGAAATGTGTCTCCAGGGATGGCTATAACTGCAGCTGTGGGGCAGTGTCACCCAGGTGATTTCTGGGGAGCAGCAAGAGTATGCCTCAGGGACAGAGGTGTCTGTGGGGGCAGCAGTGAATGGCTGCAGTTGCATGGGCAGCAGCACCCAGAAAGAAGACCTCCAGGCGACCTCAGGGAGGCAGCAGTGGAATCAGAGGCAGTGACGATGGTGGTAGCCATGCAGCCAGCAGATAATTGGAGAAGAGACCTCTGGGTGTCATCAACAGTGACATCAGAGGTAGCATTGGCTGTGCCCAGGGAAAAAGCCTCTGGGCACCATAGCAGCATCTGTGGCAGTGGCCTGTTTGTTGTTTCTGATAGTAGTTACTATTGTGTATTTTGCCCCCATTCTGTGAGATACTGGGAACCAAAAGGGGCACAGGTAAGAGGTTCTGCTGCAGAACTAAACATTCCCTCACATTGTTTCTATTCAAAGAAGGGAGAAGACAAAAATCCCCAAACCATCAAAAATAATCCAAGGAGGAACCACCAGAGAGGTGGCATCTACTCATACATCAAAAACAGAGAGAAGTCCCAGAACAAATAAGATTATCACACACAAAAGGGCACACATCACACACATACACACATACACAAAAGACATAGAGAAATTCACTTCAATTGATGTGCAGGACCAAGACCTCTGAAAACATGAAAAAACAGAAAAGCAAATCTCCTCCAAAATCCACAATTCCCTAACAAAGGAGTCTACTGATAATAGGGTAGAAGAAACCCAGAGAAAGATTATAAAAAACTGATTATCAAAATGTTCACTGAACTAAAAGATCATCTGTGGAAGAAATTAAGAGAGAATTACAGGAGATGAAAGACAAACATTTTAATAAATAAGTAAAAATAGTGCAGAGCAACAAAGCAAAACTCCTAGAACTGAAAGAAAAGAATCAATCAAATAATAAACTAATTTGAAAGCATCAATAGCAGACTAGATGGTGTAGAAAATAGAATCTCAGCCCTTGAAGATGGAACTTCAGGCACTGAAGAGAGGTTATATGATCTTGAAAATAAAGAAGGCTATAAAGGGAAAAAAGTATAAAACATGACTAGAATTTTAAAGAACTCTGGACAACTTTAAAAGAAAAAAAACCTGAGAAACATTGGGACAGAAGAGAACATGGAGATACAAACAAGAGGGCATAAAGATAATTTTCAATAAGATAGTCACAGAAAACTTTTCCCATAGCAGAAATGAGGTAGACATCCACATACAGGAGTTTTTATAAGACCCTAAATAGACCAACTAAATGAGAAGTTTGCCAAGACATATCATAATTAAATTCCTAACATTGAAAACAAGAAAAGAATATTAAAACCCACAAGAGAGAACTATAAGATCACATTTAGAAGCAAAACAATAAGACTCACTTCTTATTTCTCTACCCAGACCCTAAAATCAAAGAGGGTCTGGAATGAGATATTTCATACCCTAAAAGAAAACAATTGTCAGTCAAGATTACTATACCCAGCAAAACTCAGTTTCAAATTTGAGGGGGAAATAAAAACATTTCATGACAAGAATAAACTAAAAAAATTCATGACAACCAAACAAGCACTACAAAAAAATACTCAAAGATAAACTTTACAATGAGGAGCTTAAAAATAATTCCCAGGGGCTAGAGTTGTGGCTCAGTGATAGAGTGCTCACCTAGCACGTGTGAGGCCCTGGGTTCAATCCTCAGCACTACACAAAAATAAAAAATAAAGGTATTGTGTCCAACTACAACTAAATAAAATATTTTTTTAAAAGAAAAAAAAAAACCCTAATTCCCAAAGCCCAAAAAGAGAGAAAGTTTAATACAAGAAGAGTCCACGAAATGAGAATCAAGATAAGATAAAATATAGATACCACTCATGCATATACATACTCCTCAATTAAAAGGCAAAGATTAGAAGAATGGATCAAAAAACAAAATCCAACTATATGCTGTTTACAAGAGACAACCACAGGTTGAAGGTAAAAGATTGGCAAAAAATATTCCAGACATATGGTCCAAGAAAACAAGCGGGAGTGGCTATTCTCATATTTGACAAAGTAGATTGCAAATAAAAACTGGTCAGAAGAGACAAAGAAGGCCATTACATCCTAGTAAAGGGAACAAACCAACAAGAAGATATAACCATAGTAAACATTTATTCCCTAAATGTCAATCACCTAATTAGATGGAAAAAATACTCCATAATATTAAATACCACATAGACCCCAAAACAATAATACTGTGGGATTTCAATACACCCTTATCACCTATAGAAAGGTCATAAAAATAAAAAACCAACAAAAATATCACCATCCTAGACAACTCCATAGATTAACCAATACCTACAGAATATTCTACCCCTAAACAGCTGAATTTACCTTATCTATGCATGGAATTTTTTTCAAAACAGATCATATTCTAAGCCATGAAACAAATTTTAGCAAATATAAATAAATAATATAATCCAATGTATCCTATCAGATCATAATGAAGTAAAGCTAGAAACCAATAGCAAGAGAAATAATAGAAACCACATAAACACATGGATATCGAACAACACTCTCTTAAATGTATAATGGATCAAGGAAGTGAGAACAGAAATCAAGAAATTCTTAGAAATGAATGAGAACAAAGACACAAAATATCAAAATCTCCAGGACAGTATGAAAGCAGTTCTAAGAAGCAAATATATAGCACTGAGTGCCTACGTTTAAAATAATAGGGAGATCCCAAATAAATAAACTTATACTCCACCTCAAGGTCTTCAAAAGGAAGAATAAACTAACCCCAAACCAGTAGTAAACAGGAAACAATTAAGATCGGAGCCAAAATCAATGAAATAAAAAATAAGAAAACAATACACAGGATCAATGTAACAAATAGTTGGTTCTTTGAAAAGATAAATAAAATTGGCAAACCCTTAGCCAAAGTAACCAAAAGAAAGTGTGAGAAGAAACAAATAAAAAAGATCAGAGATGAAAAAGGAGATATCACCATAGACCCCTCTGAGTATTATCAAATCCTATTTTGAAAATTTATACTCAAATAAACTAGAAAGTCTAGAAGACATGGACAAATTTCTAGACACATATGACCTTCCCAAATTGAAACAGGAAGATATAAAAATCCTTAACAAACCACTGTCAAGTAATGAAATTGAAACAGCAATTGAAAGACTTTCAAAAAAGAAGAGCCCTGAACCCAATGAATTCTCAGTTGAGTACTTCCAGACCTTTACAAGAGAACTAATACCAGGCTTTCCTAAACTATTCCAAAAAATTGAAGGAAAGGAAACTTTTACAAATACTTTTTATGAAGCTAGTATAACCCTGAAATCAAAAGCAGACAAAGATACATCAAAGAAAGAAAACTACAGACCAATATCCCTAATGAACATAGATGCAAAACTCCTAAATAAAATATTAGAAAACCTCTTCAAAAGCACATCAAGAAGATAATACACCATGATTAAGCAGGTTTCATTCCAGGGATACAAGGTTGGTTCAACATATGCAAACCAATAAATGTGATTAATCACTTACATGGAATTAAAAACAAAATCACATGATCATCTTAATAATTGCAAAAAAGGTCTTGATAAAATATAACATCCATTCATGTAAAAAATTCTGGAGAAGGTAGGGAATGAAAGAATTTACCTCAACATCATAAAGGCCATTTATGACAAACCCAAAGCCAACATCATACTGTATGTAGAAAAACTAAAAGCATTTCCATAAAATTCAAGAACAAGACAAGGCTGTCCTCTCTCACCACTCCTGTTCAATATAGTCCCCAAAATACTAGCCAGAGCAATCAGGCAAGAAAAGTAAATCAAAGGGATACAAATAGGTAAAGGAGAAGTCAAACTATCTCTGTTTGCCATCAATGTTTTCCTATATCTACAAGATCCAAAGAAATCTACTAGAAAACTTCTAGAGCTTATAAATGAATTTAGCAAAGTAGTAGGTTACAAGGTCAACACCATAAATCAACAGCTTTCCTATACTCCAACAGTGATTCAAGGAAAAAATCATGAAAACCATATCATTTACAGTAAACACACACACACACACACACACACACACACACACACACAATTTGGGAATTAATGTATCCAAGAAGGTAAAAGAGCTCTACAATGAAAATTATAGAACATTGAAGAAAGAAATTGAAGAATACCTTAGAAGATAGAAGGACATCCCATGTTCTTGGATAGGCAGAATTAATACTGTCAAAATGGTCATTCTACCAAAAGCACTATACAGATTCAATGCAATCCCCATTGAAATACCAATGGCATTATTCACAGAACTAGAAAAAACAATTCTTAAATTCATTTGGAAAAATAAGAGACTCAGAATAATCCAAGCAAAACTAAGCAAGAAAAGTGAACCAGAAGATATCACAATATCTGATCTGAAAATATACTACAGAGCTGTAGTAACAAAAACAGCATGGTATAGGCACCAAAGTGGACATGAAGACCAATGGAATATAAGACACAGAGAAAAACCCACAAATCAATAGGCATCTGATATTTGACAAGGGTGCCAAAAATATATCTTAGAGAAAAAGATAGAGTTTTAAACAAATGATGTTGAGGAAATTGGATAGCTATAAAATTAAATTAGAACCCTGTCTTTCACCCTGCATGAAACTCAAATTGAATTAGGCCAGAAATCAACTGCTAGAAAAAAACAAAGTCAACACTCCATCATATAGAAGCTGGTGCAGACTTCCTTAACAAGACCCCTTAATCACAAGAAACAAAATCAATAATCAATAAATGGGATGCCATTAAATGAAAAAGCTTCTGCCCAGCTAAGGAAACAATTAAGAGCAGGAAGAAAGAGACTACAGAATGGGAGAAAATCTTGGCCAACTACTACTCCAATAGGGGATTAATATCCAGAATACTCAAAAGAACTCAAAAAAGTTAACACCAAAAAACCCACAAATTACCCAATCAATAAATGGGCAAAAGAACTAAACAGAAACATCTCACAATAGAAGAAACACACACACACACACACAAAATAAATATATGAAAAAGCATTCAACATTTCTAGCAATCAGAGAAATGCAAATCAAAATTACAATAAGATTCATCTCACTCCAATTAGAATGGCTATGATTAAGAATACTACCAACAATAAAGGTGGGTGCGATTGTGGGTAGAAACCAACACTGCTGGTGGGACTGTAGACTAATACAATTACTGTGGAAAGCAGTTTGGAGATTTCTCACAAAACTAGGACTGGAACCACCATATAAACCAGCTCTCCCACTCCTGAGTATTTTCCAAAAATATATAAAATTGTTATACTACAGTGACACAGCCACATCAATGTTTATAGTAGCTCAATTCACAATAGCTAAATTATGGAATCAACCCAGGTACCTGCTAATAGATGAATGGATTAAGAAATTGTTATATATATCACTATGGATACATATATACACATGTATATTATAGGAAAAGGAGAAGAGAGAATAAGAGAAGAATTGGAAGAATAAGAGACCAGAATAATCAAAGCAATATTAAGCAAGAAAAATGAAGCAGAAGATATTACAATATCTGATCTGAAAATATATTACAGAGCTGTAGTAGCTTCATTATATATATATATATATCATATTAATAATCTACTCAGCCATCAAAAAGAATAAAATTATGGCATTTGCCAGCAAATGGCTAGAAATGGATATATGGATATATGTGATTCAGGAACTTATTTAAATGACCTGATCTCATTTCAATGTAAGGAACATCATATCCCCTTTGACATTGGTTGCTGGCATAAATGCTCCATACATGATAGCTCTTATTAGCAGAAGCAGAGATAATCAATTTCAATGGGAAATTTAAACAACCACTTTTAAAAAACATGACATGTCAACTGCTAAGATTATTCCTTCTTTTCTTCAGGAAAATTCATGCCTGGGGTGGTATCTCTTGCTCCAGGCTTCTGTTTCCCCAGCATGGCCTGGGTGGGAAAGCAGTGCTGAGTGTCCCTACCTCTGCCCAGGGGTTTGCTCTAGCGGTTACTCCAGCCCTGTATCGGAGTGGGGGCTGGGACATCTCCCCAGGCAGGAGGTCTCCAGTGCCGGCACCAGGTACTAGGAGGAGTTGCACCTGGTCCTGGGCCTGGGCCAGCAGAGTTTGAATCACTCCTCCTTTCTTGTAGAGCTTAGTTGGCTCTGGTCTGCCAGTTTTCCAGCCTTTGTTCCAGGCCATTGGTTTCTGCTGGGAGCCTCCAGCTGCCTTTGTCAGCAGGCTAGCCATTGAGCTTTCTTTTTGGCTCCCCTCTTCTTTGCCAGGTTTTGAGGGCTTCCATCCTTCTTTCTGAGAAAAGAGGGACCAAGGGCACCTCTGAAGGCTGGAAAGTGCCAGGTAGGAGAGGTTTTGCCCATCTGGGGGCACAGAATAGTTGAGTCTCAAATGTGCCCTAATGGATGACTGAGAACAGAACGAGAAGCAACTCATAGAAAAAGTAAGAATATGGGTATAGGAGTCCCAGGCACATGGGATCAGTTCCACTTGGGCCTCCCACGTGGAGTCTGTTTCCTTACCTATGAAGGGGACTTGTGCCTGTGCCGGCGTTTAGCTAATGAACAAAATGCAAGGGACACAAGGGCTGGCTCTCCAGTGGAGACTGAAAACATGATCACTCTTTTTTGTTTTAACTTTAAATTGGAAAAAAAAATACCAACGCTTCAAAAGTTACAAAAATAAAAATAGTGCAGAGAAAAACTGTCTCTTCATGCTTTATTCCCTTACTGTTGACAAAAAAAATGATAAATATTTTAAATGAATAATTTCAATGTTTAAGCTATTATGTTACAGAAACTTTACTGGGGTGGATTCAGGGACACCACCCATATCTCCGAGTCTGTCTTTCCTTGCCTTTCAGTTGGGACGAATGTTAGGGAATTTATATTATTGTGAGAGCTGAAAAGGAAATAGGACTGATAAACCTGAAAACTTGGCCATCCTGCTCTGAGGATGTGCTGAAGGAAGATTCTAGAGACAAAGGTCTAGACCAAGATTCTAGAGGAGCCTCGGTCAGGTGAAGCTTGATGCTGGGATTCCGAGGCAGCTTCTACTCCTGCTCTGGAACTGAATTATGTACTCAGTGTCCTTAAATCAAGAAACAGAACTCAATCTGACATGGACTGAATTATGTCCCTCCAAAGTCCAGAGGTTGGTCTTTATAAATTTTTATTCTATTTTTTTACACTTAGTTGACACATAGCAATTGTATGTGTTGTTGTAATACAGGGTGACATTTCAGTCAAGGTCTACAAGAGGTAAGGATCAGAGCAGGGCGCATCAGATATTTATCATTTCTTTCTGTTGGGAACATTCAAAATCTTCTCTACAACTATTTTTTGAACTATTCAACTGGTGGTTGTCAACTATAGTTGACCTGTGACATTATAGAATGTTAGAAGTCATTCTTTCTATTCAACGGCACCATGAGCCACCCTCTCACCACCACACCCCACCATCACCCCACACATCCTTCCTAACCTTTGATAATCATAGATTTAAGTCTTAATCCCCAAATGTGATGGCATTTGGAGACGAGGCCTTTGAGGCATGATTAGTGTCAGATGAGGTCATGAGGGTGGGGCCCTCATGATGGGATTAGTACCCTAATAAGATGAGGAAGAGACGTGAGAGGGCTTGCTTTCTCTTTCTCTCTGCCGTGTGAGGACTCAGTGAGATGGCACCTGTCTACAAGCCCGGGAGAGAGCCCTTGCCAGAACCCAATCCTGCTGGCACCCTGACCTCAGACCCGTAGAACTGTGAGAAAATAAATGTCTGTTGTTTAAGCCGCCTGGCCTGTGGCACTCAGCCTGATAGGTACCTCATACAAAATATCTATCAAATCCAGCACAAAGACTGAGCTGATGAAAACTACCTTGTCACGGGCCACGGCGCTCTCCCTTCTGCACCCCGTGCCGCAGCAACATTGGACTTCACTTGATTCTAGAGAACACCCAGCTCTTTCTCCTTGCCAGCCTTGGTCTGCCTGAGAACCCCTCCTCCAGTCTTCTCACACTTGACTTTTCTCTGCCTAAATGTCACCTCCTTTGAGGGCTTCCTTCTCTGGCCACCCTCTGAGAATGTCCTGCCCTGTCAGTCCCTCCTACTTCATTTCTGGCACGGAGGGGAATCTATAATCCCTGAATTCGCTTTCAGTGTCTTCCTTTACTGCTCGTCAGAGCTGTCCCCTCTCCAGCCAGTTCTCAGAAAGCCAAGTTCAGGTCTGTTTTGGGATCCATTCCAAACCCTTTCCCAATTCTTATCTGCACACACGACTGGGAAGAGACCTGCGGTTTAATTCAGCATGTCCTTTAGAAGACACTGGAGACTTTAAACAGCCAGTTTGATTATCCACCGTCCTTCATACAAAGTAGAAATGATTTAAAGAGAAACACAGAAGATTTATAACAGACATTGCCTTTAGCACAGCATGATGAGGGGTGTTTTTTTTTTTCTCTATACATCTCCTATTTCCCAGTTTTCTTCATGGTCATCTGTAGTTTTTTTAATCAAATAAGGATTATTTTTGCACAAAGATCCTGGAGTTGCAGCTGGTCTAATATGAGCTGAGCATCATCTCCTAATATAATTTAGGAACATGGTAAGTGGTGAAAACAAGCTTTTCAAGTGAGTTTGCAAGGATGTTCATAGAGCAAGGTACCTATGAAATAAAGCACAAAGACAAACTGACAGGAAGCAGTGTTTATGGAATAGCATGGGTGATGTTGCTTTATTCCCAGGGTGGAGGGTACATGCACTTGTTATCTCCATGGTATGATTTGAACAAACCCAAGAAGGACCCCTGACCCTGCAGGAGCACAGAATGTGCAAATTCTCTATGCAGATTAAATATTTGGGGATGAAACATTTTCGCTTCAAAACATCCCCCATGGAAGTGTAGACATCTGGATGGAATAATACAAATGCACTTTCTTCAGCTACTAATGACTTAGCACCGATGTAATTAATTTTTTTTTTTTTTACTTTTTCTTAATCAAGTCTCAGCCAAGGCAAGCGGGTGCAGAGCCTCAGAGATTGATCAGAATTTGGGTCTTTTCACAGTTGCACAAGTCAATGCAAAAGATCTTTCACTTGGGTGAGCAAAGAGCTTTTCACCCTTTGTCTAATCCCTTGCCATGACAATTGTTGGCAGTGTGAGTAACACACAAGTGCCAGAAACTCTTGTTCAGTAGTCAGAGTAGGAGCTCAGGAAGACAGCATAGAAACAACAAATCTTTAATTTAAAACACAGAATGTTTGCCAAAATATAAATAGCATAAAGAATTCTTGGTGCCTCTGCTTGGATACTTACTACCATATTTGTAATAAATGCAATATACACGATGTAAATATTGTAATGTAGTAAATGTAATGAAATAGAAATGTACCTTATATTGTATTTCCTCTCATTTGTTTTATTGTTTCTGCCTCTATGCTTTTTTCTTGCTCCAATTGAGAGTAAATTACATACCTCACAAGCCTGAATACTTCAGTGTGTATTTTCCAAGAATGGGCATATTCTCTTATATAACCAGTATCAACCTCAATATGTAAAAATTGACACCACGCTTTTGCTTACTAGCTCTATTCCACTTTTTTCCATAACCCAGTACTGTCTGAGCATTTTTACCTCCAGTGAATTCTAGGGGAAAGGGCTGGGGTTATGTGGCTCAGCGATAGAGCATTCAGTTAGCACGTGCGAGGCCTTGGGTTCGATCCTCAGCACCACATAAAAGTAAATGAATAAAATAAAGGCATTGTGTCCAACTACAACTAAAAAATAAATATTCTTAAAAAAAATATCTAGGGGCAAGCATTGCATTTCTTATCGTGTCTCTTTAGTCCTGCTTAATCTGAAGCAGCCCTGTCTTCCCTCTTCTTCCATCACTTTGACATTTTTGAAGATCACAGTTCTCAGAATCTTCTCCCCTTTTTAA
Source organism: Urocitellus parryii (assembly GCF_045843805.1). NCBI lineage: Eukaryota > Metazoa > Chordata > Mammalia > Rodentia > Sciuridae > Urocitellus > Urocitellus parryii. Next base: position 106,587,443 of record NC_135533.1, read on the forward strand.
TATAATATTCCTCATTTTGGTTTCAATTGGTGTTTCCTTCAGTTAGACTCAAATGATGCATCCTCCATATGTGCTCATGACCCTCAGCATTAAGCTGCTCCCTCATTAATGGAGTAATTGATTAATCAATACATTTATCATTGGTGAGAACTCCTGTACATTCCCCCAGTGGCTTGTAACTCGTTCCTGCACCTGATTGTTCATAGGCTCAAACCAGCAGCTCAGCAAGAACTCCTTCCAGATGGATGCTATGTCCTTGGGACAGGCTCAGCTTTGATAGGAGAGTTTCCTTATTCTCTGGCATAACAAGCCATTCCAGATTCAACTGACTTTTCTCCGACCTGAAAGCAACCATCTCTCTAAGCAGCCCTGTTCCCTTAGAGGATCTGGCCTTGAGTATGCTGGATATTTCTTACCTTTTTGTGGACAAAGCTAGGGCTCCAATTCTAGGATTCTCGTCTATCAACACAGGGGCCTTCTTGCCTCTCCCCATTTCACATTTAAGTGTTGCTTCTTGTACAAGGATATCTGGTTTTCATCAGCCCAGCATGTTCACCCATTTATTCAACGTGATCAAGCACCACTTCATCTCTACCACTACTGTAGCTGACGAGAGTTCAGGATATGCTTGCAATTTCTCATCACCTTCCTGTCCATGCTATTACTCCCATCCAGATAGGGAGAAATATCTCAACAAATTAAATAGTGACAGTAAGAAATAGGGTACAAATGATATGTGATGAATATACTCCCAAATTATTTCAAGTTTGGTATCAATGTGCAAAGAAATTGGGCAACCAACCTGGACAATGGCAGAGGAAAATGAAGATGTGGTGTGGTATTGGGCCTGTTCCCCTGATGGTAGTGGACAAGGGGGTTATACTGCAGCTCAGACGGGTGACTTCCTTAAAAGCTTTGTAATGCAGTGAAGACTTGGTGCTCACATGAGCTATTTCAGTTGATTTTGTTTGGGAATGTGTATAAGGCACTGGTCTCAGTTCTACCAATAAAATTCACTATGGGGACAAGACTGTGTAAAGGCAATTTTTTTTTATCAGAGCATTGTAATTATACACAATGGTGGGATTTGTTGTTACATATTCATACATTCACACAGCATAATTTGGTCAATTTATTTCCCAGTACCTTCACTTTTCCTCTTCCCCTCCTTCCCTGGTCTCTCTCTATTAGTCTCCCTTCTATTTTCGTGAAATTTCCTCATAGATTGTTTTTTCCCTCTGGATTCCACATATGAGAGAAAACATACATCCCTTTGCTTGATAAGCTTATTTCACTTAACATAATGCTCTCAAGTTCCATTCATTTTCCAGCAAATGATATAATTTCATTATTCTTTATGATAGAATAAAACTCTATGTGTATGCATACCTTGGTTTCTTTATCCATTTAACTGTTGACGGACATGTAGGCTGGTTCCATTACTTGGGTATGCTGAATTGTGCTGCTATAAACATGTATATGCATGTATCAATATAGTATGCTGGCATTCTTTTATAAATACTGAGGCATAGTATGGCTGGGTCATATGGTGGTTTCATTAATGTTTTATAAAGAACCTCTTTACTGACTTCCATAGTTGTTTTACTAATTTGAAACCCCACTAACAATGTGTAAGTGTTCCTTTTCCTCACATCTTCATCAGCATTTATTATTATTTGTGTTCTTGATGACTGGCATTCTAATTGGGGTGAGAGGAAATCTCAGAGTAGCTGCTATTGTCAGCTTGATTGCCTAATTTCATTGCAAATTGGTATCAAACTAGAAATAATTTTGGAGCAATATTCTTATTTCACTTGTATACTATTTCTTACTGTCAGTATTTAATTTGTTGCTAGATTTTTCCCTGTCTGAAAGGGGGATAGTGGCATGGACAGTGATCTTCCCTGATTGCTAAAGATGTTCAACAGCTTTTCATATATTTATTGGTCATTTATATTTCCTCTTTGGAGAAATGTCTGTTTACTTCATATGCCCATTTGTTGATTGGGCTTTTGGGGGGCGGTGTTGGTATCAGCTTTTTGAGTTTCTTTATGTTTTGAATATTAATCTTCCATCAGAAGAGTAGTGAGCAAAGATTTTCTCCCATTCTGTAGGGTTCTTTCTTCACATTCCTAATTGTTTCCTTTGCTCTTCAGAAGCTTTCCAATTTGATGCTGTCCCATTTATTAACTCTTGGCATTATTCCCTGAGCTTTAGGGATCCTATTGAGAGAGTCGTTGCCTGTGCCTATTGCTGGAGTGTTGCCCCTCCATTTTCTTCTAGGAGTTGCTTCGTTTCTGGTCTAATTCTTAGGTCTTTGATCCATTTTGAGTTGACCTTTGTGCAGGTGAGAGATAGGGATCTAGTTTCATTCTTTTACCTGTGGATATTCAATTTTCCCAGCACTATTTGTTTAAAAGGCTGTCTTTTCTACAAGGTATATACGCTTTTGGCACCTTGGTCAAGCCTTAGATGGCTGTATCTGTGTGGATTTGTCTCTGTGGTGAGGGCAATTCTTGTTGAAGTCTACGCTGTCCACACAGATCAGACTTCCTTGGTCTCCCTCCCTGTGCGTGGCTCTCAAGGATGGGAGACAGCTTGAAGTTTGCTTGAGGCTGTGAGGTGGCTTGAGTTTCTGACATACCTGTGTCACACAAACTGCCAACAATTTTCATGACCAGCCATTAGTGAAAGAACATGAAAAGTCCTCTGCCCATCCAAGTGAAAGATCTTATTGACATTCCATGTCGATGGTCCCACGTCACCTGCCTCTCTGTGAGTTCACCAAGCATCCTACAAAGTTGTTAGATCCAATCAAAACAGCGCTGTCAGAAGTGCTTCCAGAATCACTCTGCAGTCATACATGCAGTTGTCTCATGTAGAGAGCAAAGTTTGCTTTTCCTACATTCAAGAACCTGACTTGTCTCAAAGAGACTTATTTTCCAGTCTGAGGCCCTATGTGTTAGTAACAAAGGATCTCTTGAGATTAGGAAGAAACTTTACATCAACCCCATGAAAGGTGTTAAGTAGGATGGGTTGGCCAGATTTTTCTAAAAGAACAATTGAAAGTAGCTGGAAGGAACCCATTACCTTTGCCCTGATCCTCCATCCACATCCCCCTTTGGTCACTAATAACACATCTACTTGAAGCCTGCAAAGCAGGCCACATGCAAGGTGTGGAGGGACAGGTGTGGAGCACTGTGGGCTATGAGGCAGCATGGTGACGAGGTCTACCTCACACTGGGGCACAAAAGGCAGAAGGGTGATCTCAGAGGAAGTGAGGTTTAAGCCAAGTCCTCAAATTCAGTAGACAAACAGGAAAAGTGTGTTCTGGGGAGGGAATAGCACTTGCCAAGGAGGGAAGGGACTGAAGGACAAATGTGCACGGTAGTGAGGCGGAGCCAAGGGGCTAGGAGAAGTGATGCCTAAGAGGGACTGAGGGGAGAACCAAGGTGCTTAACTAGGACAATGAGTTTCTACTCTCTTCTATTTCATTCTCCATCCAAAGAGAAACCCCTAAGGGATTCTAAGCAAGGGAATATCAGGATCAAGTTGCTGGCCAGTTGTGGTAGTGCATGCCTGTAATCCTAGCAGCTCAGGAGGACTGTGAATTCAAAATCAACCTCAGCAAAAGGGAGGGGCTAAACAACTCAGTGAGATTCTCACTCCAAATAAAATACAAAATGGGCTGGGGGTGTGGCTCAGTAGTCGAGTGCCCTGAGTTTAATCCCTGGTACCTCCCCCCCCCAAAAAAAAAGATCAATATGCTGTATGGAGAGCAGATTGATGTGGGGGAGAAGCTAGTGTAGTTGTGGCCCCCCACCTCTTAGCCTCATTGGAAGCCTCAGTGATGCCTGGTAGTTCAATTCAGATTGGCTCACACTTGGTAAGATTGAATGCTGTGCCAGCTCTAGTTAGGTGCTGTGTTATGCTTATACAGTCATTCTTTGGCATCTATGGTGGATTGGTTTCAGAACCTCTCCTATAACAAAGTACATGGATGCTCAGATCTCTTACATACAGTGGCAACTATTTGCCTTTAACCTCCCCTTACACTTTAAATCACGCATAGTTTATTTATAACACCTAACACAATGTAAATGCTATGTAACTTGTCATTGCACTATATTGTTTAGGGACTGTGCCAAGAAAAATGTTTATACATGTTCAGTACAGATGTATTGTTTTTTTTTAGTATTGTCAATCTGCAGTTGGTTGAATCTGTGAATGTGCGATGATCCATAGATATGGAGAGATGTTGTATTTAAATTTCAAGCTCACAGCAACACTATCTAGTAGGTATAATTGTGACCTACATTTCCAAAAGAGGAACTCTGATTTTAAAGGGTTTCCTTGGCAGGACCACATCCCAGAGACCCATTCTTAATGGGGATACCACCTTCCCCGTCAGCATACCAGGAACACCACTTGTGATGGGCCCACAGTGCCCTCCCCAATATTCATGCTGAGGTCCTAATTCCCAGTACCTCAGGATGAGACTGTATTTGAGAAAGGGTCTTCAAAGGGGTAATTAAGGTAAAACAAGGTCATTAGGGTGAGCATCAGTACCATATAACTGGTGCCTTTGTAAGAGGAGGACGCCCTCAGAACCCATAGACAAAAAACGACATGAAGACCTAGGGAGAAGATGACGTAGGAGGAGAAAAACCTCTGGGACCCCCACCCTTCAGCACGATGAGAAAATGTCTTTCTGTTATTTAAGTTGTTCAGTCCACGGTACTTGTTATGTCAGCCTTAGGAGACTAATACACTGCCCCTTTGTCCTTGATAATGACTTCTTGCAGGGACTCAGTCACACTGATAGCTCCTAAACTTCTCCACAGGAAGTTTTTTTGGTGTCTCTTTTTAGAAGGGAGGTGTTAGGGAATTTGTTTGAAGCCATATTTTAATAACAAATATAGTATTTTTATTGAGGACATATATTCATTTGTGGTGGATTGAGAATATTTGTAGAGATTTGAGACCCCCCCCCATCCAAATCCTAAAGGTTACTGTCATACCTACCTCTTCAAATTCTACTGCTACCTGGGCAGGCGCTTACAAGCTGGCTGGCAGGTTGATGGGAATACAGGGCTGTCATCACAGTAGCCATTCCATGGGGCGTTCCTGAAGTCAGTCCACTCCAGGGTTTGGCCTAGCTCAGTGACCAGGACCCCAAGTCCAACTATCAACACAACAGTATCTCAAGTGAATCATGACTTAAAATTCCAGCAACATGGCCAAGTTGAGCAGCAGGTCTGGGGTGCTGAGAACATACCTCTTTCCCAGGGACGGGAAGATTTTTCTGTTCACCTATTTTTTGTGATACAAAAGAGTGATGCAGTACTATTTAATACAATAAAATAAAACTAGGGGGTGTTCATAATAATTCATTGCAGTATCATTCAAATTACGCTCAGTTCCTTTCTGTGAATGATGAAAAGTTGAAGAAATCCAGAATTTCAGTAAGGAAAAATAATCATTTCTAGTAGTTGACCTCCGTTAACATTTTGGTGTATTATTTTTTAGACCTTTTCTCTCTTCCTAGGTGTATTTAATATATCTTACTTTCTGAACAACCCATCTTAGTCTAGCCTACCTTAAACATGCTCACAACACTTAATTAGTCTGTAGTTGAACAAAATCATATAACACAAAGTCTGTTTTTGATAAAATGTCAAATATCTTATGTACTTTATTGAATACTGTACTGAAAGGGAAAATAGAACGGTTATATGAGTTCACTTTCACATCACTGTAAAGTGGAAAAATTGTTAAGTTGGATCATCATTGTGGACCATCTGTGCTTAGTTTACATGAACATTTTCTTCCATTAGACACTTAGGCAATTTGTACTCATATTTTACTTCTCTGAATAGCACTGAAACGAACATAAAGGTTTTGCTAGGGCCTTCGTATACAGTTGCAGCCAGATGTTGGCTGGGATGTTCATTATGGCTAATGTTGTCCGTCTCCATCAACTAGGAGCTCAGAGAGGACTCCCACTTATGAACCCTCTTTAGTGCAGTGGTGTCAGTGTAGTTGATCTTCTTACACCGTGGCTGAATTTCCCAGAGAGAGGTTCTTCCCAAAAATTAGGTGGTAGTTTCAAAGAATTTCTGGACTTATGCTCAGAAGTTACACTGCATACTTTCTACCTTGATCTATTTTTTCAAATGTCCACACCCATTTGGTTTAAGGGGACAGGACACAGATGCGGAATTAGGAAACTCAAAGGTTTAGGGGCACATATTTTCACACTGCCATCTTGTACCCCTTGGCCCTTTATGCCTTCTAATTACAAATTGTTTCTTCCACATGAAAAAATGTACCCCTTTCTTCCCAAGAGTGCCTCAAAGTCTCAATACACTATCAGGCTCAGGCTCAAGGGCCAGAATCTCATTCTCTTAATCAGGTTCAAGTGTGGCAGAAGTTTCCTGGATATAGTCCCTTATGTACTGCACTTCCTGATGATCCTGAAGTCTAAGGACCTCATGTAGCCAGCATGAAATTGTGGACAGACACCAATACCTGCTTGTAGTAAGTTGCTTTGTGTCCCCCTCAAAATATATATATTCATGTCCTAACTCTGGAACCTCTAACTGTGATCTTACTTGGAAAGAATGTCTTGGCAGATGTGAGTCAGCTGAGGATCTCAAGATGGCATCATCCTGGATTTAGGGATGTTTCTAAATCTGATGATGAGTATCCTTGTAAGAAAAAAGGAACAGGGAGGTTTGAGAGAAGAAGGTCTTATGACAATGGAGGCAGAGACTGGAATCATCTGAGCTAAGAAGCCCCGAGTTCCATCAGAAGGAAAAAGAGGCAAGGGAAGATTCTTTTCTAGTACCTTCTGAGAGAGTGTACTCCTGCCAACACCTTGATTTTGTCCTTCTGGCCTCCAAAATCAAAAGAATAAATGTCTGTTGTTTCAAGTCATCTTTTTTGTTGCAATCTGTTGCAGCAGACTGAAGAATTAATATGCCACAATTAAGAGTCCTATGAAAAAGGAGCAAGGAGACAGCTGTCACCGACCCATAGCAATTCTGAAATGCAGCTAGCCCAGATGGCCAATTCCTTCATTAGAGCCCAACTTGCTCTCTGGCAGTGATTCCCTGTGACTTTTGGCTCTTTCCTTGAGCCCTTGTTTGCCACAAATGTGCTCTTATGCAGTTTCTGGGATGCAACAGTTAGGGAATATAAAGTTCTCCTTTCATTAAGTCCCATCTCTGGCTCCTTTTGTCTAAGGTGATGCCATTTCTTCTCCTTTTCCCAATCATAACAACTGGAGACTACAAAAATATGACAATAAGAGTTGTAACAGTGGGGTCATACTTAGATTCTCAGAAGGTAAAACATTTTTTTAAAAAGTGGCATAAATAGAATTTTGAAAGGAAAGAAGTGTGACTATCAAGTGTGACTATTAATTTATCAAATAAATTGTAATTAAAAATTTCTCATTAAAAACACATCCTGGGGGCTGGGGTTATAGCTCAGTGGTAGAGCGCTTGCCTAGCACATGTGAGGTACTCTGTTTGATCCTCACCACCACATAAAAATAAATAAAATAAAGGCATGGTGTCCACCTACAACTAAAAAAAAAATTTTAAAATACATCATGAAAGATTTTCTTGGTTTTTAAAAAGTATCACAAAATTAGTATAATATAAAATTTACCACTTTAACTATTTCCAAGTGTATAGTGCAGAGACATTTAGTCACCAACAGCAATCTCCAAAACTTTTTGTCATCTTCCAAAATTGACAATGTACTCATTAAACAACAGCTCCCCATAACCCAATCCCCAGTCCCTGGCAACCACAATTCTGCTTTCTGCTTTCTGAATTTAACTATTCTAAGTACCTCATATAAGTGTAACCATACTATATTGGGGACTATATTTTATTTCATTTAACATAATGTCTTTGAGTTTTATCCATGTTGTTAAATGTGTCTAAATTTTATTTCTTTTTTCTTCATGTGTACATACCTGCATATGCCACATTTTGTGTATTCATTCATCCACCAAAGGACACTTGAATTGCTTTCAATTTTTGGCCATTGTGAATAACATTGCTATAAACATAGTTTACAAATATCTGTTCAAGTCCCTGCTTTCTTCTTTTGGATACATACCCAGAAATGGAATTGCTTGATCATATGGCAATTCTATTTTTAATTTTTTTAAGGAATAACCATGTTAATCACCCTGATGGAGGTACTATTTTACTTTCCTAGTAGCAGGGCCAAAGTATTCAAATTTATCCAGATGAAATACATTTAAAACTATATAAATAATTATCTCTGTGTCCCCTCGGATAATTTTCTCCTTATGTTTTCAACAATAGGCACATAAAAATATGCATTGATAATATTTGTTCTGCCTTGCGAATCTTAGCTTATCCATTTCCCTACTATATCCAGTAAACACTAAAAATGCTTGAATGATGCATTTAGACCATGTTGATAAAAGCTGTGACAGTTGATGGCAGAGATGTGTCATGATGTGGGGTGTACGCATGCTGGTTCTGCTGGCTCACTCCTCCATAAGTCATTCTGTGAAGAATGCAGGAGATGTCATTTTTAATAGCAACCAACCCTGCACTGGTCCTGAGGAAGCTAAATGTACTCTTTCTCTCTCAGAACCATGACCCAAAGTCAGATCATTAGTAACTCATTTATTACCTTCAGTCATTGATCTTCAAAAACTTTGTGTGATAAAGAATGTCACTTTCACATTAAATTGAAAATGCATCCCCAATATATAAGCAGAAGAAACATAATCTACTTTGTTTCCTCAAAAGATAAAGTGAGGTGGGCTGGGACATATAACCCTCTAATTGAGGAATTTCTTCAGAGCATAGTTTGTAAACTAACACTACATCCAGGTTGGGCAAACTATGGCCCATGGGCCAACCTGGCTCATTGCCTGCATTTGTAAACTAACATTTTGGGAACTTGGCCATGGCCATATGTTTTCATATTGCTCATGGCTCCCTCAATACGGTGGCAGCACTGGGTCATCCCAACAGACCAGATGGTCCACAAAGCCTAAAATATTTACTTTCTGGCCCTTTCCAGGAAAAGTTTGCCCATCTCTTTTCTAATAAGTGAGCTCAATTGACAGAGAGACTTACGAATAGCCATTTAATCAGGGCTCAAGCTCAGCCTGTCCAGGAATGTACTTCCTTAACTGACCAGCTGGGGCACTTGAAATCTGCAGGGAATTAACCGTCCAACCAGGAGCACTTGAAGTAGGATGCTAGTGTTTTCTTAAAGGAAAATAGGATGCTGTTAGCAGAAAAAAAACTAAATAGGGCAAAGAGGAACACAATAGGAACACTGGAATATATGTTTTTTAAAAAAATAAAGAGTGAAATGAAGCCATAGCCAAACAAATGAAAAATAGGACACAGGTTTATTAATATAAATATATTATCATATTATGGAAGCAAAAGAACTTGTGATTTGACATTTGTTAACATACAGAGCATATTTTCAGTTGCCTGAACTTTCAGCCCAAATAGTTTAATCTATGATAAACACTGTAGTCTCCAGCATTGCTTAAACTACCCAAAAGCAGGTGCAAAATCAGAGACAGGACTCTCACACTGGTTCTTAGCATTCCAACAAGCCAGCAGATAATGCCAAAATTGAAACATACTTTAAGCATCTGAAATCCATTTATCTTGAAGTTGATTATATTGACTGGTAGATGATTAATATGATGTGATTGACTTCTGCACACTTCCAGTTAAGAAAAAAATGGCAAGGGTCTCTATACCCTTACAACTGCTGTTTGTGTTTGCCGAGGCTCACAATGTGCTTTTTGAAGTCTTTCAGCTCAAAACCCTGCTGAGATCAAAGAGCTTTCAAAAGGAATCCAGACACACCAGTGACACTAACATACATACTCACTTTTGCTTGCTCCTTGCACATTATAATAATCCAGGCACTCTATACTTTATGCCAGGGTCCCACAGAGTAATAAACATGTTCTCTGGAGACAAAGGGAAATTTGAAAAGTAATTTATTTTGATATCACTCCTTGATTACATTCATATTTTCTTCACTACCGTGTAATTAGTAGTTGCAAATGCTTAGCCAAATAGGGATTAGGAGGAGGGGACTTAAATGCTACAGAGCTGACAGAGTGAATTACTTGTTCCTCCTAGCGTACATATGTTCAAATATTTATGGAATTTTACCTATAGTCTTGTTATGGTGGCCCAATATCATAATGTAATATGACATTGTGTTTAATTACTGGGTAGCCAGGATTTAAAACAGATCCAGCCTTTTTTTTTTTTTTAATTGGTTTCTTTTAGTAGGCAGGTTGGTGACTAGAACCTATTCTATGACCATGGTCAATACTGGCGAAACTTTCCCATTGCAAGCATCCCCTTTAGGACAGGAATTCTGAGGCAGTACATTGGGCCCATGTAATTAGTGTCACCAGTGCCCCATGTTCAACTCACTTATTGTTCTAGCTAAAGCAAGCCAAAGTAAAGATCAATAAAGACTTTGGAGTGTGGCAAAGCCCGTGTCTAGGATCAAATCCTAAGTTGCCCCTTAAAGCCTGGGAAGCACAACCTCAAGCCTCCAATGACACTGACCTTTGAATGACCATGAAAGAGTTGCAGGTATCACACACAGATTCTGTGGGGCTGACTGCTGTCAACGATGTCACTATTCTGTTCAAGATCGAAAACTATAGCAAAAGTCATTGCCATATTTATGTATTGTTAATTGGTTCAAATAAATTTACTGAGGAAAATATTTTACTCAGAATTGTAAGATAATACATCAAGTTTTCTAATTTCATTTTTGTACTTAATCTTTTTAAGACTTTTTGATATAAGGAAACTTTTTTTGTTGTTTGTACTGAAGATTGAACCCAGGGGCACTTAACCACTGAGCCACATGCCAAGCCCTTTTTCATATTTATTTGAAGACAGGATCTCCCTGAGTTGCTTAGGGCCTTACTAAGTTGCTGAGGCTGCCTTTGAACTCACAATCCTCCTGCTTCAGCCTCTGGACCATGTCTGGCCTAAGTAAACATTTTAACAACACCATTTTTGATGTTTTCTCTTGCATAGCTAAGCAATAGTTTATTTTACCAAGTCTCTCTTATTAAACATATCCTTGTTCATATATCTTCATGCTTTTATTTCTTCCATAAGAATTCAGAGAATAAAAGAAATACCCAGCACTAGGTATGCATAACTTAAGCCTGAAATATATTTTCAAGTTGTCCATTGGAATCATTGTAATAATTTTAAACCATAGCTTCAGAAATCATACTCATCTCCCAATACCCTCAGCAATATACTATGTTTTTGCCTCAGGTAATATTCTTTCTATTTCTCTTATTATTTTTTGAGAAGGAGTCTCTCTATGTTGCCCAGGTTGGCCTTGAACTCCTGGGTTGAAGTGACTCCCAAACTCAGCCTTCTGAGTAGCTGGGACTACAGGCATGCACCAACATACCTGATCTTGCCTTTAAAAATAAAGAATTTTATTTATTTATTGGTGCTGGGGATTGAACCCAGGGCCTTATGCATGGGAGGCAAGTACTCTACTAATTCAGCTATATGCACACCCCTTATTTTTTATTTTGAGACAGGGTCTTGCTAAGTAGCTCAGGCAGGTCTTGAACTTGTGATCCTCCTGCCTTAGCCTCCTGAGTCTCTGGGATCACAGGCATATGCTGCCATGCCCAGAGCCTTAGGTAATTTTAAAGGTGACACTATTATAATCCTGCTTTTTAAATTTGCATTTCCCATAAACTCCTGAGAACCAATTATTTACTATTAAAACCTGTAGTCACCGACATATAGGATTTTCTCAAACATCTTGCAAGATCAAGTAGGCTTTGATCTACTTTCCCTCAATTGTCCTGTGTTCTTTGCAGTGTGAGATTTCAGTATTTGGACACCTTCTGCTGTCCCCAGATACCCGACCCAGCCCTGAGACCCCAGAGCCTCTTCCAGGGCAGCTGTGACTGTGCAGCATTGCTTCATGTGTGATGGAAGCTCTCCACCTTCTCCCAGCTGTGAATTCTTTGTGTTTACCTGACATATCACATCCCTGCCCCCTACTCTACCCAAAGCTTTCCCATGAGAAAAACATCACATCTGCCCTGTCACACCTATGGCATTCAATCACTGGTACGAGCCATTTTTATCCTCTGAACAGTACTACCCTAAGGTCCAATGAATAGTCCCCATTGCTCTGCAGATTTTCTATGAAATTAAACCCTACAATGGCCAAATTCTAAAATTACGTTTCCCTGATTTACCCCCAGGCATCTGAAAATGGGCTGGATCTCTCTTTTAGCGATTTTCAGGATTTTAAGCGTCCAAGTTTCCATAAGAGAGAATAGAATTTGGAATATGGAAAGCCTAAATATGTGGCTGTGTCCATCTTCTCCCTGTGCCTCAGTTTCTTTATCTGCCCACCACTTTGGGTTTTTATGAGAATCAAATGCTAAACCTGTTTGTACAATATTATCCATGATAGTAACAACAAATCACAGTGGTTTCTGTTGCCATCTTTGTCTTCTGTTCACAGCAATCCTTATTTTTTTTTTTCTGAATGATCCTAGGATCAATTCCCTCCCCAGAAGTAGAAGATGGAATGAAGTTCTGAATGTATTGTTCCTGATCTCTTTCCCACCCTGAAGTTGCTCCTTGAACCAGTACCCCTCAGAGGTCACGGCCTCTGGAGATAACCAAGCAACACCATGAGGACAAAGGTGTGTCTGCTTTACAGAGTCCAAGGAGATGTCCAAAGGGAAGGTTGTGTCATCTCAAACCTAGCTCAAAAGACTTCATCTATGGGGAGAACAGGGAAGTTCACTCCCATTGCACAATTCCTTTGCTCTGTCATTAACTCCCTTCTGCAAGCAGTGCATGACATGTGGAGACCAGGAAAGAGGGAGACTGCAAATGATTCTACCTAGATCCAGGGCAGACATGCTGAACAACCAAACCTTATCTAGTGACCATGAAGGTTAATTTTAGGTGTCAACTTGACTGGGCTACAGGGTGCCCAGATATCTGGTTAAATATTATTTCTGATGTGTCTATGAGGGAGTTTCCAGATAACATTAACATTTGGATTGGTAGACTAAGTAAAGATTGGTCTCCTCAGTGAGAGTGTCATTCAATCCAAAAAGAGACTGAGTAGAATATGACTGAATAAAAAAGAATTCTTTCTCTCTGTGACATCAGTCTTTTCCTGCCTTCAGATTAGACTCAGACTGGAACTTAAAACATTGGATCTCCTGAGTCTGTAATTCTCAACTTTCATAATTACATAAACCAATTCCTTATAATAGATCTCTATATCTTTATGTATATACACACAAAGAAAATTGACCATGTTTTCTGGAGAACCCAGAATATTACATAATTATATTGAAAAAACTGTGGGACAATGGGAAAATTATTTATCTTTCCTAAGCCTCAGTGTCCTCTTTTATACAGTGGAGACATAGTATCTGCCACACATGTAAAAGTGTTGAAGGATTAAAAGATAGTTAGCACTTTGTGTTGAGTTCCTAGGAAGAGCTCAATAAAACACAGATTTTGAAAAGAGGTTTACAAAGCACATTCAAATACACAGTGCATTTTCAGAGCATTTCTTCAGGGTCTGTGGAGTCAGGAAACTATCTATACCTCTGTTAGAGTATTGCCTTGTGCCTCACTGACAGGGAGCTGCTAGCTGAATCTGTTACACGCAGGTCTCTTCTGCCTTCAAATTCTGGTTCCCTTCTTGCTAGACAAGTGTTTCTCAAAGTGTCCTCTTCACACACACTAGAATTACCTGTAGATTTACATGTAGAACAAATATGCAGATTCTTGAATCCCATCCAGACCCACTGAATCAGAATACTTTGGCAAGCAGCCAGGGAATTTGCATTTTTAACAGGCTCCCTGGGTGACTCTAATGCAATTAAAGTTTGAGAGCCTCTGCCTTGTGCCCTGCTGAGTCCCCTCACTCCACACAGACATAATTAAGCCTCTTAATTACACTTTTTGCCAAGAATTAACAGAGTCTTAATTATCTGAGAACACTGAGTGACAATAAGAGGCAAGAGATAGTTTGGTTTTTATTCAAACTGAAGGCGAAATTTGAACATCAATGACAGTAGCCATCTCCTGATGTAACGGGGAGCTCACGAGTGAGAATACCGTGGTCATTCTGGATAGCTTTCTCCATTCTAGATGAATCCATGTTAGCAAAATGGAGCTCTCGATCTTAATCCTGTAGACCTCTAAGGAATTTCATACATAGATTTTTGCCAAGCTCAGTTTTTCCCACAGGAAAAAGGACATCACCCTTGAAGTAGTATCCATTTGGGTGTGTGTAGATCTAATTAAGAATCTTGTTATTTTCTAACATTCCTACCTGTAAGTCTGACACTAACTATATAAGAACTCTCCCCGCTGGTGAGTAAGTCTAGTTTCTCCTGTCATTCATTTCAGTGTTCATTCAGTGCCTATTTGTGGACGACTGTGGACCATACCAAGTTATCAGCATGGAAATAGAGGTCCAGTTGCACTCTCCCTTTGAATAGGGTCAAGACTGAAAATATGGTGTCTAATTCTGACTGTGGGTCTCAGGGACATTTTCTGTTCTTCCTTAATCTCCATTACTGCCTAGTGTCTGTTGGTCTTCCCTCTAGGCCTGGAGATAGAGCTGAACAAGAGTGGAAATTGGTTTCCTTGAGTCCTATTCTAACAAAGCCCTGGATCTTTCCAGAGGTGAGGCACCTCGTGGTTTACGTGGAATAATTCCCCTCCCCAGCCAGTCACGGCTTGAATCTTTCACCACATCATCTCATCACAACAGAGGCGTGGGGCTTTGAGAAGGATGCAGGGGTTCCTGGGAGGTAGAACACCATAGCCATTGTGTCCATTACTTGATTTGTGCATTTCAGTGATTTCAGTGAACCATTTTGGTTGAATAAATAAATTGCCATTATGGTTTAGATATGAAGAGTGTCCCCCAAAGCTCACGTATGAAACAAGAATTCTCAGAGGTGAAATGATTAAATTACGAGAGGTGCAAGCTACTTAGTGGTTTTATCCATCTCATCCCCATGGCCATTTCATCACCACGCTCAGCCGTGCAGGCACTCAGATGCTGCTGCAGTCATGGTGCCATGAAACTTGGCTACTGCTCAAGACAATGGCAGACCTTGGTGTCAACCATATGATGCTGGTTCTTCAGGAATGCAGGATGTTGGAGTTAGATGATCATGGAGGCTTCCACTGAGATTTCAAAGGGAGATCTGGAAAGCTAGGCAAAGTGTGGCAGGGTCAGAGTTCCTGCAGGCTGTCCCCAAGAGGGCAATGCAGGAGGATGTGGGAAGGAAGCTAAAGTTGCAGTGGAGACCTTGTGATTTAGAGATGCCGTTAACATGGGATATTTGCTGAAGAAAGCTGTAGGAATCAAGCAGAAACAAGCCAAAAGAGCGTCCATGTGGGTGTAACCAACAGGCCATAGGGGCAGAGCTACACAAGCCCTTTGGAAAGAACATTCTGGTGCCACGTGACCCAGATGCCGGAAGCAGAGCTACAGGACTTGCTTGCCAGCTGGAACTGGGTATTGCTTTTGTCCCATCTCTTCTTTATATGCCGGTTTCTCCCTTTTGGAATGGAAATGTTTACTCTGTGTCATTATATATTGGATATATGCAATTTGATCATTACAGGGGAAAACGTCCATGAGTTTGCCTTGAGACTCAGAGGAGATTCTGAACTTGGACTTTTGGGTAGGGTTGAAACTGTTAAGACTATGGGGGGAGCTGGGATTGTGGTTCAGTGGTAGAGCGCTCACCTAGCATGTGTGAGGCCCTGGGTTCGATCCTTAGCACCACATAAAAATAAACAAAATGAAGATATTGTGTCCAACTACAACTAAAATAAATAAATAAATATTAAAGACTATGGAGACTCTTGGAAATGAACTAAATGTATTTTGCATTTGTGAGATGGGCATGTGAGCTTTTAGGGACCAGGGCAAAATGCTATGGTTTAGATATGAAGTGTCCCCCAAAAGCTCATGTGTGAGAGAGAATACAAGAATTTTTCAGAAGTGAGTGATTAGATTATGAGAAGTGTAACCTCATCTGTGGAATCAACCACTAACATGGATTAACTGAGTGGTAACTATAGGCAGGTGAGTCGAGTAGGTAGGTCACTAAGGGAATGCCTTTGGGATATATATTTTATCCCACTCTCTCGGCTTCCTGGTTGCCATGTCCTGAACTGCTTTACTCTGCTGTATGTTTCCACCATGATGTTCTGTCTCATATCAGGTCTGGAACTAGGAAGTTGGCCAACTACGGACAGAACCTGTGAACCTGTGAGCCAAAATGAATTTTTCCTCTTCTACGTTGTTCTTGTCAGGTCTTTTTGTCATAGCAACAAAGAGCTAACTAAAACAATCACCATGAAAACCTCTTTAAGAACGGGAAAGAGACACACTCATTTAGAGGAGAGCTGGGAAGAAAGAGAAAGTCACTGAGCTTTCGAGGCATGATTGCAGGCTGGAGCCAGGTGAAGGACAATGGAATGGCATTAGAACAGAAGCATAAGGAAGCTGGAGAAATTATTCTAAATCAAATAATTCTTCTGATATCTCTGATATCTGCCTATGTTGCTGTTCTACCGATTCTTCTTCCCAAGGCTGAACAACCTTGTGATTCTTATGATGGCAGGAATTGCTGAAATAGGGAAACTATTACCCCTGGATCATTGGCATTTTTTTTTTCATTCAAGCCCTTAGTTATTACCATGGCTTGAATGTCCACACCAGAACTCATGTGGAAATTGAATTCCCATTGTGAGGTATTAAGAGATGGTGCTTTAAAAATGGAATGGATTAGTGATTAGTAATTAATAGATTAATCCATTGATGGATTAATGAATTAATGAGTTAATAGGTCATCTCAGCTGAATATTCAAGCAGACCCTCTGCAGGGCTCTGGAGCTCTTTCTCCATGCAGTGAGCCTTCTGTGGACTCCAATGGTTGTATTCTCCTTGGATTCTCAGCTACATCTCCTTTACTGAAGGGGTACACCCAACTCTGCCTTGTTTTCTCTTTTTGCAACTCATCTGAGAAACTCTCCCAAAGCAAGAAACTGGGGAACTGCAAGACTCATTACTTGTTTCCCTTCATTTAAGTATCAATTAATTGTCAGATATGTAATATCTAGAGGACCATTGTTTCATGTATTTGTTTCTTGGTTGTTTCACATAGGAAACAAATATATTTCTTCTAACTCCATTTGATTAAAAGTGGAAGTTTGTAAGACATTGTATTAAATTTAAAATATTTACAAGAATGGAACCGAATGGAATCCTTATGTTAAGTGAAATAGGCCAGGCACAGAAAGACAGGTACCACATGATCTCACTAACAAGAGCCGATGGCATAGAAGTTGAGAACAGAATGGTGGTTAGCAGAGGCTGAAGAGAATGGGGAGATGGAGTTATGGGGAGACCAAGATCAATGAATACTAAGAGAAGTAAGTTAATACTAATACTAAGAGGAGTAAGTTAATACTAATAGGAGTAAGTTAGATAGGAGTATAGATATTGATAATGTGCTATATATTTTTAAAAGATGAAGAAAGGATTTTGAATGTTTTCACCATGAAGAAATTATGAATTATTTGAGGAGACAGAAATCTTTGTCCTGATTTAAACATTATATAATGTGTATATGTATTAAACATCACATTGTATTCCAGAAATATGCACAAGTTTTATGCTTTACGTATCAGTTAAAATTTTTAAAAACTTACATTTTGAAATATAACAGAAAGAACCAAAGATCACATATATTGACTAAATTAATAAATACAAGAGATTATGTGATACTTACATTTCTGATGGATTAAGAAAGGAAAATTCAAATCGCTACTATTTATAAGACAGTTAAAATGAAGGGTTCAGAAAGTTAAAAATAAAAATTGTGAATGACAATATGCTAGGTACACATAGATGAGAAGAGAGCAGGGTTTATGCTCTGGGGCAGACATGTCAGGGCCTGGCTCATGTCTCCTCATTCTTTGTACTTTGCTGCATAGCAGCCTAAAGTTCCTCTTCCAGCTCCTTATTTTTTTCCAGGAAGACTTTCTCAGGCAGCCAGAGTCTTCTTCAGTTCCCTATGTGGTAGACTAGACTTGCTGAAGAATTAATATCCCCTGAGCAGTCCACAGCCGAGTGATGGAAGATGGCGTACAAGTACCCCAGCTCCCTCACTGCTGGACAGAATCACCCTGAGACATTCGAATTCCACAACAGGTGGAGCTCCCAAGCGAAATAAAGCTCCCTTGGTTCCTAGGAGCAAACAGCTTAACAATGTACCATTTCTGGGTTTTTCCATCCTTCCCTGACTCATTTTCTTATCTGTTTACTAGTGCTTTTTTCATTTTCTAGAAAAACCACTTGCATTTGAATCCTTGTCTCAAGACCCACTCCAAAGAAACCCAAAGTGAGAAGATATCAGAAAACACAGAATGCAGCCCCCCAAAACAAAACACAACAAATACATGCATCAATAATGCTAGAGATTAAAATTTGTACAGAAAATACAAGCTTTATGAATGCTTATGTATTAAACACCAGAGCAATAACTTTTATGAAGCAGAAACTTGAGGAGATGCAAGGAGAAATAGATCAAAACACATTCAAACAGGAAACATTTCCTCAGTCATAGACAAAACATTTAATAAGAATATAAAATACCAAACCACCAAATCAGTAGGTTATTTTGTCACTATAGATGGGATTCTGAAACCAGCTTATAGACAACACACCTTCTCCCACATGCAAACTGAAGTTTCTCAAAAATTGACGGTATTTTAAGGCACAACATAGATCTTACGTAAGTTTGTAACAATTTTAAAGGCCCACCAATAATTTAAAAGCAAGTTCAAAGCAATAAAACTCCCTTGAAGCAGTAAGAAAGGGCAATTGCAGGGCTCACTTTGCTTGCTTGCTTTTTCTCTCCCCTGCCCTCTCTTTCTTCCAGGGATTGAAACCAGGGGTGCTTAACCACTGAGCCACATCCCCAAACTTTTTTATGTTTTATCTTGAGACAGGATCTCACTTCATTGCTTAGGGTCTTGCTATGTGGCTGAGGCTGGCTTTGAACTTGCAATCCTCCTGCCTCAGCCTCCCAAGTTGCTCAGATTTGCAGGCACGTGCCACTGTGCCAGGCTTGTTTTCTTTCTTTGTATCATCAATCGACTGTTGGTTATTAAACAGTCCTTGGTTAAAAGAGGAAAAGCAATACTAAATTTCAAAACTTCTAGAAAATAGACATAATGGAAACACAGTACATCAGAATCTGAAATTAACTGTAGTATTTCACTAAAAATAAAAATACATTAATAAATTGCCAAGTCAAAATGCTAGAAAAATATTAACAAAATAAACTGAAAGAAAGAAAAAATCAATAACAATATAAGCAGATTAACAAAGGAGAAACCCAGAGCATATTAACAAGAAAATGTGAAACTTATTCTTTGCAAACAACAGACAGCTTTAATAAAATAGAGAGAAACAACAAGTACACAAACAAGAGTTGACAAGAAAAATAGCTACCAAAGAGAAAAAGTAAAAAAGAAGTCCTACATTTAAGCCAAATGTTCTGCAAATCAATTTTATAACTAGATAAATTGGGTACCTTTTTAGGAAAATAGAATTTCTTAAAGTTGATCCCAGGAGAGACAGAAAGTATAATCAGGACCAATTTCTATAGAAGTGGAGGAGGTTGTAAAAAGATTCCTTGTAAATGAGTACATGACCAGATGTTTTCTTAGAAAAAATTGACCAAATCACTAAAAATCAGAAAATTCCAGTGTCTTCTAAAAGGTGTTTAAAAAGGAAAGACATGAAATGGAGTGGATTCTTGCCAGTGTCTTGCCTGGGCACAAGATCAGGAGGCACTCACAGCTTTGTAGATTCAAACAGCAATTCTTTATTCCCCAGAACTCACACCGGCCTCTACAAACACATTCTGGCGAAATCTCCAATATGCCACCGCCCCCAAATCACCTACTCCACGAGGCATTTTCCAAATCCCATTTGAATCTCACGAGAACTCAACAGGAACAAGCAGCAGGAACACCCTAATCCCAGCAGCAATAATCTTCAACCTCCAACTTCCCTAAAACCCCTATTATCTTAAACCGGGAACGCCTTAAACTCAAGGAGCGGGAAACTTCCTCAAACCTGATCAGCTCTAAACCCGGATCCGCCTTGGTCTTTGAGCAAGGTCACCTTACTAAAGCATACATGCAATGTCCCATTGAATGTCCTCTAAGCAGCATGGGGTACGCTGGCAAGGAAATTTCGATGCGTCATTCCTACTTGGCAATGGCCCTCAGCAGATTCTCAACCTCAACAAATCTAATGTGAAAAGGTAATAGAGCAGCTCACCTAAATATGAGTTAATTGTGACCTAATGATGTTTACTCCAGAAAGAAAAAGGTGATTCAATATTGGGAATCTATGATTCAATATATTGAAAGTCTGTTGAGCTGAGCTTGGTGGCACATGTTGGTAATTCCAGCTACTTGGGAGGCTGAGGCAGGAAAGTAGCAAGTTCCAGGTCAGCTTGGGAACTCTGTGAGATCCCATATCAAAAATTTAAAAAATTAAACTAAAAAGGGCTGGGACATAGATCAGTGGGAAAGCACTTGCCTAGCATCTGTGAGGTCCTGTGTTCAAATCCCCAATACTGGAAAAAGTCTGATGAGAAAAATCCTATTATCAATTCGATAGATGTTAGAAAAGCACTTAACAAAATTTATGTTCATCATGATTTAAAAAAAAACATAATAAAAGAAAATGAATAGATTATTTCTTAAAAATTATATAACATATCAAAAGTCACCTTCCTATAATGTGGAAACCTTAGAGATAGTTCCTTCCTAGAACTGAAAAAGAAGAAGGAGAAAGGGAGGAAACAGAAAGAGGTATTATCTGTGACAAGGTGGTGGTGGCAGCAAGTATGTCCACAATCTCCACTACTATTTAACTTGGTATTAGAGGCTTTCAAACAATGCAATTAGAAACACAAGGATTAGAAGGGAAGAAATAAAATTACCTCTATTTACAAATGGTATCATTGCAAATCTGCAAAACCAAAAGAACTGATGCTTTTGGTCTCAAAACTTATGTAAACAATAAAATGACTTGCCATTACATTAATAATCTTCATATATATATAAAAAAACTGTTAGCCAATATGCTGGAATAACAAATAAGAATAATTATGGGGCTGGCATTGTGGCTCAGTGGTAGAGCGCTCACTTAGCACGAGTGAGGCCCTGGGTTAGATCCTCAGAACCACATAAAAATAAGTAAGTTAATTAAAGATATTGTATCCAACTACAACTAAAAAATAAATATTTAAAACAAAGAATAATTATAATAGCAAACAATAAAATGGTTAGAAGGAATGAATTTTTTAAAATAAAAACCTGTATGAAGGAATCTATAAAATAAAAAATAGACTTAGGCAAATGAATATCTATATACATATGTATCTACATATATGTATATTACAATTTTTTCTAAAATTTAATTTATAATTTGTTGGTAACATAATAAGTTGAGCAAGTTGATTTAAAACTTGATTTTCAAGAATAAATGATTTAGCTTAGTCAGGAAACTCTGAAATGAAGAGCTCTTTTGGAGGACTAGACTCTCAATACATTGAAAGATATTAATAATTAGTAACGAACTTTATAATTAAAACAATGTGTCTGAGGAAATATTTGCAGATCATCCATATTATTAAGGACTTGTGTCCAGAATATATAAATAGCTCTCCAACTGGGGATGTAGCTCAGTGATAGAATGTTTGCCTAGCATGTTTGATGCCCTGAGTTTAATCCACAGCACAGAAAAAATAAAGTGGACCAAAAATTTGAATAGAACTGAATCAAAGACGTGTAAGTGGCAAATGGGCACTTAAAAATCTCCACTTATTAGTCATCATAAAAAAGCAAATCAAAACCAAAATGAGATGCCATTACACACCTATTATAATGACTAAAATTTTAAAAGTCTAACTATGATTGTTAACTATATGTAGAAACTTGGCTGGGCCATGGGGCTTGGAAAGTCAGTATTCTAGATGTTTCTGTGGGGGTGTTTTTGGATGCGACTAATATTTAAATTGGGGGATTTTGAGTAAAACAGATTGTCCTCCCCAATGTGAGTGGGGCTCATCTCAGCAGGAGAAGGTCTGAAGAGAACAGAAGCCTGACTTCTACTCAGTAAGAGGGAATTCCACACAAGACAACCAAGGAGAGAGAGAAATTTTGGAAATGAATAAAATTGCATGTGGTCACTTAGAGATTTGTCAAGAGAGGAAAAAAATGAACAGATAAAGTTATTCTTTGTTTTAATAAAACAAAATGAAGCATTTGGGTAATGGATAAGCATAAGATGAGAGAGGGGGAGGTGTCCAGAAAGCCTCTTGGTTTTTTGGCTCATGTGGTGGTTGGCATGGCCAAAGGGGACACAAGTTTAGCGCTACCTAGAACCCATTCTTAGTTACTTTTGGAATATGGGAATGTCAAAAAAAAAAAAAAGCTCTTTTATCATAGTTACCAAAAAAATGCCATAAAAGTCAACATAATGCAATCTGTAATAGTTTTGTGTTTTTATATGGACACTGGCAAATCTCATAGCTTCTAAGTTTATGATACTTTATTCACCTGGTATATGGCCACTGACCCGGATTCCTGTTAGGGTCATGCACAGGGTATTGGGAGCTTTGTGCCCATGTTCGGTTTCTAGAACTGTCCAGGGTCCTCTGCATCAGCTCCATCTTGGAGTTAATCTGGAAGACCTTCTCCCCTTCACCCTAGACAGCCTGTCAATTCGTACTTCTCTCAATTCCTTGGATTGCCAGTGGTAACTTCCCCATGGCTTATTTTCTCATGCTTGCTTCATCAAACATGTCCTAGTCAGAGAGATGTTTCTGAACCAATCCTGTTACTTCCTTTTCAGAAACTCATGACTTCAAGATGAAGTTCCAAAGTTATCAGTTTTCTCCTCTGAAGATTTATTTTCTGGAAATTTCTATCTGGTTTTATTTTTTTCTGTCTTTGCTAAACACTCTGTCTGTACAGAATGACTCACTAACCCCTTCTCATTCTCTGGCCATCATCGCAGTTGCCACTTTCTCTGGACGTTCTCTTGACACCCTAGCTGGAGTTTGGGACCTATGCTCTCGGCGTGTTTCCCACTCTGCATTTGCCCATCTCTCTTCCCCTCACCAGCTCCCTGTGAGGAGGGCCTCTGGGTCAGACATGACTGCTCTGCAGTATGGAGCCTGACCCCAGGCAAAGAGCCTTTGGTGGTTGTTGAATTTAAAAAGAAGGAAGGACACAGTTCCATTGATACCCCATATGTGTGTGTGAGACTTTGTTTAAATAAATATTTCCCTGTCATTCTCAAACCCTCCTAAGGGCCCCAAAGTTGATATATTTGACACGTGGCTATGAAATTACTACTTGGAAATTTATGGTGCTTAATTTATATTTCTGTCATTTTCTAGCCTGGTCCATAGAAATCCCACCTTACTGGTGAAAATTTGTAATCAATCAATTCTAATTTCTTAAACATTTAGTTTTTCTTTTAGCTGGGTTGTGTCAGGTCCTCTAGGGGAATAAAGTATCTTGTTAAAACATCATCATTAAGTATCTGTTCAGTTTCTTAGCCCATTTATTGATTGGGTTATTGGTTTTTTGGTCTTTTTTGAGTTCTTTATGTATCCTGGAGATCAGTGCCCTATCTGAGGTGCATGTGGGAAAGATTTTTTCCCATCCTGTAGACTTTTTCTTCACATTATTGATTGTTTCCTTTGCTGAGAAGAAGCTTTTTAGTTTGAATCCATCCTATTTTTTGATTGTTAATTTTACTCCTTGAGATTTAGGAGTCTTGTTAAGGAAGTCAGGTCCTAGGCCCACAGGATGAAGATTTGAACCTATGTTTTCTTCTATTAGGTGCAGGATCTCTGTTCTAGTGCCTAAGTCTTTGATCCACTTTGATTTTATTTTTGTACAGGGTAAGAGATAGAGGTTTAATTTCATTTTGCTACATATTAATTTCCAGTTTTCCCAGAACCATTTGTTAAATAGGCCTTCTTTTCTCCAGTGTATGATTTCAGCACCTTTGTCTAGTATGAGATAACCACATTTATGTGGGTTTGTCTCTATGTCCTCTATTCTGTACCATTGATCTACAAATCTATTTTAGTGCCAATACCATGCTGTTTTTGTTACTGTTGCTCTGTAGTATAATTTAAATTCTGATATTCTGATGCCACCCGCTTCACTCTTCTTGCTAAGAATTGATTAGGTTATTCTGGGTCTATTATTTTTCCAAATAAATTTTATGATTACTTTTTTTCTAGTTCTATGAAGAATGTCATTGGGATTTTAATAGAAATTTCATTAAATCTGTATAACACTTTTGGTAGTGTGGCCATTTTTAACAATATTCAGGCACTTCAAAAAAGAAATACAATTGATCAACCAACATGAAAAAAATATTCATCATCTCTAGCAATTAGAGAAATGCAAATCAAAGCTACTCTAAGATTACATCTTGCTCCAATCAGAATGGCAATTATCAAGAATACAAGCAAAAAAAAAATGTTGGTGAGGATATAGGGGAAAAGGTACACTTTACATTACTGGTGGGACTGCAAATTGGTACAACCACTATGGAAAGCAGTATGGAGATTCCTCAGAACACTTGCAATGGAACCACCATTTGACCCAGTTATCCTACTCCTTGGTTTATACCCCAAAGACTTAAAATCAGCATAAATAAGTGAAGTTAGCCAATCCCAAAAAAACAAATGCCGAATGTTTTCCTCTGATATGAGGAGGCTGACTCATAGTGGGGTAGGGAGGGGGAGCATGGGAGGATTCGATGAATTCTAGATAGGACAGAGGGGTGGGAGAGAAAGGGAGGGGGCAGGGGATTAGCAAGGACGGTGAAAGGTGATGGACATCATTATCCAAAGTACGTGTATGAAGACACGAATTGGGTGTCAACATACTTTATATATAAACAGAGATATGAAAAATTGTGGTATATATGTATAATAAAGAATTGTAATGCAAAAAAAGTACATGTATAAAGGCATGAATTGGCATGAACATACTCTATATACAAAGATATGAAAAATTTTACTCCATATGTGTAATAAGAATTGTAATGCATTAGGCTCTCATATATTTTAAAAAACTAAAATCAATAAAACTATTAAAAAATCAGCATAATACAATGATGCAATCACATCTATATATATATATATATATATATATATATATATATATATGAGCTGAATTCACAATAGCTAAATTATGGAACCAACCTAGGTGCCCTTCAACAGATAAGTGGGTAAAAATGTATGGTACATATACACAATGGAATATTACTCAGTCTTAAAGAAGAATGAAATTATGGCCTTTGCAGGTAAATTAATGGAGTTGGAGAATATCATGCTAGGTGAAATAAGAGCCAAACTCCCCCAAACCAAAGGCCAAATGTTTTCTCTAATAAGTGGATGCTTATTAGATGGAGTAGGGAAGAATGAAGGAACTTTGGATTATGTAGAGGGGAGTGGAATGAGATGGACATTTTTACCCTCTATACATGTATGATTACATTACTGGTGTGCCTCTGCGCCATGTACAGCCAAAGGAAAGAGAAGTTGTGCTCCATTTAGGTACAATGTGTCAAAATGCATTCTACTGTCATGTATAACTAATTGGAATAGATTTAAAAATAAAATAAATTATCATTAAAACACGTGACTCTGTTTTTATCTTCACATTCAGACAAGGTTGCTAATTACAAGGTAAAACTGGAATAGTTTTGGCTTCCTTGAACACATGAATTATGTAGGAAGGGAAGTAAGTAAATGATGACTTTAACTTTTGGTAAATGAGGGGGTGAAGGCACATGTCTTCCGTCATAATAATGCAAGAGGAAAAATGAAACTGGAAACTTCCAACTGGTATAAAGAAAGACCAAACACTGTTTTATTTTTATTTCTCTTTTTTTTTCTTTTTTTAATTTTTATTGGTTGTTCACAACATTACAAAGCTCTTGACATATCATATTTCATACATTAGATTGAAGTGGGTTATGAACTCCCAATTTTACCCCAAATGCAGATTGCAGAATCACGTCGGTTACACATCCACAATTTTACATAATGCCCAATTAGTAATTGTTGTATTCTGCTACCTTTCCTATCCCCTACTATCCCCCCTCCCCTCCCCTCCCATCTTCTCTCTCTACCCCATCTACTGTAATTCATTTCTCTCCTTGTTTATTTTCCCATTCCCCTCACAACCTCTTATATGTAATTTTGTATAGCAATGAGGGTCTCCCTTCATTTCCATGCAATTTCCCTTTTCTCTCCCTTTCCCTCCCATCTCACATCTCTGTTTAATGTTAATCTTTTCTTCCTGCTCTTCCTCCCTCTCTGTTCATAGTTGCTCTCATTATATCAAAGAAGACATTTGGTATTTGTTTTTTAGGGATTGACTAGCTTCACTAAGCATAATCTGCTCTAGTGCCATCCATTTCCCTGCAAATTCTATGATTTTGTCATTTTTTATTGCTGCATAGTACTCCATTGTGTATAGATGCCACATTTTTTTTATCCATTCATCTATTGAAGGGCATTTGGGTTGGTTCCACAGTCTAGCTATTGTGAATTGTGCTGCTATGAACATCGATGTGGCAGCATCCCTGTAGCATGCTCTTTTAAGGTCTTCAGGGAATAGTCCGAGAAGGGCAATAGCAGGGTCAAATGGTGGTTCCATTCCCAGCTTTCCCAGGAATCTCCAAACTGCTTTCCAAATTGGCCGCACCAATTTGCAGTCCCACCAGCAATGTACAAAAGTACCCTTTTCTCCACATCCTCGCCAGCACTTGTTGTTGTTTGACTTCATAGTGGCTGCCAATCTTACTGAAGTGAGATGGTATCTTAGGGTGGTTTTGATTTGCATTTCTCTGACTGCTAGAGATGGTGAGCATTTTTTCATGTACTTGTTGATTGATTGTATATCCTCCTCTGAGAAGTGTCTGTTCAGGTCCTTGGCCCATTTGTTGATTGGGTTATTTGTTATCTTATTGTCTAATTTTTTGAGTTCTTTGTATACTCTGGATATTAGGACTCTATCTGAAGTGTGAGGAGTAAAAATTTGTTCCCAGGATGTAGGCTCCCTATTTACCTCTCTTATTGTTTCTCTTGCTGAGAAAAAACTTTTTAGTTTACATAAGTCCCATTTGTTGATTCTTGTTATTAACTCTTGTGCTATGGGTGTCCTATTAAGGAATTTGGAGCCTGACCCCACAATATGTAGATCGGAGCCAACTTTTTCTTCTATCAGACGCAGAGTCTCTGATTTGATATCAAGCTCCTTGATCCATTTTGAGTTAACTTTTGTGCATGGCGAGAGAAAGGGATTCAGTTTCATTTTGTTGCATATGGATTTCCAGTTTTCCCAACACCATTTGTTGAAGATGCTATCCTTCCTCCATTGCATGCTTTTAGCCCCTTTATCAAATATAAGATAGTTGTAACTTTGTGGATTAGTCTCTGTGTCCTCTATTCTATACCATTGGTCCACCCGCCTGTTTTGGTACCAATACCATGCTGTTTTTGTCACTATTGCTCTGTAATATAGTTTGAAATCTGGTATCGCTATAGCGCCTGATTCACACTTCCTGCTTAGAATTGCTTTTGCTATTCTGGGTCTTTTATTTTTCCATATGAATTTCATGATTGCTTTATCTATTTCTACAAGAAATGCCGTTGGGATTTTGATTGGCATTGCATTAAACCTATAGAGAACTTTTGGTAATATCGCCATTTTGATAATGTTAGTTCTGCCTATCCATGAGCAGGGTATATTTTTCCATCTTCTAAGATCTTCTTCTACTTCTCTCTTTAGGGTTCTGTAGTTTTCATTGTATAAATCTTTCACCTCTTTGGTTAGGTTGATTCCCAAGTATTTTATTTTTTTGGAGGATATTGTGAATGGAGTGTTTTTCCTCATTTCCATTTCAGAAGTTTTGTCGCTGATATACAGAAATGCCTTTGATTTGTGCGTGTTGATTTTATATCCTGCCACTTTGCTGAATTCATTTATTAGTTCTAGTAGTTTCTTTGTAGACCCTTTTGGGTTTTCTAGGTATAGAATCATGTCATCTACAAATAGTGATAATTTAAGTTCTTCTTTTCCTATTTTTATGCCTTTAATTTCTTTCGTCTGTCTAATTGCTCTGGCCAGTATTTTGAGAACTATATTGAATAGAAGTGGTGATAGAGAGCATCCCTGTCTTGTTCCAGATTTTAGAGGGAATGCCTTTAACTTTTGTCCATTCAGAATGATGCTAGCCTGAGGCTTAGCATAGATAGCTTTTACAATGTCAAGGTAAGTTCCTGTTATCCCTAGTTTTTCTAATGTTTTGAACATAAAGGGATGCTGTACTTTGTTGAATGCTTTCTCTGCATCTATCGAGATGATCATATGGTTCTTATCTTTAAGTCTATTGATGTGGTGAATAACATTTATTGATTTCCGTATACTGAACCATCCTTGCATCCCAGAGATGAATCCTACTTGATCATGGTGCACAATTTTTTTGATGTGTTTTTGTATTCAATTTGCCAGAATTTTATTGAGGATTTTTGCATCTAGGTTCATTAGAGATATTGGTCTGTAGTTTTCTTTCTTTGAGGTGTCTTTGTCTGGTTTCGGAATCAGGGTGATGTTGGCCTCATAGAATGAATTTGGAAGAGCTCCCTCTTTTTCTATTTCTTGAAATAACTTGAAAAGTATTGGTATTAATTCTTCTTTAAAGGTTTTGTAAAATTCCGCTGTATACCCATCCGGTCCTGGGCTTTTCTTGGTTGGTAGTCTTTTGATGGCTTCTTCAATTTCATCCATTGATATTGGTCTGTTCAAATTGTGTGTATCCTCCTGACTCAGTCTGGGCAAATCATAAGACTTAAGAAATTTATCGATGTCTTCACTATCTTCTATTTTATTGGAATATAGGTTTTCAAAATAATTTCTAATTGTCTTCTGTGTATTTCAGTAGCATCTGTTGTGATATTGCCTTTTTCATCCCGTATGTTAGTAATTTGAGTTCTCTCTCTTCTTCTCTTCGTTAGCATGGCTAAAGGTCTGTCGATCTTATTTATTTTTTTGAAGAACCAACTTTTAGTTTTGTTAATTTTTTCAATAGTTTCTTTTGTTTCAATTTCATTGATTTCTGCTCTGATTTTAATTATTTCTTGCCTTCTGCTACATTTGCTGTTGTTTTGCTCTTCCTTTTCTAGGGCTTTGAGATGAAGTGTGAGCTCATTTATTTGTTGGTTTTTTCTTTTTTTGAGGAATGACCACCAGGCGATGAATTTTCCTCTTAAAACTGCTTTCATTGTGTCCCATAGATTCTGATATGTTGTGTCTGTAGCCAAACACTGTTTTATTGAAAATTTCAAAATTCACATTGAATTTAGATATTCACTGGTATTAATTCAAAGTCATCTTTTCACCTTAAATCATTACTCTTATGATGATGTATTGAGGTTTTCTTTTTCTCTCATTAGGCATTAGAAAGGATATTCTATTTGCCCTTCCAGAACATTTTTCTATCTTTCCTTGCTTTCTGCACCAGAGAGCTGACCATTATGGATTGCATCAACAGGTTCCATTGCTTTCTGAATTTTGGTTGCATCTGAACAACAGAAAACACTGGAAGGCACTGGAGGCAGGAAAAGAGCAAGTTGAGTATTTATTGTCAAGCCAGGCTATGGTCTGGCAGTGGCTGTGTCTCCATTTCAAAGGCCCAGGTCTGGTCTATGAGACCCTCGTAAGTGTAGAACACTTGCCAGGTTGTGGTCCCTTTGCCTTTCCTCATCCTTCATTATGATGGGGTAAAAGACTCTCTTGGTTGCCAGCTCTAGGTTTATCATACCATCCCTTGATGGTTTCCTTAAACCCTGCCCAATGTTAGTCAGCTTTTCATCATTGTGACCATAATACTTGACAAGAACAACTTAGGGGAGAAAAAGTTTATTTGGTACTCATGATTTCAGACTTCAGTCCATGGTCAGCCAACTCCACTGATCTGGGTCTGACATGTATGTATGTTCTGCCATGAGGCAGAACATCATGGAGGAAGGGCATGATAGAGGAAAGATGCTGACCACACGGAAGCCATGAAGAGGGCGTAGGGGAAGACAGAGAGGAAGACACCAGGGACAGATATAGCCCAAAGCCATCTCATTGTGGTTGGATTCGCACTGCCACGATGATCAATATCAGTGACTTACTTCCTCCAATCATAGCCCGAGTGCCCACAGTTACCACCTAGTAGTCTATTTGAATTATTAATCACCAAATGGATTAATCCACTAATGAGGGCATAGCTCTTACAATCCCATCTTTTCCCCTCTGAACATTGCTGCATTGCCTAACACATGAGTTTTGGGCAGGAGGACCTTCCAGAGCCAAATGATAACAGCAAATAATCCTAGCAGTAACATATCCTCAGATCACCCATTTGAGTAAGTCATTTATTTCAGGGACTGTGGCTGACATGGCATCAAAGATCTTCCTGCCTAGATAACACAATTGCGGAACAATAGGGTTTTAGAGATACTTTCAGTTCTTATTGCTTATAAGGAAGAAATTGGTGCTCACAGAGAAGAGGCAGCTTGTTGGACTCCATGTAATCATGGACAGCAAACTGGAGACTAGAAACTAGGGCTCTTGTCTTTTCAGACTGCTCTCACCTTGATGCCAAAAGGCATGAATCAAATCACTGAACTCTCTTACTAGTAATAACTATGATCCCTATAACATTAATTAGTTTTTATTAAGGTCTTCTGGCATGGCAGTCATTGTGCTAAATGTGTACATTTATCATCTACAGTTCCCCCAGTCTCATGATATGGTTCCTGTGTTTTTGCCAGTGCTAGGGATTAGGAAACCTGGGCGCTAAATTGTTTATCCCTGGCCTTGGGTGAAGTGTGACAGCATAATTCCCACCTGGGGCTTTCTGAAAACAGTCATATTCAAAACACTGTGTAATTGTCTTTTGGCCAAGACCCATTATTTGGGCTGAATCCAAAACCAAAGCAATGTCCAAGACTGAATGTCAAATGATGCCTAAAGCAAGATAGTGGTGTGAAGACAGAAAGGGAAGGAGTGTTCAGACTGTCCACAAGTGTCATGTTCCCCTATTAACACATTCTTTAGTGGTTCACCCAAGAGGAAATGGCCATCATGCCAGGACATACCATGCCGGAAAGGTTGTCCTTCTCAGGCAGACACCCTGGGAAAACAGAGGCCAAGAACTGATGGGCACAACAGCTATCAGAGGCGCCCCAGGAATCCCCTAAGGTTGGGGCCAAACTAGAGCCCACAGTCAGAACTCGGAAGTTGTCAAGGTCATGGGAACCAGGAACCCAGGAACCCAATAGTACTCGGACATGATTCCACCCAAAGCTATCTCTCTTACCCAGGAAAGTTTAAAGAATTATGCAGCCCTTAGGTTCCCATCCTGCCTCCTGAAGCCCTGGGAAGCAGTTAGAACATTGGTCCTAAATGGCTCTGCTTACCAAAGCCCTGTGCTACAGTGTGAGAAAAAATGCTTGATATTGCTGATCATCATGGCAGTGCTAATCCAACCACAATGAGATCATCTCACCACAGTTACAGTGGCTATCACCAAAAAGACCAAAGATAAGAAGTATTGGTGAGGACGAGGAGAAATAGAAATCTTGTACATCATTGGTGGGAATGTAAACTGGTGCAGCCATTATGAACAACAGTACAGATCTTCCTCAAAAAATGAAAAAAAAAATATTTCTGCCATATGATCCAGATATAACACTACTGAGTATATATCCAAAGGAATTGAGATCAGCACACCAAAGAGACACCTGTACTCCCATGTATATTGCAGCACTAGTCACAATAGCCTTGGTACAAAATCAACCAAGGTGTCCATCATCGGATGAATGGGAAAAGAAAATGTGGTTCATATTTAGCTATACAAAAATAAAATTCTGATATTTGCTGCAACATGTATGGAACCAGAGGACATTAAGATAAATAAGTCAGAACAGAAAGACAAATAGCACACTTATATGTGGAAACAAAAAAATTAATAAATAAAAACGTTGCTTTCATAGAAGTAGAGACAATATGGGTCACTGGAGGTAGGGGAAGATAAAGAGGAGAGGAAATAGAGAGGGTGGATAATGGGTACCAAAACACAGACAGGATGAATAGGCTCTAATGATCTACTGCATGGTATAGTGACCATAGTTTATAATTTATTACATATTTTATAAAGAACTAGAAGAAATGTGCTTAAAGGTTCCCAACAGAAAGAAATGCTAATTTAAACTTTACACATTGTATATATGTGTGTTAATCAGCTTTTCATCACTGTGATCAAACTATCTGATGTCAACGGCTTAAAGGAGGAAAGATTCATTTTGGCTTATAGTTACAGAACTCTCAGTCCATAGTTGGGCGGCTCCATAGCTCTAGGTTTGAGGTGAGGCAGAACATCATGGTGAAAAAGTGTGGTGGAAGAGAGGTACTCTGTTCTTGGCAATTGAGAAGGATGGAGGGAGGGAGAGGAAGAGAAAGAGGGACCAGGGACATCTAAAGGGCATGTCCCCAGTGAACTACTTCCTCCATTGGGCCCTATCTGTCTACAGTTTTTACTTCCCCCCAGTAGTCGATTCACATTATTAATTCATCAAATGGATTAATCCACTGATGTGATTAGAGGCCTCATGATTCATTCACTGCCTAAAAGCCTCACCTCTGGACATTGCTGCATTGAGGACCAAGCCTTCAATATCTGAGCTCTTGGGGGACATTCCAAATCCAAGACATAAAAATATTATCACACTGTATTCCATAAATATCTACAATCCAAAAATGATTTTGAGGCCAGGCACAGTGTCACATGTCTATAATTCCAGCTACTTGGAGGCTGAGGCAGGAAGACCAGTTGAGCCAGGAATTCAAGGCCAGCCTGGGCAATATAGCAAGATCCTAAATCAAATAATAACAATGATAATAAAAATTAATAGTAAATATAATAATGATAATTTTAAATGGAAGTAAAATTTTAAAAGAATCATATACAGCATATTTTGCATCATCAGGTCAGTATCTTCTTAATAAGGAAAGGTGGGAGAAACAGGAAGTGGAAAACTCACTGCCTTCAGAAATGCTCCCATATTTTCCACCAAAGCCCATGTTCTTGGACTCCATGTTTTGGGGAGAAAGAGCTGGCTTCAGCATAGGGTCTGGCAGAGAACTACCCAGAAGGCACTGCCATGCCCCTTTGAGGCTGCACATCTGGGCTTTACCTGTTGGCCCCCAAGGACTTGCTGCCACACGGCCAGGGCACGAGACCCACCAGGTACACTTGGCTCTCGATACCCTCACCAGTTCTGCCATTTTCCTGAGTTTAGGTTCCCTCATGTGTAAGGGAGCATGGCAGATTTTGTAGAGCAGGTCCAAGCATCTTATGATGCCCCATCCTACAGATGGGAACAAAGCTTGGGAACAAAGCTCAGCAAGAGCATGACAGGGGAACCAGGCACAAAGGATCCCTCTCTTCTCATCCTTACACCAGGGACTATTTAGTCGGAGAGGGTCCTGGTGGCAGCTGCTCAGCTTCTGGTGACTCAAGAATCATGTATTCAAGGCCAGCAGAGTAAGAATCTCCATGGTCAGAAAACCCCCATTAGAAGCCCAGCCATGACAGGACCCATGAAACCTGGGAACTCCCCTCCCCAAGTCCTGTTCCAATGTCAGTCCTTGTGAGGTTTCTTGTGTGAGCCCTCTTGGTCCTAATCTTGGTGCTTGGGTATATTTGGATTATGATATGTAATTGCTTACCAGGAAATTTTCTGATTCTCTAATTCTTATTTATCAGAAGCTAGACCTTTATTGCTCAGATACCTCAAAGGTAGAAGAATGAGATCACCCTAGGACTCCAGCAATCCTGTTGGATGCTGATATTGTCCCCAACTCAGGGCTGCAGCTGTGATTTTTTTGGAGGGTGGGTGGGTACTGGGGATTGAACTCAGGGGTATTTGACCACTGAGCCATATTTCAGAGACAGGGTCTCACTGAGTTGCTTTTGCTGAGGCTAGCTTTGAACTCACAATACCCCTGCCTCAGGCTCTGGAGCCTCTGGGATTACAGGTGGGTGCCACCATGCACAGCTGCAACTGTGATTTTTTTTTTTACTTGTAGATGGGCACAATACATTTATTTTGTTTTGTTTTTATGTGGGGCTGAGGATTGAACCCAGTGTCTCACATGTATGAGGTAAGCGGTCTCCCACTGAATCTAAAACCCCAGCCCCTGCAGCTATGATTTCTGAGTGAGGAACTGAAGGCCCTGTAAGAGCCCTGGTTCTGGAATTCCACAATCAAAGATGATCCTCAGGATGCATTCATAATTATAGGAATTGTTCTCTACATTGAGTGACAAGCAGAAGGACATTTCCTTTCTGCGACAACATAAAAAGCACTTCATGCCTCAGTCCCCCAATGCAAAAACTCTCCTGGAATCCAATGGATGATGGGAGAGTAAGATTTGGGGGTTATGAAAATGTAAGGAGACCACATCTGTATGACTGTGGGAAAGCCACTGGATGTCTCTGGGCCTCCATTGCTTAGATAAAAGCGATATTATGAGATCACATATTTGAGCCCTCAGATCAGTGTCCTAGCATTTAAAGGGAGTCAGTAAATGCTTGTGAGCTACAAGACTGAATCATCTAAACTTTTAAGAAACCCAGGAAGAGAAAAATAGCCAAGGAAACTAGTGTCAGAGGAGAGAGGGAGCCCCAGCCAGCTTCCCTCTTTGTCCTTGCATAGCTTAGAATGCTGCAAGGGCTTATGAGACCCTCAGAGGTAAGTGATTAAGAGAGGTATAACCTAATCAGTGGATTAACTCACTGATTAAGTGGGTGGTAACTGTGGCAGGTAGGGTGTGGCTGGAGGAAGTAGATCATTGGGGGTGTGCCTTTGAGGTTTATATTTTATCCCTGGTAGGTAGAGTGCTTGTGCGCACTCTCCCTTCCTCTCTCTCCCCCCTCCCCCCACCCCCACCAGCCCCGGTTGCCATGCCTTGAGCTTCTTTCCTCTACATGAGCCCAGAGCAATGGCCTTGGCTGACTGTGAACTGAACTTCTGAAAGTGTGAGACAAAATAACCTTTTTCTCCTTTGAAGTTGTTCTTGTCAGAGTTTTGGTCAGAGCAATGCAAAAGCTGATTAAAACAGGAGAGAATCCCAGGAAGCTGCTGTGTGTGTGTATGTGAGGGGTTGCTGGGACAGATTGCTGCTGTCCCCAGCCCAGGCTCAGGGACTGGTTGGGAGAAAAATGTGTGGTCACCATTGGGTCTGAGAATTTCACCTTTCCACCTTGTCTCATGATCTTCAAAGTCTCTGCATCTACACACACAATCTAGGATTAAAGTTCAGCAGCCATAATGCAATATATATATATTGCATATATATGTGTATATACATATATACATATATATATATATATATCTCCTGGGGAGGATATATTATATGTGTGTGTGTAATATATATATGGTTTTTTTATTTGAAAAAATAGTGGGTTGCTCTTTTGGCTCTGGGTTAGCTCTCTTGCCACTTGCACTTACCTATCAGTACTCCAATCAGGAGCACAGCCAAACCACTTACCAGCAAGTGCCAACCAAGTTAATCGCTTCTCAGCCCAATCCTTCAGCTTTGAATGCATTCACACTTCCAGTGGAGTACATGAGTTGGAAGGCAGTGGCCTTGATCCAAGGAATGTCTCAATGGTAGAAATAGCCCCAGTGAAGAATCTTCACCCTGGGACACCCGAGAAGCACAGCCCTGAGTGGACCTGATGTATGATCTCTGCTTCTGGATATTTCCAGGTATTTCTCCCTCTTCTTGGTTGACCACTCCTTGCCCTTTCCACCTGTTAAGCAGGACTCACTCTTGATGTTCACCTCCGGGGCTTCTGCCCCCACTCCTCCTCCAGGAAAAGTCCCCAGCCTTGCCTGTGTCTCCCTCTCCTGGGATATATGTCACATTCACTGATTGGCCATTTCCCATGTGAAATTTCCTCTCTTCTAGCAGCATTTTTGGAAGTCAGGGACTCCATTTAGTTCATAATTGTCCCCAGCACCCATCACAGTTGGTGTAGAGAGGTTTAGCATTTGTTGGAAAGAAAGATAGTGGAAAGGAAAGTGGAAAAAGGAAGGAAGGGAGGGTGGGAGGGAGAAAGAGAAGGAAAGTATGAATGAAGGAGGAAAAGGAGGATACAGAGAGAGGAATGGAGGAAGAAAGAAAGAATGGAGGAAAGGAAGGAGGGAGAAAAGAATAGGAGGGTGAGAGGGTTGTGCAGGGAATGGGTGTATCACCTTAGGACTCAAATGCACATGGCACAGGTCTGAGGAACCCAAATGCTTCTGAGGATCCTGGGGAGGATCTGCCTGAGAGTTAAACATCAGAGACAGCAGAGCTCCATCTAGCATGCCTGGTTGGAACCAGCAGCACACCCTGGTGTCTTGGGTCACTGGAAAGCTCCTTCCCCACCTTCTCTCTCGTTCCTCCTGATTATGTGGGCACCCTGTTCTGCCAATGCCAGACAGGTCTCAGCCTTCCATCTCCATTATCACCACTGCCCAAATCAGGCATTGCTGTCCTCCGCCTGAAACCTTCCAGGTATCAACTCCTGCCTCCTCGTGGCCATTAATAGTGTGTTTTAATCTCCCATTAATAGTGTGTTTCTTTGTGGTGAGATTAAAAAAAAATTTCACAGTGGATCTCCACTCTAATAAAGTACATTGTCTGAGGCAAACTCTGGGATTGGTCAGAACCTCCAAGTCAATGTCTCCAAGAGGAAACACACCCATGCTGGGCTGTCAGAACCCCTCCTGGAGCATCCACAACCAACCACACAAGGAATGACCCTAGGCTGTAGCCTGAAATACCAAGGTTTTCTGGGCCTGGAAAGTTCTCTCACATGGAAGCTTTCAAGAGTCAAATGGAGGAGTGGAATCCCCCTGGACCACCTGGTCTTTCTGCCCATGCTTCCACCTGAGGAAGAAGGGTTACTAATATGGTCAGATTGCAGAACTCCACCTGGGCATTCATATGTCACCATACCTCCAAAAGTCCTAGTTCTCCCCGGCTTAGCTGATATGGAACTATGACTGGGATAGACTGAGGTGTTGTACGCTTATCCTCCTCCTTGTGCGCATGTACACACACACACACACGTGTGTGTGTGTGTGTGTGTGTGTGTGTGTGTGTGGAGAGAGAGAGAGAGAGAGAGAGAGAGAGAGAGAGAGAGAGATGAGGAGAGAGAATGTAGTCACTGACCTCTGAACACAGGAGGAGGCCATCCTGCTAGGCATTGGGTTTGGTGCTGATATTTGTCTTCCTCTTTAACCTTTTTTGTTTCTTCCTTTCTTTTTTGTTGTTTCTGTGATGAATGGGAGAACTTCACACTCTTTTGTCTCTTTTAAGTTCAAAACCAATTGAGAGATGTAGCCAGACGTTGGTATGATGATCAGTTTATGACATGGCTTAGTATGCTGCCCTCTGCAGAGCAAGTTTCACGCCTGGCACAAGCGGAGC
Organism: Urocitellus parryii; assembly: GCF_045843805.1. Taxonomy (NCBI): domain Eukaryota; kingdom Metazoa; phylum Chordata; class Mammalia; order Rodentia; family Sciuridae; genus Urocitellus; species Urocitellus parryii. The sequence continues at coordinate 106,625,218 of NC_135533.1, forward strand.
TGCCACCACAGAAGCTACTGTTCTGAGTTAAGTCTGGGTCCATGTAAGGAAGGTGATAAAAGATAAGAGGCTAAACCATCAGGAATCTGCCTATCTCAAAGGTGATCAGACACCATGGAAGTAGAAACAACAGGCTGAACACTTGATGACTGGGACAGGTGAAAAAAGAAAAAGGTTTTGGTGATGGGGGAGTTGTTTCCTTTGTTTTTCTGAGGGGAACACCCAGGAGGTGGGTTGCCCAGAAGGTATGAGCAACAGGGCAAGGGTACAGCTGTCTGGGTCACGGTCACACAGGACAGTGGGCAAAACATAAAAGTGAGAAGTATTGCAGGTAACTGGCATGTCAGACCAGGAGCTTAGGTGGGAGCCTACCTGGGGACGTAGATATAGTCACTATTTGTATAACTGGAAGGCTATGATTATGGAAAGATGTCCACAATGGAACACTAGGGAAGCCAGCGTTGAAGACGCAATGTGAAATCCTTCTTCAGGTTGCAAATGATCTAATCTGGGGCATGTGTCATGAACGAACTCCTGTTTTAAGGTGATGAGCAGGTTTTACAAGCTAGATCCATCAGGGAGAGTCTCAACAGCCTTTGCTGTGGTCACCTGCCCTGCAGGGGTTCTGTAAGGACCTATATGGCTCTCTTCTGGACATAATGTATAACACAGAGGCAGAGAGAAACTGCCAAGAATCCCAGAGCAGAGGTGAAGGGACCCTGACTGCAAATCCACTAGCTTCTCCTTGCTTCTTTCATTGAAACTTTTATTGACTACCTCATTTGATCCAAGGCAATAAGAGAGAATGTAGAATTTGCTATTCAAACTGGAACATTTGGGGAGAGAGGGAATGGTATTAATAATGATGCTGGTATAACAGGCAGGCCTTTTCCTGTCTCCCACGCTGAGACTCTTCACTGTGGTCAGGACAGTCAGAGATGAAGAGTGATGTGTGTGTGAGAAAGAGTTAGGGGAGCCTGGGATGAGCATGCAGGGGTGTGGGGAGAGGGCTGACCTTGGTGGATACACAGAGCTGCAGGGTTTAGGACAAGGCTGGATTTTCCAGTTGAAGGAGGTGTGTAGTGGAGAGTGCTGGGCATTTCTGGCAGAGGAAATGCTCAAAGAATAAAGGAGGCACAAAGGAGCTCCTGGGATACATGCAGGAAACAGGTGGATTGACTGCGGTAGAGTCTGGGAAGCTAGAGGGCGAGATCTAGGCTACGAAGAGTCCTGTGAGCGAAGGAAGCAGTTTAGATCTAACTCTGTAGGCAATGGAGAGTCCTGAAGGGTGGCTGCAGATGTGAGAACTGCAGGATTCCTGGACTTGCTTGATCTTCTCGAGCCTCAGTTTGCTCCCCTGCAAGACGGTGTCTTAATGCCACTTGGGTTCACCCAGAGATGAACCAAAAACAGTTTTGAAAACATTCTGGGAAAAGACTAAAGCATGACCCAGAAGGCTCTAAGTATTCCATATTCCACATCTCAAAACCCAAGGGTTCAGCATGGCTTGAGATGCAGATTGTAACACAATTTCAACAAAGAATAAATTTACTATAAAGTGGATCCTTTCCCATATGAGCAAAATAAACTAATGGAAGGGGGAGTCCTCTCCTCACCAAGGCCCATTTCTGGGTCTTTCATGTCTGGCACTCTCTTGGTCTTGCTGGAAAGCAAGACTGTTATGAGAAATGGGGCTCCAAGTGTGTGTGAAGACTTGGGGTGGGGCAGAGGTCAGGGAAAACTATATAGTATTTTTGCCTCTTCTCCCATCTTCTACAATAGCCTCCTTGGTGTTTTTTTGTTTGTTTGTTTGTTTTTTTGTTTTGGTACAGGGGATTGAACTCAGGGCATTCAACCACTGAGCCACATCCCCAGCCCTATTTTGTGTTTTTTGAGACAGGGTCTCACTGAATTACTTAGAGCCTCATTTTTGCAGAGGCTGGCTTTGAACTCGTGATCCTCCTTCAGGGATTATGGTCATGGGCCACCTGCCTGGCCTACAATAGCCTCCTTCTTATTCCTCGAATGCTCCAGGCAAAGTCCTGCCTCAGGGCATTTGCAGTTGTGCTTCTTGCTGCCAGCTGTGTAGGCACCCATGACTTCCTCTGTTATTTCCTTCAGGTGTTTGCTCAGATGTCTCCTCTCACTGAGGCCTTTATTATCCTAATTGAATCTTGCATCCCCTTTCTCCTGATGGTTTTTCTCCTCAGTACTTATCGGAATCTAAATATAAACATCATTTTGCCGTGTTATCTTGTTTGTGGTTTGACTCCTCTGCTGTGATCTACACTCCATGAGGGTGAAGATGCTTGTCTGTTTTCTTATCTGATCAGAGAAGGAGAGCAGACAGCTTTAGCAGCTGGTAAAGTTTGGATGTGGGGTGTCTCCCAAAGGTCCACATGTTAATGGTTGGCCCCCAGCCTCTGCTGCTACTGGGGAGGTTCAACTTTTAAGGTGTGGGGCCTGGTAGAAGGAAGTTAGGTCAATGGGGATGTACTCTTGAAGAGGCTATTGAGATCCCAGCCCTTCCTCTCTCTTTGCTCATCTCTGGCCACCATGAGGTGAAGAGGCTTCCTCTGCCATGTGCTCCCATCATGATGTACTACACTGCCATAGACCCAAAGTAATAGGGCCCCGTGATCGTGTATTAAAATATCTGAAACCATGAGCCAAGACAAACCCTTCCTCTATATAAGTTCTTTATCTCAGGCATTTTGTCACAGCAATAGAAAGCTGACTAACACAGTAGCTGAAAATATTTGTTGATGGAATGAATGAGTCCTTTCTTCATATTTTGCAGGTGGGGGTATCCAAACACATTGTAGTATGAAATTCACAAAACAGAGCTATGATTTGATTTTTGTTTATTTGTGGCACTAAAAGAAATAGTGGACAGCTGTGACTAAGAGCAATTGGCTGGTAGCTCTTGCCTCACTGAGAAAGTTTAGCAACATTAATCAGACAACGCAAAGTTCCCATTCTACCTGATGCCTGGATCTGAAATAGTTATGAAACATTAAAATGATTTCATCATATTTTGTTTTTTTCACTAAGAGATTTTATTTCATGAACTCCTCTTGATATCTATTACTCTCTTGTTTTCCTTCATTTAACAAAACATTTTAGAGATATAGGTGAAAAACTATGGCTGTGGTTAAACTTTCTTATAAATACTGGTGACTGAGCACCGTGTGCTGCAAGAGGACTATAATATAATACAAGGGCAGCCACTGAACTGTTGGAAAAAGCATCAGGACCACATCCAAATCATTAAAACAGAAACACAACTTTGACCCAAACTGTGACACACAGGTACCTAACAGCCTCACTTCTGGGTGCTCTGCAGGATTTCAGAAGGTTCCAAGCCACTTCACCAGGCTCCATACTCAGGTCCCTGCGGAGCAGCCTGCTGTACTTCATAGCCTGCCAGGGAACGTCTGTCCACATGGGGCACTGACCATCTCTCCAACACCATCCTGATACCTTCTATCTGCTACCTTTGAGGGCCCAGAAATGCCCTCTCCACACAAGTAAGATTGTTAGTTTAGTGGAAGTTGTCGATTTTTTAAAATCTTAGTTGGTCCAATCACAGCCCAAGACCTTCTATGAGGTATCAGCCTCAAAAACTTGAGGAATAAAAATTGAATCGTTTTATTACCCAACATGAATTATCTTTGGAAAAGCCTCCCAATTCTCTTCTTACTCCCCAAATGCATAGCATCATGTGGCATATAACATTCAGATTGTTTCTCTTGATTTACGGATTTTTTTCCTCTAAAATTCAAAAAATTTTAAACAATTCAATAATTTTTAACTGTCTATATGTAGTCAAAGTCTCCAAGGTCCAAAATCAATCTAAGCCATGATTCTTTTCACTGTGCTCAAAAATATAATTAAGCGTGAGTGCTGGGCTCCAGCATTTATATTTCCATTAACCTGCCAACAAGAATAGTTTATTGGCAACTTTAAGTATTCAGAGGCAAAACACATTTCCTTGGCACACAAGCCGCATAGCAAAGCAGCATTTTCTCCTCCTTTGAACCATTATGCAGGAACACTGAAAATCAACTGCACGCATTTTGGCCTGTAGACAAGAAAATAACACCAAATCTTGAGGTTCCTTGTCACATGGAGTCCTTGAGTGATGATTGGGGGTGTCTTATAGGTGAGTTTCTGCAATTATCTGACTTTTACCAGTGATTCACACGAGCAAGGGCACCTGTAAAGAGGATAGATGTATGGTTATTCAGGATCTGTGGATAAGCTGAGGCTCTAGACCAGTGCTCAAGGACCCGTGTTCCTAACTGTCCTTGTAAACAGTGCTCGTGAAACACGCTGAGACCTTTTACACTGACATCCATGATGCAATCTTCTTAAAATAAAAATATGCCTGAAAGCTTTCTGTTTTTTTTCTCTTTTAAAGTTTTTTTATTTATATATGACAGTGGAATGCATTATAATTCTTATTACACATATACAGCACAAATTTTTCATATCTCTGGTTGTATATACAGTATATTCACACAAATTTGTATCTTCATACATGCACTCTGGATAATAATGATCGTCACATGCCACCATCATTTCTTACCCCATGCCCCCTCCTTTCCCCTCCAACCCCTCTACCCTATCTAGAGTTTTCTATTCCTCCCATGCTCCCTCTCCGTATCCCACTATGAATCAGCCTCTTTATATCAAAGAAAACATTCAGCATTTGTTTTTTTGGGATTAGCTAACTTCACTTAGCATTATCTTCTCTAACTCCATCCAGTTACCTGCAAATGCCATGATTTTATTCTCTTTTATTGCTGAGTAACATTCCATTGTGTATATATGCCACATTTTTAATCCATTCATCTATTGAAGGGCATCTAGGTTGGTTCCACAGTTTAGCTATTGTGAACTGTGCTACTATAAACATTGATGTGGCTGTGTCACTGTAGTATGCTCTTTTTCAGTTCTTTGGGTATAACTGAGGAGAGGGATAGCTGGGTCAAATGGTAGCTCCATTCCCAGTTTTTCAAGATATCTCCATACTGCTTTCCATATTGGCTACACCAATTTGCAGTCCCACCTGCAGCAGTGTATGAGTTTACCTTAGGACACTGTACAATGGTATCCTAATGGTTTGTCTCTCATGGCTGGAAGCAGGGCTCTCTGAGGCAGGAATCAAGATGGCCTCACCACTCTATCCCCAACACATGGACATCTGAGTGAGCAAATGTTTGTGGAGTGAGTGAAGGAATGAATGCGAACACACAAGTTCCTGTAACACTTGATGAAAAAAAAATTTTCAACTGTTAGTTCAGCCAGGAGTCCTCCTGTGATAACCCAACTAAAAGCTAGATTCCTGGGCTTCTGAAGGAAATAAGTTTAGTGCTTCTAAAGGCAAAAATTAAACCATATTTTCAAGTAAAGAAATGGATTCATGTGAAAAGACACCGGATCTCTTGCTCTTTCACTGAGTTCAACACATTCTAAGTTGAACTGTACTATAACTTGGGCCACTGCATTTCACTTCTTCAGTGTGCCAAGTGAAGCAAATATTCAAGGATGCAAATAGATTTCTCCTAACATGAATGACCACTGCCACCGCAACAGTACCCGGGATATTTCCTGTGTGCTTCCCATGTGATGAATGCCATTGTGAGTACTGTACAAATCCTATGAATATCAGCTCAACTTAATAAATGATGCATTATTTCCACTGTTAGGGGTATTGCCACTAATATAAAGATGACAAAATTGAAATCTAGGGAGGGCAATTTGCTTCTAATCAAGTGCTTATAAGTAGTGACCCACAGGCCACCCAAATAGAGAGCAGGGACCTTCTGCCCACTCACTCACACACCTCAAATGCTTCTTGTATTCACAAGGCCCACTAGCCCTCTGACCTCCCAGCTCCATTAGCACCACCTCCACATTCAGTGGTCCCCGCCTCCTTGGGCAGCCTTTTGATGAAGCTTAAGATGAGGTATGTGATAGCAGCCCATATAATAGCATTTCTGAAGCATCTTTGCTCCAGGCATTGAGCCGCCCCTGTAGACACTCTCCTTCATTTTGTCCCTCACAATAGTCTTAACAGGAAAAAAATGAAGCCCCAAAGGCCCTGAACACCTGGGAGGGGTATGCGGATAAGCCAGTGTCTATCTGACACCGATGCCAGCTGGGCCCACTTTCCAACATCTCCACACAGCTCTCTGCTCTCGTTTCCCGCTCTCGGTCCTTCTTCCAGGACTCTCCAAATCCACAGCTTTAATGACTACCTGTAGGAACACAAGGGCTCTGCTCTCACTATCCACTCTGCTGGAGGTTTCCTGAAGACCCTACTTTCTTAACAACAGCAATGTCATGGGCTGCATGTTTGTGCTGCCTTTGCCTTTCCCCCCAAATCCATCTGTTGAGATTCTCACTCCCAGGGCAATGGGATAGCAGGTGGGGCCTCTGGGAGGTGAGGTCAGGTCAGGAGGATGGAGCCCTCATGAATAGAATTAGTGCCCTGACAACCGAGGATGGAGGAAGCTCATTCCCACCTCCACCATTACACTCTTCTACCAAAAGAAGCTACCCTCAGTGAGGAAGTGGACACTTGCTGAACTTTGGATCTGTAGCACCTCCATCCTGAACTCTCAGCGTCCAGGCCCATGAGCAGTTGTGTCTGTTGTGTATAAACCACCCAGCCTGGCATTTTCTCATAGCAGCCTGAATGGACCAAGATGGAGAGGCACCACCTTTACTTCCAGTCCTACAGCTTCACTCTTCTCTATATTCCATAAGTACTTACTGGGGCACGGACTTTAGGGTTGGTGCTGAGGAGTCATGAACAAGATGGGTGTGCATGGTCCTCTGCCCTCCCAGGATGATGCTCTAATGGGAAAATGTGCAAATGACAATCGTGTGGGAGTGAGTGATGTGCAGGGGAGGCAGAGGTAGTGACAGACACTTAGTAGGAACAGATGTCCCTGGCTTTGGGGCCAAGAAAATATTTCCTATAGGAATGACATTTAATTGAACAGCTGTGAGACACACAAATGGGAATTGGCAAGTGGCATTTATGGCAGAACAAAAACATGTGCAAAGACCCTGGGGTAAGAAGGATGCAGGCTGGGAGAGGTCAGCAGAGATCTGGTTGTGCAGGAAGGTCCTGTCATGGTACCTGCACTTTGTGCTGGAGAAGAGAGAGCCACCAAAAGTAGGGGAGGGACACTACTGCATTTGCTTGTGGTTGGGGTATGGGGACAAGGCAGGGAGCCCCAACAGGGAGCTGTGGCCACAATGCACACTGAAGATGGACTCAAGATTGTTGGTGGGAACAAAGTGGGGAGAAGGGCAAAGGTCAAGGGGTACAATGGCCAGGGCTTAGCCTGTGCCCAGAGCAAGTAGATGCTTGACAGAGATGTGGCATAAGGGGAGGTGGACCATGGTTGTGAAGCACGGGGTGAGGAGTGTGGGGGGGAGCAGGGCATTGAGACAGATGGTTCAATTCTGAACCTGCTGAGCTTGAGGCTGTGGGCCACATAGTATGAATATCAGGGAAGGGCTGAAGACATGGGTATAAGGCATAGCCCAGGACCAACTTGTTGGGGATAGAGAACTTGGGGTCACTGGCATCCAGGTGGTGATGAGAGTCACAGTGGAAGAAGGGTATTTCTGGAGTGGTGAGTAGATCCAGAAGAGAAAGAGGCCAAAGGATCAACTCCAGGGCTATAAATAGGATGGACAGAGGAACCTGTGCCCATGGAGAACACATGTCCAGAGAGGAAGACAAGCATAAGAGGCCCTAATCATTGCCTAAAAGCCCCACCTCTGAACTTTACTGCATTGGGGATCATGTTTTCTAAACACAAGCTTTCTGGGGTGCATTTCAGATCCAAACCATAACAACGAGAGAATCATACAGGTTTGAGTTCCATAAGGTTAACTAAGAATGGGAAATGAAGACTGTAGGCCTGCTTGCTTCCTTCCTTCCTTTCTTCCTCCTCCCTCCTTTCCCTCCTCATTCCTTCTTTCCTTCCCTTCCTCCCTCCCTTCCTTCCTTCCTTGCCTGACTGCAATGGCTGGAACTTTCATCAGTGTGCTGAATAGAATCAGTGAGAGACAGACATTCTTACTTTGTTTTTGTTCCTGGGGAAAATATTCATTCTTCCACCTGTGAACTGTGAGGCCAGCTGTCAGTTTTTCCTTGATGCCCTTTATCAGACTGAGCAACTTCCTTTCTCTTCTACTTTATAGAGTTTTTATCAGAATGGATGATGAATATTACCAAATACTTAATGTGTATATTGAAATAATCATATGACTTTTTATGTTTCTTAGTTTTTAGTTTGGTAATGTGGGGAATTATTTTTAAATGTTAACCAACCTTGCATTCTTGGGATAAGTCTCTCTTGGCCATCATATATTATCCTTTTTATATACTGTTTTCTTCATGTAATATCTTTGGTTTTGGAATCAATAGTAGTGGCTTAATAGAGTAAGCTGAGAAGTCCTTTTTCATATTCAATTTTAAGAAAGAATTTATACAGTAGTTTGGGTGTATGTTTGTGAACTCCTCATTGAAGTCATCTGGGCCTGCAAAGTTGTGTGTGTGTGTGTGTGTGTGTGTGTGTGTGTGTGATAGCACATGTCCATGTGTTGTGTGTATGTGGATTTCTAACTTAAAATTCAACTTAAAAATTTCTTTAACAGATACAGAGGTATTCAAATTATGTATGCTTCTTACATGAGCTTTGTGTTTAATAGTTTTTGTTGTTTGCAGTTTGTTCATTGCATGAAGTTGGTCACATTTTCCTTATGATGATATTCTCTATTTAATATTGGTAGAATTGATAGTGATATTATGCCTCTCCTTCCTGATATTGCCAAATTGTCTCCATTTTTTTTCCTGCTAAGTCTGGCTACAGGCATATCAATTTTATTGGTTTTGTTAAAGAACAAGCTGTTGGTTTAATTGATTTTTCTTTATTACTTTTCTCTTTTTATTGCATTGATTTCTGCTGACCTTTACTACTTATTTTTTTTTCCTGCTTACCTTGGATTTTAGTTTTGCTCTTCTTTCTCTAGTTTCTGAAGGTGAAGGTGAGGTCCCTCCTGGGAGACTTGTCTTTCCTAATGGAACAATGTGAGGCTATGGAATCTTCATTACACACATCTTATATTGTGTTCAAGTTTACATTCACTTCAAAATACTCTTTCTATTTTCCCTTTGATCCTTTTATTTTACCTGTGGATAATTTAAATCTGTGTTACTTCAATGTTTGGGAATCTTCCTGAGATGGTTTTGTTACTAATTTCAAATTTAATCCTGTTTTAGTCACAAAATATACTTATTTGTATACTTTAAATAGTTATATTAACTGTTTAAATATCCTCATCTGCCAATTCAAACACCTGTGTAAATTTTACGGCAGTTCTAATTCATTTTCAATCTATCAGGTTTCATATTATATTGCTCCTGTGCATGCCTGATCATTCCTGAATGGATGTCAGACATGGTCCATTTTTGCCTTGTTGGGTATTGGGTGGTTTTATATTCCTATGAATATTCCTGAGCTTTGTTCTGGGATGCAGTTTATTAGGACATAGTTGGGTAATTTCAGGTGTTGTTTTTAAGATCTGGGGGGCAGCACAGGAGCCAGGTATATACTGAGGCAAGACCCTTCTGAGTTTTCTACCCAATGCCCAAGCATTGACGTCTTCTCATCTGGATGGTGAAAACAGGTACTATTCTCAGACTGTGTGAGCTCTAGATACTGCCCTAGTTAATCCTACTGGCCGGTTCTATTCCCTCACTTGCATGGGATGATGAGTGATCCACGGAGTCTTCCAGAGGGGCCTCTGGAGGCTTCTGGAACCCTGTCTTGGTGCTATGGTGTCCTCCTCAGTATCTACTCTGCCCACCTCAGCTCTCCTGGCCTTGGCAGACTCTGGCACTGCTCCTCAGTCAGGGAGCTTTTGGATCTCTGTCTGGGTTCCCCTGACTGCACCACAGCATAGGCAGGAAGGAGAGGGACTCACAGGCCTTGCCCCTTTGCTTCATGTCTCTCACAGATCAGTGCTCCATCATTACTGGAAATGATGTCCAGCAACCTAAAGATCATGTTTTGTCTGGATGTTTGGTTGTTTCAGGTAGGACTGGAAATCCAATCACTGAAACTATATTTGGGCCACTTGCTGAAGCTCCCTGGGGATTCTTGTTAAGCAGGTGAGAACTGAACATATTAAAAAACTTTGTTTTGTCCCTATTTTTGCTTTGAAACTGTCAGCAGCATTAAATGGTCCACATTCACTGCTTTGGGTTAGCTGAGTATCTTCTAACGCCACCAGATCTTCCCTTTTCCAACATCTTACGTACAGCTGTGCCAATCAATCTCTCCCTTGATCCAGATGGTATAAGTGACCTAATCACTCCAAAATACCTGTGTGTGCATGCATAGCTATACATATATACATCCTGAATCTAGAAATTCTATATAACTATTTCTGTTTCAGCTTTATTCTTCTAATATTTATCCAAAACCAAACTCAAAACTCATCAGGGGTATTGAATGTTCAAATGAGTTTCAAGCTACTCAAATGTGACCCATAATGTGTGTACATTCCACTGAATGTGCATTCTATCTGAAAAACAACCATAAAAAGTAAACTCCAGTAACATGCATATTACATTTTTAGCTGTGATACATACTGATATTGGCAATGCATTTTGAATGCATAAAAAACAAAATTCCATTTGGATGGTAGAAAGATAGATAGGTGGACAGATCTAATATCAAACAAATACAGAAAGATATCATCATAAGCCCTTGGGGGTAGGTGTAAGGGTGTTTACTGTACAATTATCTCAATTTTTAAATATCCTTGACATTTTTCATAACAAAATGAGAGAAATGATCTTTTATAAAATGAGAAAAAAAATCAGGGCTTGTTAAAACTTAATTTATCAAAAGTCATAAGAACAAATGGCTGTGAGGCCTAGGTAGGTTTCCTAGCAAATCTACCAGCTGACTTTGAAGTTGTACACTAGGAAACACAAATTCTTCCTGGATTTAAAATAAGAATGTGTAGAAGTATTAATAGTGAGTACACACTTTGGAGTGTGGATTTTCACCTTGGCTGGTTGTGTCTAGAGAATTGCTCACCCACTCTCATCTTTTCCTTCTTTCACTGGTAAAATAGGAATGCTAGCCAAATTATAGGATTCCAAAAGAGTGGCTGAGATCATCTGCATAGGGTCCTCAGTACAAGGATTTTGCAATACCTTCACTATATCATTTCATCAAGGTTGCAGTTTTAGCCAGCCTCCCATTAATGTAACAGAATACCTGAGATAAGTCAATTCATAAGAAAAAGGTTTAGTTTGGTCCACAGTTTTAGAGGTTTCCCATGACTGGATTGCTCCATGGTTTGGGGCCTGTGGTGACACATTGTGGTAGGAGTATGTGGCAGATAAAACTCAAACTCATTCACCTCATGGCAAGAAAGTAAACAAGAAAGTGGAAAGGGCTGGGACTATCCCTTTTGAGCACCCACCTGCAATGATTGGAAGACCTCCCACTAGGCCTCACCTCTCAAAGTTATGTGCCCCCCCATAGCACCATGAGCTGGGGACTAACCCTTTTAAAACATGGGCCTTTGGGGGATACCCCTGACCCAACCTACAGCAAGTAGCCAGAGGATAGGTTTAGTGAACCTATAATGAAGTTTTGGAGATAGGGCTGCAGAGATGCTTGAGCATCTCTGGTTCATCTAACATCCAGCACAGGGAGCTAATTCTCTTTTGAGATGCTATCCCACCTTGCCAAGGCAAATCTCTCTGAGCCTGTAACTGGCAGGACAGGCCCAAGAGGGAAACTAAGGGGCAAGTCAGTGAAGCAAGGAGGGACTGATCAACCTCTCCTCTCAAGGCAGCAGCCCTGCTAGGACTGGCCCAGCAGTCCAAGTATCAGCACCAGGATACTTACATATCAGCACCAGGCTGGGAATGACCAGCAAAGGGTGTGCACATAGGAAAGAGGAATGTACCTGTTCCTGAAGGAGGCCATGCTGCAAAGCAGAGCTCCGAAGTGTTCCCTGGCTTCCCACACATTTTAGGCTTTCTAAAAGATTCTCTCTTTATTTGAGTTGAACAAAGAGAAAACTGGTGAAGGGTCAAGGCTTGCCAAGTGAGGCCCACAAAGAAAGCTGTAAAAATATTCCAATTTTGTTTACTTCTTTGCCAACTAAGGAGAATAATCTTTATGTGGGTAAAAGGTAATATGAACAATGATGATAGGGAAATGGTGCTGAGGAGAATAGAGAAGTTGCTAAGATAGCATTCAAACTCTCTAGCTAAATTCCTCCCTTCCAGCTTGGGTGGAAAGGTCCAAGGCACTGAAAAACTCACATGGAAGCCTGCTACGCAGCACTGGCTGGCTCTGGAGGATGCAAATGGAGCCTGTGATAGAAACCTGGAAATGTACAAATCTTGTCTTATTTTCCAAAAGGAAAAGAAGGTGGATTCTTCCAGCTTGAAGTGGATTCCTGGCATGACTATATAATGATTATGAAATAGAGGAGTTATGAGCACATGGACAGCAAGTTGTACTAGGACAGCCAGGAAGCATGGTGTACAATGAATGAATCTCTCTCTCCTCCCAATAAATAATTCCTGAGTACTTACTCTGTGCCAGGAACTACAGAAGGTGCTGACTATTCAATGGGCAAGACTCACAGAGCCTGTGCCATGGAAGGAGAGGTGCACACTCAACAAAAGTTACACCAGTTGTTAGAGAAATCAGAGCTGTGATTTGCATTATGAAGAAAAAACTATGTGATGTTATAATGGGAAGCTTAATCAGTTTGGGGAAGAAGAAAGGTTTGCTGAGGACTGGGTAAATATGGAAATATGAAGCATGAGTAGGAGTTTGCTGGTAAAGTGTGGGGATGTGGGGAGTGGTGTCTGTGAAGGCCCTTGGTGTGTCGGGGGCAGTCACTGCATTCAGTGGTCTCATGAGAAGCTTCCCCACCACCTTTCCTCTCGTAGTAAGGACAGGCATCTTGGAACACTGTCACAAAAAGAACGATTCTGCATAAAGAAGTGAGGAAGGACAAAATTGACCCCCTGTACCTTGATACCCTTCCAACTCAACCAGAACACAGTAAAGGCTTACATAATGAGTTTCCAAACCCAGTGTGTGACACAGCTGTACTTACGAGTCTGTTTGTGTCCTGACATAAATCACTATTCCCCAGTCCCAGAACTTGGAGTTCTCTAGCCACTTGTGATAGTGCTGAGGCTTAGAAGGAAGGAGAGCTGTTGCTGCTTCTCACTCCTGGCTCAGGGCCTCCTGATAGTGTCATACGTCTAATCGTTACTCACAGGGACTATGGTCAAGGCCAAGTGGTGTGACGTGTGCATGTCTGCATCCATTAATTCCTGCAGTGAGAAAATGGGCACCTGTGGGGGCCCCCACTGTGAGACTGGAGCTTGGCATGGCTCCATGGGGCATTTCCCAAGGCAGTCAGGAGCTGATAAGATGTCTGGATGCAGTGGCAGCACTGACCTGGAGAAGGGTTAGGATTAGTCATTGAGGACACCTACACCCTACGCCCATCTGTCAACTGGAAACTACATCCTTGCCTTCCAGGAAGGTCACCAGTTGGGGCTCGCACATCTCCTCTGTGAGACAAAAGACAGAACATGTCGGCAGAAAGATATGGAATTTTTTACCAAGTCCATACCTTCTGGAAATTTTCTCAGGTCAACCACAAACCCTGCCCAGAAACATGCAAACACTCTCTATGGGACTTTCTCTGGCTGAGAACCTCTGCAGGCACAATGATGCTTCACTCATCTTTCTATGGACCCTGGTAGGTTCGCTGGAAAGGCTTATGGAATGAGTGCTGGACAGACCCATGTGTTACATCTAAACACAGGTTTAGAGGGTACTAGTGCATATTCCAGGCCCTCTGAAATGATACATGTAAAGCAGATGGGCAAAGTCACACAGGCACACAGCTTTACCACTGAAATGTATGACGGGAAGAAAGAACTGAATGTGGAGGTGGGTATGTACTGAATATCATCTTTGGTAAGAGTGGGCATTCTGTGAAGAAGCAAGAGCAGGTCACAACAAAGGTGCGCATGCCCCTTTGTAAGCTGGAGGAAACCCAGACAGCTGGGGACTTCTCTGACAGCCACAAACAGAGGCAGAGACACTGCTCAATTCACACTGTTAAGGCGGATTTCATTTCAATTATCTTGAAAACTGACAAACTCGTTTGTAAGGTAATCATTCCTTCTCCATCAAATGTACTCTTCTATGTTTTACCATAGGCAGCATTACTTCTTATGCCTGTATGAATTACAGGAAGGGTGACCAAATGTTGCATCTGGGACCATCAGGTTTTTAGTGTTGAAAGTTCCACATCCCAGGAGACATTGCTAGGGTGACTAGGAACCCTGGTTAAAAGGAGAAGGTAGCATTGCAAAAGGAGGGGAGCCTGCAGACATGCACTGCAGCCCTCAAAACTGCCTTGATAAGGCCAGATCCAGGAGGCTCACCCAGCAAAGCCTGCTCAAGAGCCCCCACTGACTCCTAAAGAGAAGAAGGAAATTCTGCTCAGACCAACTGTCTCGGGCGAGCTCAAACCCACACTGGACGGATATGGATGTCTTTATGTTTACTGCAGTTTCCTCAAGGTTAGCAAACTTCAAAAGCCCAAACAGGTGAAAGGAAGCTAAAGAAACAATAAGAGGCAAAGTTCAAAAGATGTGATGCCTAAGGGCCGTAAAACATACCACAGTATTTTTGCTTCAAAGACAATATAAACCTTCATGGCCCATGCATAGCAGGAAAGTGCCATCTAACCAGCTTGTTGGAAAAATTACAAGTCATTGCCCGAACTGAAAATGTTTCCCTGATGACTTGGTCTACTGTTCAACAACAATGAGCCAATGGGGCAAGCCCCCAGGACACAAAGGCAAGTAAATGTTGGATTCAAGGGAATCCAACATGGTCTCTGGTGAGGCCAAGTTGGTCCAGTGGCAGCTGTGTACCCCTGAGAGAGGCTGAAAAGGGGTGGCTTAGGTGGAGGGGCCACCCCATTCCTGGCCTGCTCAGCCACATTTTCTTCAGCAGGTTTTATGTGATGAAATATTCAGAAGGAAGAGAAGATCCCAGGTCATTCAGGTATAGTAGTGATAGAGTGACACTCACCCCTGTCACTCAGGGCCTAGCTTTCAGACTGAGAGCAACTTGTAAGCTTCTTAGAGCATCCAAATCTCAGAAGTGTCATAGAAATATTTACTGACCAGAACTTTCCAGGGTGGACATGGTGGGCCACATCCAAGAAATAATCAAAACTTCTGAATGCCATTTAAGTAGCTGACAGAAAGCTGAGACTGTGCTAGAAATGACTGACTGGTCTCACACTCCAGCCAGGATGTTCCAGCCATGGTGACCTTTTCTCCAAGCATGACTGGGGCTCACACCACCCAGCTTCTTCCTAGTCCCTAAGTGTGGGACTGGCCTTGTCTAGTCTGGGCCCTTCTCATCTCCTGTCTTTTCATCTCTCCCTACTTTCTTTCTCACAGCACAATGTCCTCTGTTCTTTTAGACTATTCCCCAGCATGTGTTTTCTTTCTGGAAAGCATTCTCAGAGAAAGAAGATCTATGTTTAAATTTGTAGCCCACCAACTGCTAGTTATGACCCCAAGCAAGTCTTCACCCTCTCTGGGACCAGGACCCTCATGACCCCAGCAGGATGGAAAAAAACAATTTCTATTTTGAAAAGCTTAAAAAAATCAGACAGAGATGATGTATATGAACTAACAAGAAGAGTGTGTGGTCACAGAGAGAAGAGGAGACACATCCTGAGACCCCTGATAGATGCCTGAAACTGCATCTATGTTCAGATAGTACTGAACCTTACATGCATACTTATTATGCATACTTACAGCAAAGTTTGACTTACACATTATGTACAGGGAACAATTGAAAATAACAGTAATAAAATAGAACAATTATAACAATACACTGTTAACAAGTCATTTAAAACTTATGAATTGCTTATTTCTGGAATTTCCCATTTAATATTTTTAATCCTGGTTTACCGTGATGAACTGAAAGTGTGGGAAGCAAAACCGCAGATAAAGGACAACTACTCTAATTCTACTCAGTGTTATTCAAAGTAGATCAAAAGCTTCAATGGGATATTCTGATAATTATCTCAAATCTTAATGTTAAGTCACATGGTAAACACTTAAAAATGGCAGATGTGTCGGTTGAAACTTCCAAAAAAAATCTTGATTCAGGATGTAGCTGTCTCAATGTGAAGTTCATGTTGAGAAAAATGATTTTTAAAACTCAGATTATGTGCCCTGGGGTCAGCCAGACCCTTGGAGCTGGTTCCAACTGCATCACTCACTCTGGACTTTTCCAGGGAGCCTTAGAAACAACAGCCCTTAAAATCTGTCAGAGGACATCCCAGGGCCTCTTTTACATCTTTATCAGAACTCACGCAGTCTAATTTTTATCATCCCCTTGTTACCATTCACTACATTTTCTTTCCTTCTCTGTCATTGTAAATAAGCATGTGAGGTCATTGATGCATATATCCCATAGAAGAGGGAAGCACAAAGCACAAATAAACTCAGAAAGCCCTGAATGATTTTTAACTTTTCCCCCTTCTGAGGAGATGGCATGAGATCTGGGATGTTTCACTGCCATTCAGTTAAGGATGTGTTTCCCCAGTGTCCTGAGGTGAGGTGTGCTTCCACTGAAGACTGGCTAGCCTCCTGGACAGATGATGGCTTGTGTCCCTAATCAGGGCCAGACATACACTGGCATGAATGACTCACACTCAAATCAGGATGAGCCCTGGGGAACTGACCTGAGAGCTGGCACAAATGCCATCTGGGGGACATGGTCACCCACAGTCATTGGGCATCCAGGCAGCTCTTGAACAGGGAAACAGAGCTGGGACCTCTGAGCACCCACACAGCCCTAATCAAGGAGGGACAGCCTTTATAGCCATGTTGCCTGGGCAGTCCTCTCCTCTGTCTCCTCAGGTTCCTATGTGTGAAATAAGTGGAGAAGTCTGCCTTGTTAATGGCCACAGCAGTGCAAGTGGCCCACATCCTATTTTCTGAGTGACCTGCTCTCTATAGAGCACATAGCTTGTTACCTAATGTCAAAGACCTTCAGTGCTTAGTCCAAAGCCAAGACACTTGGCTCCTCTGAGCCTTGTTCATTTTATATAAAATTGAGAATAATCTTTAGCTCTGACCTCTTGAGAGAAAACATAAGCTTAGTATATAGAAATAATCTCTCAAAAAATAGAAAAACACACCCAAGACTCCTTATTATTAGCATAATTCCAAAACCAGCAGGAATGTGCAGGAATCAAGGGTCAATGCATTTACAGAACCATTTTGGAGTTGAAACACATCTCAGAAGCCATCTGGTCCAAGTGTTCCTTAATTTCTGAATCCTATTGCAGGAGCCAGAGATTCCACTGGGACCAGGTGGGCAACCGACTTGAAGACCAGCATGAGACTGTACAGAAGGAGGAACTGGGGAAAAGAATGCTCTGCCTAGGAGACTTCAAATTAGATCACAATTAGGCATTATGCTGGGAGAAAGAGAAAAGAAGATAGGCAGACGGGGAGTGGAGAGGAAGGAAGGAAAAAATGAAGAAGGGCAGAAAGAAAGAGGAGAAAGGAAGAAGGGACCGAGGGAGGCATATAGGCAGAAAGGAAGGAAAGAAAAAGGAAATCTGGGGCAAGCTCTCACTGACCTACATCTGACCGGCCTGAGGCTCTCCCACAGGCAGGTGCACCTCCCTTTCTCTGCCCCCACACAGCACTCACCTTTCTCAATCTTGCAGCCCCTGTGCCAGAGCGGATGGCATCCATCAAGGCTTGCCTGGCATCCACTGGGTTGCTGAGTGTTCCTGAGCTGAACCTAGAAGATGTCCTTGATGCAGAGAGAGCCTGGGAGTTCGGTGGGGGAGGTGGTGGCAGGGCTGGTGGGGGTGGAAGGCCATGGTCTTCTTGCTGAGGATTTTCCACACCCAGTGAATTGAGCGCAGCATCTCGAAAGCTCTGGAGCTCTTCAGAGGCAGAGGAGGACACCTAACAATGAGACATTTAAATGATTGCTTTAAAGGTTGAGTCTCCATGGCCCCCCAAATTTTCATGTATGAACTCTTAATCCCCAAGGTGATGACATTAGGAGGCAAGACCTTTGGGAGGTGATGAGGTCAAAGGGTGGAGCCCCCATGAATGTGATTAGTGACCTTATAAAAGAGACCCCAGGGAGTCCCTTGACCCTCACAATGTGAAGACACAGCAAGAAGTTGCAATCTATGAACCAGTAAATAATCCCTCATCAGACAACAAGTCTACTGATGAGAAATAAACTTCTGTTGTTTATAAGCCACCCGGACTATGGCATTTTGTTATAGCAGCCTCAAAAAGATAGTGTCAGTGTCTATACAGGTTCTTTTCAAGAGGGCAATGCACAGCTTACTGTCTTGCCCTTAGACTTCAGACGGCTTTTCTGTGCTAAGCCCAGGAAGTCTCTCTGCCCAAGGCTTAGACACTTGCCCCTGTGTCCTCCCAAGTCACAGATCACAGGGACCAGGATTTGGCAGTGATGTCTTGCTGAGAACTTTCTGATCTCGTAACTTTTCTTGGCATGTGAGGAAAGAAACAGGGGCTAGAAACACAAATCTGACCAGTTTGGAGGGTGGGGAAGACACACACTCAGAACCCTCTGAGTAGTAAGTTATGTTGTTCTTTGAATTCTCTGTGTAGAAGCCATGGGTGATACCATGCTGCCCCTAAACTCAAGACCATGTTGTTGCTGCAGTTATGCAAAAACCAGCACTTTATTCATTCCAGCAAGTGTGCAGTTGTATGCTGCCTGGTTATCAAAGCCCTGAAGCCATGTGGGTGCCAGAAGGAACTTGGAAAAGTGTTCCATGCTAGGTGCAGGCAGGGGTTATGCTTTTGGAAGAGGGTGGGAGAACCTCTGGGTAGTCTCAAGTCTCCTGTGCAGTGGCTGCCCCAGCCTCAAGTAGTAGCATGCCTGCCTCCAGTGCCAATGTGCCCAGCAGGGGGGGTTGGCTTTTCTGAAGCTGGATCACCACCCTCTTGGAATAATAGCAGTTTCTATGCCATCTACATAGGACACTGGGGGGAAGGAGTGGGTGGGCACTGGTACCCATCTCACCATGGTCTTTCTTACCTTCCTCAAGCTGTGGGCACCGCTGTGCCTGCGGATGGCGGCAAGCAGGGCTGATCGCTCGCTCTCTGCCTCCGTGTAGGATGGTTTCTTTGGCCCTCCCTCCAAAGTGTGTTCTGCAGTCTAGAATATTAATAGTGTCAACACATTTCACTCCAAAGATGGAGAAATATTAACTGTGAAACAGCTTGAAAGAAAATACTGCAGAAAGCAGTTGAGGCCTCTAAGATCAATTCCCTGTCTGCTGAAAGGTACATACAGAAGGACTCCAACTTACTATAGTTCAACTTTATCATGTTATGAAAGTATATAGGAAGACCAGTTTCTTTTTAATAAGTTACATGAGATATTCAATACATTTTATGAAATAGAAGATTTTGCCCAAATGGAGAACAACCTAAATATTCTGAGCACGTTTAGGGTAGGTTACACTACACTATGATGTGTTCTGGGTAAGGTGTATTAAATGCATTTTTAATTTCCAATATTTTTAACTTTCCATGGACTTACCAGGACACAACCTCATTCAAAGTCAAAGACATGTAAAAAAGAATCAAATATTGTATATTTGGGGTAGCATCAAATGTTGCCTCTTAATGACAGATCACACCTGTTATCTGTCCTGTCTTCCCAAGGCTGAAATGTGTGGTGATTTCCTGCCTCCCTGAATAAGAATCCTGGGTCCCTACTAATAAGTGTGTAGCATTGGGCCAGGACACTTAGCTTTACTGAATCTCAGTTTCCTTATCTGCAAACTAGAGGAAATTATACCCTATCATTAGTGTTAGCTTCACAGGCAACATTTTTGACATGTTAAATGCTTAGATAATGGAGGAAGAATGTCATAATTTTGCTTCTTGTGCTATTGGAGAGTTACAACATGCTGATGCTACAAATAAAGTCATGTGCCACATAACAGTTCAGTCAAGAATGGATCACATGTACAACACTGGTCCCATAAGATTACAGAGCTGAAAAATTCCTGTTGCCTAGTGACACTGTAGGCACCCTGCCATCCTGTAGCCTTTGCTCACACATTTGGGTGATGCTGCTATAAACAAATCTATGTGCTGCCAGTCATATAAAAGGATAGTATGTACAATTACACATGGCACATAATTCTTGATAATAATAACAAATGACTAAGTTATGATTTATGTATTTACTATAATCTTTATGATTACAGCAAACTCCTACTTGTAAAATAATGTTTTGTATACAATGTGCCATGTTACATCAGCAGCAGTCTCACACACCTTGTGTCTTCCATGTCTTTTTTTCTTGGTATTAGGGATTGAACTTAGGGGCACTCGACCACTGAGCCACATCCCCAGCTCTATTTTGTATTTTATTTAGAGACAGGGTCTCACTGAGTTGCTTAGGGCCTCACTTTTGCTGAGGCTAGCTTTAAACTCACAATCCTCCTGCCTCAGTCCCCTATACTGCTGGGATTACAGATGTGTGCCACCATGCCCAACCTACCATGTCTCTTTCTGCAGCAAGAGGCCATGTCTAGTGACTGATCTATACCATACAGGTTTGTGTGAGCACACTCCATGATGTTTGCATAATGATGATATCAACAAGCAAAACAGTTCTTAGATTGTATCTCCATTGTTAAACAACACAGGATTGCAGAGTAAAGCAGTGGTGTTGTCTGGATTTTTTATTTGCCCACTTCAGTATGCTATAATTTGGGTCTTAAATGTTCCAGAGGCTCATGTGTTAAAGGCTTGGTCCTCAGCTTGGAAAGTGGGGGAATCATTAGGATGTGGAGCCTAGTGGGATGTCCTAGGTTATTGGGGAGTGGCCTTCAAGGATATATGAGGTGCTGGTCTCTAATTCTCTCCTTTGGCTTCCTGGCCATCGGGTAAGCAAATCTGCCCCACCATGTACTCCCACCATAATGTGATGCCTTTCCACAGGTCCAAAAGTAATGGGCCAGCTGACTATAAACTGAAACCTCCAATCTGTGAGCCAAAATAAACCTGTCTTTTATTTAAGTTGGGTATCTTGAGGTTTTATGTCACAGTACTAGAAAGGTGACTAACACACAACGTTTGAAGTCCAATATGTGCAGGGTCCCACCATACAGCCTCTCTATTTCTCCTGCCGGGTGGATGGACATTCATTGACTGACATCTTTTACTCTCATGTTTGAGCCTGAAAAACCAAAACACATTCATTTTAGCCTCTTTACTAGTTCTATTCAAATATTCTTGAGGAAAGGAGGAGATAGATATTCTAGTTAAAAATGAAACCTGTGTGTTAATCCTTATTGCTATGCTTTTCCTGTCTTTCCTCTGATCCTCTTATAAAAATCTAGGACAGGTGTGGGTGTTCTGGTCAGGATCTCCCTTCACCTGTTTCCCCCATGGCCAGTGCATTCACCTTTCGGAGTTTTTCCTTCCCTCCTGCAGAGTGGATAGCTTCCATCAGGGCGCTGTGCAAGGACGTATCTTTTGGAACTGGCCTCTGGACAACAGGTTTAAATTTTTTCTTTGGCCCAAAAATGCTGGGTGGCAATGTACCATCTGTTTCATGCACATCTGTAGATAATGAATTGGGTTTTTGTTCCATTTCTAGGACAATGTGGCTACTAGTGCTGGGCACTTTGGGAGAGTCAGGAGGCTTGCTTTTGTCTGGGGCTCCTGTATAGCCATTCACCAGTGCCCTGCTGGAGCTCTGAGCATCTGCCAGGCGTGGAGGGGGCGGGTGTGCCCTGTCCAGTGTGAGCCCAGGGTCAGATGCTGAGCTGGTCTTTTGGTTACTCACGCCTTGCTTTTCATTGAAACCACAGCTCTGTCCCACAGAAACATGATCCTTCTGGGAAGATCTGACTAGTGGGAAATAAGAGCTTCTGTGGACAGTGGCAGGACAGTCTTGAGTAGACAACTTCCCACATGTGCTGCTGACCTCCCCTCTAGGCTGAGCTCCCGCGGCTGACTCTCCCCCAGCATTGCTGGGAAGGCTGACTCCAGGCTGCTTTGCCTCATGTGTATGTCCTCGTGCCTCTGAGTACAGGTTGGGGGCTGTGTCATGCTTCACAGTGACAGGCTCTCCTGGTAGCTGTGGTGCTCTACCCACATGACACTTTTCCACATTATTGTGCTGCCTCACCACATCAGTATGAACTTTGGGAGGTCCGATCCGCTTGGCAATCGCAGAGGCCACATACTGGCTGGATGTTCTTCTCTGAGGTTTGAGGAATGTGACTTCTGTGGTGTTAGCTGCTGGCACTTTCATGTGACAAGTGACTGAGGAGGGTGGTCGGCTACTCCCCTCTTCCAGGTGTGTCCTGCATTCTTGGGGGCCAGCCTGCTGCTGGGGTGCAGTCAATGTTGGGGCCACCTGGAGTCTGTTATTGGGCTGTGGCTTGGCTGGCATGGTGGTGGTGGTGGTGGAGGGGTTCCTCCTGGCTGAGCAATCTGTGGGCTGGTTCAGCTGCTTCTCCAATGAGCTGCACCTCCAGAACTCCTTGACTTTCCCAATGGGTTGAGCTTCTGTTTCAATAACAGACGATGAGATGGGTATGGTCCTGCTGCTGTTCACATGGGGGCTCACCAGATTCCCCAGCTCATCGATCTTAATGGCGCCCGTGGAGAGGGACACATTTCTGTCATAGCATCTCATCTCTGACTTGGGAGGAACAATTTTGTAGGTAGTGAGGCCGCACTTCAGTCCGTAACTTCCCCTGGGGGTTTGGCCTTGCTGATACCATGATGGTGGTGCTGAGACAGTGGTTTTTCCGTTGCTTTCCTTTTTACTTTTTGGCTGTAAATTCACCCTCTGGGCAGGATGTGTTGTCTCACTGTAAGCTAGAACAGGCAATTTCCCTTTCTCCTTTGCACTTAGGCCATCTATTTGAAGTTTTGAAATGAAAGAAGTCACCTTGGGCCCTATTTCAACGAAATTCCCATCTTGAGAGGTACTGGATTGGGTTTCCTTTCTGAGGTCATAGGAAGGAGTGTAGGGGTCAGGAGCTTCTTCCCTCATCCTTTCATGAGGCTGGCTGTGCCCAGCCTGAAATGAGGCCTGGGGGTCTCTTCTGCAGGCAACGCTCCCCATGTCAAAAGAACCAGCATTGTTGTTTCTATTGGAAAACAGTCCTGAATCTACAGGATCATCTGAAACTTCCCCAATGAACGTCACTGGGATGGAATCTGCGTCACTGTTGGGGATGATGGCATCCTGCATACTGTGGTGGGTCACACCATTTGTGGAGCTGGTTAGTGAGCTAGTGTCTGTTTCATAACTCTCTTCCATTTCTGAAAGAAAGACAAATGCAAGTCACTGGTCAACTCGGCACGCACAATCACCATACTGATGACCTAATCATGACCATGACTTTGACTTCCCTAGGGCGACTTTGAGTAAACTACTTACACTTGTGTTAATTTTTTTTTATTTGTAATCTACATTACCTGGGGCCAGAATTTCAACTTTCATAAACTACAAAAGATCTGTTTGCAGATCTATGATGCTTCCAGGTAATAGTTCAGTTATAACATCTTGCCAATGCTGTTCAATAAGAAATAGATTTCTAAATCCAAGCTTCTGGAAAAATCTATTTTCAACACAGAAGCATGAAAGTGAACTTGACCTCAGGATTTCCTGTGCCCACCAGGAGCATGGCAAGACATACAAAACTTGCTCTAGCTTTAACTTCTTAAAGAGAATGACCAAGCCTGTGTTCCACAGAGTTGTCAACTCTTCTAACTGCTGAGTGAGGCAGTGGGTCATGTGTTCACAGATTGTGGGACACTGTACAGCTACGTCAATCATAGCTGGGAAAGAAACTGGAAAGCAAGTTGGATGCAACTACTGATCAGTTTTATAATCTGTTTCCTTTTTCTGGTTTTAAGGCATCAGCAACATCAAATTTCTAGTTTACTTTCAATTTGTGCCTTAGAGAAAGTAACATAGCTCTTTTGTTTGAAAGATTTTTTTATTTGTTTACTGAAATTATTTGCACCTGCCCTGACCTTAATAGTATTAATCCCTGCCCCCTATATAGCAACAGAATAAAACGTTCCATGGGATGCTCCTATATAAATGGGTCTAATGGACAAAACTTTGTGCCTTTCCTTTTTAGCAAGTACAGGGTTACAAGTTTTAATAAAAACATCTATTTATCTTTGTGCACCTTCTGTTTCCATATCCAGACCTTTTCATTTTCTTAAATGTATATGGGATACTTTTTAATATGCAAAATTAGTATTAATCAGAGCACATTAATTAAGCACATCTTAAACAGTCATTCAGACATTTCCATGTACTGCTTGGAGCCCTGATGGAAAGATGTCCATTAAAAACCATGCTCCCCTGAGAGCTCAGTCCTCAAATCCAGTTCAACCTTCAAGTTCAAGACCTCCTGAGAGTTCAGCCCCCAAGTCCTATCTCTAGGATGATGCTGTAAAACCCTCTGAAGACTTCTTCCCTGGGTACTTATACAAAAGTGTACTCAGAAATACTAAACTTCAACAGATATGGCCACATAGTATACCACCAAAATAGTAGGTTGGTGGCTCTTACCTTCTAGGTCTTCATCAAGTTCTGCCAAGGTCTTATGGAATTGTCCAGTAATGAATAGTTCTTCATCATTATTTAAGACGATTATAGCTTTCTCAGATCTAGGGAAGTCCAAAGAGTAAGAAAAATCACTTATTTACTTCTCTCAGTATTGATATAATGAACTCCTTTCTAGAAATATTTGAGAATGGGACAGTTCATCAAATTCAAGCAGTCACGTACTGCTTAGCCCACCATTGCCCTTGGAACTACTGATAGATTGTGTATTTGTGAGTGATGTGTATGTTCATACGTATGGTATGTATATGTATATGTGAGCATGTGTGTATTGGAGATGTGTATGTGGCATGTGTGCATATATGGGGTGAATGTGTTGTATGTGATGTGGTTTGTATGTGGTATTTGGTATATTTGGGGTATGTGTGTGCATGTGATCCCAAAGCGTTAGCAATACCCAAACCACACAAAGTGCCATTCAGTCTGCAGCCCAAAGTCCAATTTTAAATTCTGCTGCACAATTCTAAGCAGGAAGAGTAAATCAGGCAGTATACCAGACTTCAAACTATACTACAGAACAAAAGTAACAAAAAAAAGCATGGTACTGGTACCAAAACAGGCTGGTGGACCAATGGTACAGAATAGAGGACACAGAGACCAATCCACAAAATTACAACTATCTTATATTTGACAAAGGGGCTAAAAGCATGCAATGGAGGAAGGATAGCATCTTTAACAAATGGTGCTGGGAAAACTGGAAATCCATATGCAACAAAATGAAACTGAATCCCCTTCTCTCGCCATGTACTAAAGTTAACTCAAAATGGATCAAGGAGCTTGATATCAAAACAGAGACTCTGTGTCTGATAAAAGAAAAAGTTGGCTCCAGTCTACATACTGTGGGGTCGGGCTCCAAATTCCTCAATAGGACACCCATAGCACAAGAGTTAATAACTAGAATCAACAAATGGGACTTACTTAAACTAAAAAGTTTTTTCTCAGCAAGAGAAACAATAAGAGAGGTAAATAGGGAGCCTACATCCTGGGAACAAATTTTTACTCCTCACACTTCAGATAGAGCCCTAGTATCCAGAATACACAAAGAACTCAAAATATGAAATAATAGGAAAACAAATAACCCAATCAACAAATGGGCCAAGGACCTGAACAGACACTTCTCAGGAGGACATACAATCAATCAACAAGTACATGAAAAAATGCTCACCATCTCTAGCAGTCAGAGAAATGCAAATCAAAACCACCCTAAGATACCATCTCACTCCAGTAAGATTGGCAGCCATTATGAAGTCAAACAACAACAAGTGCTGGCGAGGATGTGGGGAAAAGGGTACACTTGTACATTGTTGGTGGGACTGCAAATTGGTGCGGCCAATATGGAAAGCAGTATGGAGATTCCTTGGAAAGCTGGGAATAGAACCACCATTTGACCCAGCTATTCCCCTTCTCGGACTATTCCCTAAAGACCTTAAAAGAGCGTAGTATAGGGATACTGCTACATCGATGTTCATAGCAGCACAATTCACAATAGCTAGACTGTGGAACCAACCTAGATGCCCTTCAATAGATGAATGGATAAAAAAAAATGTGGCATTTATACACAATGGAGTATTACTCAGCACTAAAAAATGACAAAATCATGGCATCTGCAGGGAAATGGATGGCACTAGAGCAGATTATGCTAAGTGAAGCTAGCCAATCCCTAAAAAAAACAAATGCCAAATGTCTTCTTTG
The DNA here is from genome assembly GCF_045843805.1 of Urocitellus parryii. Classification (NCBI taxonomy): domain Eukaryota; kingdom Metazoa; phylum Chordata; class Mammalia; order Rodentia; family Sciuridae; genus Urocitellus; species Urocitellus parryii. The sequence goes on from NC_135533.1 coordinate 106,651,731, forward strand.
ATATAAGGAGAGCAACTAAGAACAGAGCAGGGAGGAAGAGCATGAGAAGATGATTAACATTAAACAGGGACGAAAAGTAGGAGGGAAAGGGAGAGAGAAGGGAAACTGCATGGAAATGGAAGGAGACCCTCACGGTTATACAAAATTATATATAAGAGGAAGTGAGGGGAAAGGGGAAAAAAAACAAGGGAGAGAAATGAAGTACAGTAGATGGGGTAGAGAGAGAAGAGGGGAGGGGACGGGAGGGGAGGGGGGATAGTAGAGGATAGGAAAGGCAGTGGAATACAACAGACACTAGTATGGCAGTATGTAAAAACGTGGATGTGTAACCGATGTGATTCTGCAATCTGTATACCGGGTAAAAATGGGAGTCCATAATCCACTTGAATCAAATGTATGAAATATTATATGTCAAGAGCTATGTAATGTTTTGAACAACCAATAATAATAATAAAAAAGAAATTAGCCAATCCCAAAAAACCAAATGCTGAATGTTTTCTCTGATATAAGGAGGCTAATTCATAGTGGGATAGGGAGCGGGAGCATGGGAGGAATAGATGAACTCTAGATAGGGCAGAGGGGTTGAAGGGGACGGGAGCAGTTATGGGGTTATTAGTGATGGTGGAATGTGATGATCATTATTATCCAAAGTACAGGTATGAAGACATGAATCGGTTAAATATACCGTGTACACAATAAGAGATATGAAAAATTGTGCTCTATATGTGTAATAAGAATTGTAATACAGTCTGCTGTCATATATAAATTAAAAAATAAAAATCTGAAATAAAAAAAAATAAATAAAAATTTAAAAAAAAATTCTGCTGCACAAAACAAGTTCATGTGCAATGGAATATGCTTGCATACTTGTGTCACCCAGCAGCAGTCACCTATACCTAGCACCTGGTAATAAGGAGTAGGAATATGAATCCCCAGGATGCACATGTAATATGGTAGCCAGGAGCTGGTCCAGCTCATTCCTATGTGTTAAGCTGTCCCTGAGCACTTGGGTTTTCTCTCAGTGACCCTCAGGGCCCCAGTGATGAAGGCTGTAGGCTCTGGCACAGGGCATGGCCATGCAGCTCACATTGTCAAGAGAACCTTGGGGAGGACATTTCAAGCTCCTTGGGTGGTTTCCAGAAGCCCTGTCAACTTTTTAAGCTCATACCTTCATCTGTGCCGTCCCTAGCGGTGACCCACCTGCCAAATTCTGAAAAAGGACAGACTTGCCATTCCTCTATAATAAGGGGCTTTCATATATTCTTTGATCTGTTCCTTTGTCATGTTTTTATTCTGGCTTAATTCTTGCACTGGGCAGGTGATGGAGGGGACAGGAGCACAAGGGGGAGGGCTGATCATGCCACCCACAGAGCTGTGCTTCCCTGGCCTGCCACTGGGAACATGAAGATAATGGCAAAGGTGACAGCAAACATGTAGCCACTGTAACAAGAGCTCCTATCCTTGCCTCTCATGCTCTTCCCCTATTGCCTCCTCTGAGACCCAATAGGAGGAGATAGCCTGGCAAGCCTTTGTTTCAGAGCAGGTGACCGTCTCATGCCAAGCCCTGAACAGTCCTCTTTAGTATACATTATCTTATTAGAATCCTCACAAACAATTTATGAGATAGGTAGTGTTGTTATCATCATTGTACAGATAAGAAAGTATATACAGAGAGCCTCAGAGACCTGCACAAAGTCACACCAGCATTCAGAGCTAGGTGTACCTGCTCCAAAGCTTGGGCTTTGCCAACCAGGTGGCCTGGCCATGTCTGAGGCCAAGAGGCACAATACAGCCCCCTGTGGCTCAGAGTGTCCCAGAAGATGTCAGCCCGCCTGCTCAGGAGAGCGGGGTGGTGCTTGATTTGCGTCAAGGGGACAATGGCATCCGTGAGACAACTGCTGCCAAAACAATTTGAGAGCTGTCTTTGCAAGGGCTATTGCCTCTATTTTCCTATTGTGCAGAAAACACAGAGACATGTCTAAGGCAATTGTCTCTCTTTAGTGAAAGCTGAAGGTTCTTTTCCGCTGATTGTTAAAATTGAGGACCAATCTCCATCGTTGCTAATCAGGCCCAGATAATGATGCATAAAATATGCCTTGCACAATCCTCACTTACGCAGTGAAGTTTTTATTCTGATAAATGAGTCTTTCTTTCTTTCTTAGTGACTATGTCCATTTGGGAGCCAGGAAGTGGCTTCAGAATCAGTCTCAGCTAATGTCCTCTGACAAGCCAGACAAAGGCGGCTGGTCGGAGATGTGTGTGCATGTGGACCAATTAATAAGGACCACAAGAGGTGCACAATTGTCCTTCCCATTGCTTTGGCCTTAGACTTTAATTATTTGAATGCATTTTATAAAAGCATTTTCTCTTGCATGGAATGTGATGGTATAAATAAATTTAAATATTTAATAAAATACATATCAGAAGAAAATATGGAAATTGATGGACAAAACAATATTTGCAATGGAAAACAGAGCACTTTTAAAATGATTACTCTTGATTTAGGATGCTGAAAGCCCAGCCAAACAAAATTAATTACATACTTTTATTTTGAAGCATTTGCCTTTATTCAGGGTATGTGTGATCATATCACTCAAGGAGGAGCTGAAAAAAATAATATTAATAAGAACTAAAAACAAATTTAAAATAAAAATTACATTGCTTTTGAAAACATTAAAACTAGCAAAAATATGTAAAAATATACCATCTGGGGCTGATAAAGTTGCAATAAAAATGAGACATGCACACTTTTTACTGGTTTTAACTGGAAAGAAATGTAGAAATATACACCAAAATACAGAACAAAAATCACTTTATCTTTGTAGCAACTTTGGTGTGTTAAGTCTCTGTTTTAACAATTTATCTTCAGAAAACAATCCAAAAGAAGGAAAAATATAAACACAACAGTAGTCATTGTATTTATGTGAAGAATTCTAAAATGTCCAGCAGCAGGGAAAACTGTCTAAATCACTGCATGTTGTAAAAATCTTAAAAATCCGTAACTGACAAATCATGAAGCCTATGTAGAAATACAGACCTCTGTGTCATCTAGCACCTTTTGTAAATAAATTAAAAGACTTTTAACTATATGTAGGATAATTACAATGATGTAAAAATAGCATGTGCCACTGGGTATAGTGGTAAATACCTGTAATCCCAGCTACTCAGGAGGCTGTAGCAGGAGGGTCACAAGTTTGAGGTCAGCCTCAACAACTTAGCCAGGCTCTGTCTCAAAATAAAAATATATAAGGGATGGGGACATAGCTCAGTGGTAGAGCTCCTCTGGGTTCAATCCCATGTTGAAAAAATCATGTATGTCATATGCCTGTGGACAAGGGTGGGATAAAAAATCCAGACATCAACAAACCAACCAGTATGATTACTAAAAACCATAGAATTAGGGTAAATGTTTTGTCCTTTTACTTTAGAATCATACTCATTTTAGTAAAAAATGGTTTGAGTGATAAAGTATTTTTAGCGAGCAAAATTTTAAATAACATTTTCATCCTCCAGTTAACAATAATTCTTTTTTTTTTTACAATGGAGTTTACATTTTTTTTTTATACCATGCACAGTTTGCACGACCTTGTTTCCTTATTATTAGCCCCATGATGCCAATACATAGCTATTAGTCTGACCACCATTGTGAGAAGACAGCAGCAGACCAGAGCTGTCTCAGGCCTTTAACATTCTCCTACCCAGGCTTGGCTGCAGCTGCTCCACAGAAAGCATCAGTAGCTAAGCTCCAAAGACTTGGAGATCTGAGCTACTTTCTTCCCTACCTTCACCCAGCTCCCTGCAAAATGACAGCAGGGAACCATCCTGTCCAATTAGCACCAGGAGAAATAGAGGGTTTTTTGACATTTTGTTTTCATTGGCTGAGAAAGTAAATCTGAAATTCACAAGATTTATAAGATCTATTCATAGCACACTGGAGTCAAGCTCTCTTGTCGAAGTATGAGGACTCAAGCTTAGCCCTGTCCCCTTGTGTCTGTATTACTCTTTACTGCCCTGTCCCTTCACAGGCTTGTCTAGGGATGGTACTGCTCAGTCCCAGGCCTTGATGACACATCCTCATTCTACCATGGCCTTGGCCTTGCTCCTTGGCATTTTGCTGTGGGTCTTAGTCTCTGGGCCCTGCTTGTCTCAGAAGAGAGTAGACATGTGCCAGAAGCAACAGTCCTAGGTGCACTGTGGAGTGAAGGAGAGTGTGAGTTGAGACAGGGCCTTGACTGGTGTTCCTCTGGAGTCTGCCAAACCCCTGGTATATCTGAGGGAGGGCAGACATACCCTGTCAACTGCTTCTGCAACTTGTTCTTCTGTTGACGCAACTCAGGGGCTGCTATGTTCTGGGTCCTGGGCTTCTGTGTGAATAGATTATCTAGCCAAAGCCAAAGTCAGAGGAAACATATCTATTTTGCTTTTCAACTCAAGATTTGCAGAGAAAGAGATTAGTGATATTTGCTCTTCTTCCTCATTTTCATCTTCTTTTTCCCAAAGGGTTGCTCATAGATTATAATTATTCCACCTTCTTTGAAAAACTACCAGATTCATGCACTTAATCACTGGGTTTGAAGGGAAGCTCCCTGTGGGCTCAGCAGGGAAGCCTTAAGCATGTGTCTTCAAAGTCAACAATGGGCAAAAAGCACCATCTCTGTTGGTAGGAGTAAAGCAAATGGGCACAGACGTTCCTCTCCTAGGCTTCTTCCCCACCCCTAACCTACACCCAATCTTCAGATATATTTCTTGTTGACAGTTTTGTTTATTTTTTAAATGGCTGAAGATCAAGAAAATAAATCAGACAAACACAGGGCAGGCATTTTGCTATCAGGCTGCACACACTGAATAAACATTGCCAGAGCTATTTTCTCACAGTCAGTGACTGCAGAGAAGGTGATAACGTTCAAGCCACTGCTGCATAGGATATGAGGGACAGAGAACAGCACTGAGGGGTTTCAAGCCACTCTTCTCAGAGATGGAGCTGCCTTCTGGGGTCCACTCCCTTGCCTCTTGGGGTCCACTTCTGGGGTCCACTCCAGGGTACAAGCAGAGGCCACCATCCAGCGGAGGGGGCACAGGGCACAGGCCCTGCTAGTCTCCTGCTCTTGGCTCATCCAGCTCCCTGCAAAAATGACAGCAGGGAACCATCTTGTCCAATTAGCACCAGGAGAAATAGAGGGTTTTTTGATATTTTGTTTTCATTGGCTGAGAAAGTGAATCTGAAATTCACAAGATTTATAAGATCTATTCATAGCACACTGGGTCATGTTTGTTTCTGAAGTAGTTAAATTAATGAAAAAGAATGAGAGGAAAATGATGTTGCTTTCAGGTAGTGATTCAATTTGCTGATGACAATCAGTCCAACAACACTGTGATTTCAGAATTCGTGACTGGACAAACTAAAGGCAAGAAGCCTGGGAAGACAGAGGAGGTGACAGTCACATATGCTTAACTTCCCCAAACCATTTGTAAATGTGCCTGTGTTGACAAAGATACACAATGATGTCTAATACAATAGGAGCCACACATAGTTTAAAATCTCCTTGAAGTAACATTTAAAAAGTAAAAAGAAATTTCAATTTCAACCAGTCACTTGGCAAGTACTTAGTAGCAAAATTATTGTCCTGTAGTATAGCCAGTCACTAGGGAAACCAAAATCCCATATATCAAAAATATTCTTCAGAAAGGAAAGAAAAATAAATGCATCTTCATATAAAGCAAAGCTAAGAGCCAGAAAAATTGTTACAAAAATAATACTTGGTCCTTCATAATGACACTGGAAGGAAATGTGGGCATCAGGGATATAGAGGAAAAAAAAACCAAATATATGGGTAAATGGAAGAGGCTATTTTTCTCTTTTCAAGATGTTTTGACTATTGAAGGGAAAAACTGAGAAGATATCTGGAACTGAACAACAATTAAAATACATCATAACAAGTTTGTGGATGCAATGAAAACACTGCTTAGAGAGAGATTCATAGCATCAAATGCTGACATTAGGTAAGTAGAAAGTTCTCAAATCAATAATCTAAACTTCCACACTCAGAAAATAAGGATCAAAATAAACCCAAAACCAGCACAAGGAAAAAAATAAACATGAAGACTTAACATCAGTGATACTGTACAAACCCGTAAAATACGGATGAAGTGGACAATTTCTGGAGAAGCGGGAACTACCACCACAACAGGAAACTTTAGGTGGCTGGGTAACTATCAAGAAAATTAAGTTCCTAATGAGAAAAGCTCCACAAAGATCTTTAGGTATATAGGTGATATCACTGGAGAATTGTACCACACATTTGAAGAAGGATTAATACCAATCTATATAAGCATTTGTTACAATGTATTTCATGAAGCTGGTATCACCCAGCCATGAAACCAGAAAAGACGGTTCCAGACTAAAGCCATGAACAAAACCCCAAATTGATAGACTCCAGTCCATCATGAATGTAGATACAAATGTCCCTACATAAGGCACTTCATGGACAAACCAAGAAAGACTTATGATGATATGGATCGATATAAAATATTATATGAAAAAAGTCAACACCTATTGGTAAAAACTCTCCGATAGGTAGGACCAGGCAAGGTTATGGATTAATACTTGGTCCTTCACTTCCAAAAGACACGTGTAGGTTCAAAACTCCACACTTAAGGGTAAAGTCTTTTATTTTTAGAAGTGGCATTATTATGATATAATTGCCTATGATGGGGGGTCATAAGGGGCTGGGGTGAGCTCATGATTCAGCCTGGCTAGTGTCCTTATATGGAGAGCCGGTAGACTCTTGGTTTGGCGTGGCTTGCTTCCTGATAAGGAGAGTAGGGCAAGATTTGATTCATTGTGACTTATGTCTATACATGACTATCTTCTCTCCTGTTTTGTTTATGTTTGTGCTGAAACATTTTAATTCTTGTATCTCTCACGTTGTGTATGTCTATAGGTATTTCTTTGTGTTTCCCATTGGGGATTCCATTTAACATGGGAAAGGGACACCAATCTGATGCAAATCTGAAGCAGGGCAACTTCAGTAGTGTAGAGAAAGCTGCTGCTGCTGCTGATGTCACAATATGACATTGTATGCACTATGTGTTCAATACTACAGAATATAGTTGGGGTTTTCTGCTACATTATTCTCTTATATGTTGTAGAAAACAAAAGTGGCACTAGCTTTTTAAATTCTCATGAATAGGCTTTACCAGAAATATTTCTGCCTTCATGAAGATCTGAGTTCCTAATCTGGTGTCCTTCAGGTTAACCTGAAGGACTCCCCTCACACAGGGCACATCTAGTAGGGACCAACTCCTTGGGCTCTTGTTTATCGGGTGCTGTGGTTGGAATGTGCTTGTCTCCAAAATTCCTGTTGAGCCTCAATTTAATGGCATTGAGTGGTGGGCCTTGAGCAGGTGGTTAGGCCATGAGGCTCCAACCACAGGGATGTGACGTGAACCTTAAGAGTGCTTCTCCAGCATGCACAAGGACTGATTCACTCCCCAGCACATACACATAACACACACACACACACACACACACACACACACACACACACAGTACATATGTCAAGCTGGGCATGGTGGCTTATGATGGTGTTTTAATGAGCTTTTCCATTGCTGTGGCCAAGACACCCAACAAGAACAACATAGAGGAGAAAAAAATTAGCTGGGGATCCCAGGTTCAGAGGTCTCAGACCACAGATGGCTGACTCCCCAGTAGAAGAAAGCTGCTCATTTCAGGGCAGCAAAGAGGCACAGGCAGGGGCAGAGAGAAGATGGAGCAAAGATCGTAGGGACGAAGCACCCTTCCAGGACATGTCTCCAGGCACCCTTCTCCTCCAGCCACTGGGGCATTCAACATACATGGACTCTCAACTCGTGACACGAGGCAGGAGGATCACACATTGAAGCCCAGTCTGAGCAACTTAGAGAGACATCATCTTCCAAAAAAATAAAGGAAATCTGGGGGGCTAGGGAAGTACTTCAGTTTTTTGCAGCAGTTTCTTGACATGCCTGAGGCCCTGGGTTCAATGGCCAGTATGTCCAAAAAAACACAAAACAAAACAAAATGCAGGACTTGAGAGAATGTGGTCAACCCTTCTGGCCCTCCCATCAAGTGAGAATATAGCAACAAGCCCCTTTAATCTTGGACTTGTCAGTTTCCAGAAAGGTGGGAAGGGGATTTCTATTATTAATAAATTACCCAGTCTAAGGTGTTTTGTTACAGCAGCAGGAAGGGACCCAGGTATGTGGGAATGCCTCCATTTCTTCCACTAATGGGAAGGACACTTTTGCTGGTTCTTGGATTCTCGGTTTCCATATTTTCTCCCTTATCATTTTGAATATATCAACCCACCACTTTTCACATTTCAGGTTCCCAGCAAGAAATCTGAGGAGAACCTGATTAAATGATGATGAATGCTCCCACCCTCTCAATCCCATAGGTGTTAATGCCTAGCTCTGGAAGAGTCTTAGGGACCAGAGCATTTTGTTACAGCATCACAATATGAGTGAAGTGCTACCATCCCTTGAACCCCAATCATTCTGAGTTGGAAGAAAGAGGAATTAAATAGTTTGAGTGTAGATATGATGAGATCTTTGAAAGTTGAAAGGTCTTACAGATTTTCAGACTCAAAAAACCATTGAAGTATCCTACTGGTTTTAATCTCTAAACATGTAAATATCAGTCTCCATGACCCACAGATACAAAAAGCTTCCAGAGTCCTTTCCTATTCTTATCATGAAAGTCAAAAAAGGCCCTGGAGGCCCCAACATGAGATGACACCTGGGGTGCCTGGGTCATTTCTTGCTCTGACTTCACAAGGAGCCACTGTGAGACAATCTCAAACACCAGCTATATAAGAGAGTGGCTGTGGGTGAGTTTTTGTCCATAAGTACTGGAAGCTCTTGGCAGTGACTTGTTGGACTCCCAGATAGTTAGCGTGTTTGGTGGTTGGTGGTTGGTTTTTGTGGTGGTTTGCTGTTGGTTTTTTGATCTGGGTTTTTTGTTTGTTTGGCTGGTTTGTGTTTTGATTTTTGGTTGTTGATTTTCATGTTTTGTTTGGGTTTGTCAGTTTTTTTTTTAAGCTAGCATTCTTCATTGATATTCCAGTTTAGGATGTGCAGAGAGTAGCAAGAGTAGTGTAGTGGTGCAGGGGCCCAGCTCCTGCTATGAGAAGGCCCTCACGGACCATTATCGTGTCCTGAGGGCCATTGGGGAAGGGGGCTTTAGGAAGGTGGTGCCAGAAAGAGGGGAACAAGCCTGTGCTGTGTGAACGGGATTTGTTGATGGCCCTGGAACACCAAAATGTGATCCAGCTCTTTCAGGTCATTGAGACCACCCACAATATGTGCCTTGTTATAGAGCATGCAGATGGAGGACAGCTATGGCGTCACATCCCAAAGGATGGAGGCATAGCGGAGGAGACAGTCCGCAGAATGTTCAGGGAGATGGTGCATGTTGTGCACTACTTTCATGAGAAGGGCATCACGCACCTGGACCTGAAGCCAGAGAACTTTGTGGTGGATGCCAGGGGTCACTAAAGCTCACTGACTTTGGCCTGAGCACCAGCTTCATGCCTGTGCTGAACGAATTCAGGGGCACTCTCCTGTACTACGCCCCTGAAGTCATCCAGGGGAAGGGATTCAAAGGTGCCCTGACAGATGTCTGGAGCCTGGGTGTCACTCATGCTCACAGGGCAAAGGACACTCATGGCAAGCACCACTAAGGGGCTGCAGAGCGGATCTTGCAGGCAAGCTACAACATTCCCCCACAGGTATCCAAGGGAGCACGCAGCCTCATCCAGCAAATCCTGACAGTGGACTCCACGCAGAGTAATGGGACACCTGTAGCTGAGCCAGGGTGAGGACTCTTAACCCAGTTGTCCCAGAGAGCCACTCCCCAAGCAGCCTGACCCCGCCATCTGACCATGATGTTGACATGGGTTACAACCTCTATAAGGACTGGTTGTCTCTGCCAAATCGCCAATTCGATGAGGCCATGGCTACCTACCTCATCCTCCAACACCAGAGAAGCCAGAGGACAGGCTGCATGCTCTGGGAAAAGCCTGTATGTCATCAGGTGGCTGGGCCTCACCCAGGCCCCACAGTGGATCGTCCCAGTGTCCACCCCAACAAGGGCACCAGTGAGCCTGCCTTTCCTTTGCCCTATAAGCAGCAGTGGCCTGAGGAGGCCAAGTCGTGAGGGCAGAAGGGCATGCACGAGCCAGTGTGCCTGCCATTCTTCTCCACTTTCTCCATGTGAAGACACCCCCTTCCAGCCTGGCCTCCCAGCAGGACCCTGGGCACCAATGGCATGAGGCCCAACCCTCATAGGCGGATAGCAGAAGGTGGCAGCTCGGCCTCCCAGGGGACCTCGACAGGACAGTCCCATGAGAGAACCTGGGGCTGGAGAGGGGTCACTAGGAGGATTGCGACCTGCCTGAATAACTCTGCTGCTATGTGCAGTGCTTTCCTGGGCTCCACTCCAGAAGAGTGGCTCCAATGGGAGGAGGACACAGACACCCTCCTAGGTTCCAAAACAGAGTAGCTTCAGTGAATCTGCACACGTGAGAGACAGACCAATGGACAGCCTGAAAACCCCGAGCTCTAAGCATCCTGACATGGCTAGGGCATCAATCAGGAAGTGGACTCAAACAGCTGTAGGAGTGAGGCATGCCAGCTGGCTCAGGCTTCTCTGTGTGGATTCCGGCCAGGAGCCATCTGGATCCACCAGGACTTTCCTCTGCCTCCACCTGCCAGAGACATCAGAGACTCTTTTCCCTGGGACACTTTCCCCTGCCCTGCTCTTCTCTGGGATAGCAGACATGACTTTTAATAAATTTCTGTTTTCTTGTGCTATAGGAGTCTTACTAAGGAAGTTGGGGCCTAATCCCACATGATGAAGATTAGCGCCTCCTTTTTCTTCTGTTAGATGAAGGATTCAAATTAAAATGTTTCTTCTCAGTAAAAGAAACAATCTGTGAGGTTGAACAGAGAGCCTACATCCTGGGAGCAAATTTTTACCCTTCACACATCAGAAAGAGCACCAATCTCTAAGGTATGCAAAGAACTCAAAAAAGCTAAGCACCAAAAGAACAAATAACCCAATCAACAAATGGGCCAAGGACCTGAACAGACACTTCTCAGAAGAGGATATACAATCAATCAACAAACATATGAAAAAATGTTCATCATCTCTAGCAATTAGAGAAATGCAAATCAAAACTACTCTAAGATTTCATCTCACTCCAGTCAGAATGGCAGCTATTATGAAGGCAAACAACAATAAGTGTTGGTGACCATGTGGGGAAAACGACACACTCATACATTGCTGGTGGGACTGCAAATTGGTGCAGCCAATATGGAAAGCAGTATGGATATTTCTTAGAAATCTGGGAATAGAACCACCATTTCACCCAGCTATCTCTCTCCTCAGATTATACCCAAAGGACTTAAAAACAGCATACTATAGGGACATAGCCACATCAATGTTTATAGCAGCACAATTCACAATAGCTAAATTGTGGAACCAACCTAGATGCCCTTCAGTGGATGAATGGGTTAAAAAAATGTGGCATATATACACAATGGAATATTACTCAGCAATAAAAGAGAATAAAATCAGGGCATTTTCAGGTAAGTGGAGGGGGTTGGAGAAGATAATGCTAAGTGAAGTTAGCCAATCCCCCCCAAAACAAATGCTGAATATTTTCTCTGATATAAGGAAGCTGATTCATAGTGGAGTAGGGAGGGGGAGCATGGGAGGAATAGATGAACTCTAGATAATCAGAGAGGTGGTAGGGAAAGGGAGGGGGCAGAGGTTAGTAAGGATGGTGGAATGTGAGGGACATCATTATTCAAAGTACATGTATGAAGACACGAATTGGTGTCAACATACTTTATATACAACCAGAGATATGAAAAATTATGCTGTATATGTGGAATAAGAATTGTAATGCATTCTGCTGTCATTAAAATATTTTTTAAAAAATAAATTTGTATTTTCACAAGTTGTTTGAAAAAAATTGATTTTCCAAAGATTTATTGAAAAAAAAAATCAGGTTTAAAAAAAGACAGCGGCCCATAGAGGGAGGCCTCTGGACAAGGGCAAGAGCCCAGTTCACGGCCTGGACCACTTTGCCTCCCTCTCCTATTCTCCTTGAGCCAGTTTAGATGGTGACTCACTTGGCTTGAGCTGATATAGATAAGGACTCGCTCCCCTTGATCTAGTGTAGTCAGAGGTTCTCCCTTGGAGCTACTGTAGAATTGATTCCATTTGAGTGGATTGCTTTGGCCTGTCTTCAGGCCTCTCCCTGTGGTGTGTAGAAAGGGTGGGTAGTAGCCATTGGAGAAGACACATCAGGAAAGGCACTAGAGATTCCGCACTGTTCTGTGGCATCATCTCCACAATAGACTCTTCAGGGAAGAAAGATGTGGACCAGTGGGCAGGATGGGCCTGCTTGCAGCAGTGGCTGGGTTCACTGCATGCCATGCAGTCTCTGTATCAATCTCTTCCTGGATGCTGCCAGAGGTCCCAGGGAGCCAGAACATGGGCTTGGGGAACTGGAGATGCTAAACGGTCTCAGGGTGGCTACTGACATAATAGTCAAGTACACTCATGTGGAATTGCCCTTTTTGGGGGTTCTAGGGATACCAAATTTTGTAAAATAAAGTGTGCCAAAATAAAGAGTTAGAAACCCCCAGGGCAGTTAGGGGGAGGGTGGGATATTTGGGTCTGTGCAAGTACACACCTCAGAGGAGGTTATGGGTAGCAGCCAGAAACCTAGAAGTGACAACCATCTTCACAGACTCTGAACAGAAGCAGGCCTTAGTGATCAGTGAAAGCAAGACCGTGGCCCTGAAAGCCACCATGTGTACAGTGCCCAGGATGATCCATCAACAGAGTTTGATCCAAGAAAACAATGGAGAGAAGAAAGTTTGTTGTTGCTACTGCTGCTCTTGTAATTTTTCATGAATATAGCTTTAGGGAACTATGGGATGGGCTAGCATTAGTGTCATCAGAGATGTAAAATGAGAGGATAGAGTACAGCACAGAAAGAAAGTATGGTTCAATTTTTCAAATGTGATGAAAGACATGAATCTACAGACTTAAACAGCTTAGCAAACCTCAATAGGAAAAAACCCAAAGAAGTCCATGCCCAGACACAACAAGAGTACTTACAAACCGAGGATGAAGGAAAACAGATGAAGACGACCAGAAGAAAATGATACTTTACTGACAAACATGGAATCATTTAAAGGACTGTGAGATTCTTATCAGAAATTTGGTAAGACAGAAGGCAGTGAAGTGACATTGAAGTGCCTTAGTGGCTGCACTACTGGACAGTAAAACTCTCCAAGTTCTTTTAAGTATTTTAAATGCTACTTTTGAAAACATAATTACAGCTCAATTCACAATAGGTAAACAGTGGAACCAACCAAGATGCTCTTTGACAGATGAATGGATAAAGAAAATGAAGTACATATACACAATGGACTATTACTCAGCCTTAAAGAAGAATGAAATCATAGCATCTGCAGGTAAATGGATGGGCTAGAGAATACCATGCTAAGTAAGATAAGCCAATTCCCCCCAAATCAAAAGCAGAATCTTTCCTCTGATCATCAGATCCATAGTGGCATGGGGGATAGAATGAAGGAACTGTGGTTTGTATAGAGGAGAATGAAGGGGAGGGGTGGTTTTGTGGGGATAAAATGGTGATAGAAAAATATGGACATTATTACCCTATGTACATGTATGGTTATACTAGTGCAGTGACTCTGAACCATGTACAGCCAGAGGAATGAGAAGTTGTGCTCCATGTGTGTACTGTGTATCAAAATGCATTCTACTGTAAAATAAATGAATTAATTTTAAAAAATTAAAAAGAAAACATAATTACAAAGTTTCAAGGTCTAGATGCCTTCTAGACTGCACAGTGTACTTCTAAATGCTCTAGTAGTCACAAGGCACTAAAAGTTATGGAGTTTCAGTGGTCTGCACGATATTAAATGTTCCAAATGCTCCTGTAGTCAGAACTCAATAGTCACAACATTTCAGGGCTCAAGAGGTTGTAGTGACCAGGAAATCTATGGCCTGGGTCTCTTTTCAGCTTCTCTACTGTATGAGCTCAGTCTCCTGATAGGACTTGAGTCCACCAGCCCTGCAGGCAATGCAACCATTGCTCACTAAGCACTTCTGAAGTCATCATCTCTACCACCCATGGACAAGTGGGGGCTGAGAAGGAACTTTTAGAGTTGCTAGATAGAAGGTGAGGCCTCCTTCACCCAGAGAAGCTACATTTTCTATCTTTGGGGTCCTGCACGTGTTTGAATTTGGTCCTATGCTAAAAGAGAAGAAGAAAAAGTGCTTGAAACCCACTCATTTACTCTATATTACTTCTTACAGCATTTCTGCAGAACTGATGTTCCCAAATGATGGAACCCCAGAACTCAAAAGTTCCACAATATTTATACACAAATAGATAAACATCAAGTTTGCCTTTGGAATTCAAGTATTAGAAATAAGCAAATTCCACACTTATTTCATCTCCGGTAGAAGGAGGCGCTTCCTCTCTGTGTCTCTCCATATCAGTTTCATTTTTTTTTCCCAAACATAGTTGTTATAAAGAGGGGGATAATCAGAGTTAGATATACATCAAAATTTCTCTTCTTCCTCCACCAGTTGGTAAACAGAAACGATAACAAGAATATCAGCTACCAGTTTTGAAAGCTGGCAATGTTCCAGGCACAATTCTAAGGGGGCTATACTACCCATCTTAATTTTACCAACAGGAAAATTGAAGCAAGAGGTGAAGTTGTGGGGTCCCAAAGTAGGCTGCTATGAGCAACGGGCAATGTGACCATAGGCAGTCTAACTATGGAATTTTAATCTTCATATTAAGCAGTTCTTTAAGAATTAGGAATTTCAGCCTGGATCATAGAGGACAAATGCATCTGAGGAGACATTTGTAAGTCAATGTACCATGAGTGGCACACTTGCCCAGGAGAAAGCCATTATAGAGGCTCAGCAATCTTCCCTGAGGCTATTCTATGTGTTCCCAGAACAAGGGGCAACCACCAAAAGCATATCTCTGAATTCTTCTTGAGGAGTTTATTTATAGACTGAACTAAGTTTAGAGGAAGACTATGTCCCACTTACAAGGTCAAGTTAGAATTGAGGTACAGACTTATTTTGCAGTGAAAATTTACAATTGGATTCAATCAAATGACTTTATGGAAAACATTCATTTTAAACTGCAGCACAACAACATATTGCCATCATTAATAAGCCTTCACACTTATTCTTTTTAGAAGACAGGGATTTACTCTTGAGACTCTTCAGTTTAAGTCTTTGGCCCCAAAGGAATTGGGTGATGACCACCAATGCTCCCACTGGTGAAGCTGCAGCTGCAACAGCAATGAGCTGAGCCTCTAAATATAACTGCACAGAACCACCTAACTGCATAGAAGAAAAAAGATAGCTGTAGCTGAGGCCAAACTGCACAGCAATCTTTGGACAGTTGGCAGAAGCACTGATGGAAACATATTTGCCTCCAATTTCCATATATGTGAACCCAAGCAATCATAGCCCAGAAGTCCAGATGACTTTGACATGTATAGGAAACACAGAAAGAGAGCCAAGAAAACTATCTGAACCACACAGATCTTACACACTTGGGCTTTCTCAGGTCATGAATAACTTACTGCTATTTCCAAACAGTGTTCAGTGAATTACCCAGTAAAAGAGGGTGGCAACAGAAGATACTACATTGGCAAGTTGAAAACTATGAGCAATAATTCCTTTCCTGGTGACTGACCCCATGGTAGATACTTCCTGCAAGCTGAGGGTGTCTGTGACTATCAGGGATATCTTCAAAATTTAGCAGAATCTATTCCAAGCTGAAAGGTATGGCCTTGCCAGTTGTGGAAAAAGCTGACTCTGCTTTGCCTGAGCCCCTAAGGGCGGCTAGAATCCAAAAGGAATGGAAAGGGCGACATCACAGTCAGGCCCTGGACCTTTTGTCATGCAGGATAAATGTTCCTCATGGAATATTCAAGATTAGATACAAAAACCAGGTATTAGAATCATGTGGGGTAGGGACAGAAGCTGTTTTCAGACACCACCTGGCTTTTGCCACCCAAAAGAGGAGTAATGCCCTTGGGGCATATATTCAGGGTCAAATAAAACAGAGGCTCTACATTGGGCAAGGACACTGTTCATGCTTCCTGGGAATGTGAGTTGTCAGAAAACCTCTTCATTACTATGTTTCAATTATTCTTCTCTGAATATGGATGCCACTGGTCTGTATTTTTGTTTTTTTCTTTTAAGAAACTTTATTGTTCTCTTTAGTTATATATACTGTAGAATACATTCTGACATATCATACATACATGGAGACTAACTTCCCATTCTTGTGGTTGTATATAATGTGGAGTTTCGCTGATCATGTATTCATATATGAACATTGGAGAGTTCTGTTCCATTCGTTCTACTGTCTTTCCCATTCCCAGTCCCCTCTCTCCCCCCCATTCCCCCTGTCCAATCTGGTGAACCTCCATTCCTCCCTCCTCCCATGCATATTATGAGTCAACATCTGCATATTAAAGAGAACATTCAACCTTTGGTTTTATGGGATCACCAGTCCCTCCCATGGGTTCTCATTTCACTGAATTTGACCATGGACAGTCTTGGACATCTGTTCCACTATGCATTACCTATGTTTTACTGACTGGTGAGCCCCCTGCAGTCTGTCTGGACCAAATCCTTCCCCTTCCATCTTTCTCTACCTTTGTGTATTCCAAGATCTCAAAATAGTCTTCTGTAGATATGAACACAAAGCTTGTCACTGGAAGGCACCATTTTCATCAAAGGAGACATATTCTTTCTATAGCCAGATAACTGAAGTACTTGTATCTGCCCCAAGTGTGACCTGTGTCAGGGAACAGACATAGAAAAGCACTTCCCAAGAGCCCTCAAAGGAGCACTCATCCAAAAGAGCATTAAGAGGTGTTCACAGCAAAGATATTTGAGCAAGTTTCTTTGTAAGATTTGCAAAAAGCCTTTTATATCTCATTGAGGCTAAAATAAGGACATAATGGGGGGCTAGGATTGTGACTCAGTGGTAGAGGCACTGAGTTTGATTCTCAGCACCACACAAAAATAAATACATAATAAAGGTATTGTGTGTAACTACAATACACACGCACACACACACATATGTATATATTTTTTTTCAAAAAATAAAGATATAATGGCTTTCCAAACTATTTGGGAACAGATATTTTTCAAGTGATAAGCCACAGGAAATACCCACATCAAAGTTGGCAAACAGGAAAGAAGAGTATGCTTACTTCTCTGGAAGAGAAGTGAAATGACCAAAGCATCCCTTAATCCTCAGATGAAGGCATATCTGGGAACTGGCACACCCAGCTTGCATGTGTGCTTAGTCTGGCCCTGAATGTCTGAGTTGGTAGCCAGCACTGAAATTTTGGGAGTCATCACATAAAAACCAGGATGCTTGGCTTCTCCACCCCAAAACAGCCACATGTGGTCTATAATCTCCTTATAAGATGATGACTGGAAGGAGGAAAGGCTGCTGTCTTTAAAGAAAATCTAAACTTTCCTCCACTCTGGAGGCTGCTCACCTCTTGAGTTCTCCTTAGCCTTAACATCTGCCCAGCCCCGAGCAATTAAGTTCACAACTTCTCTTAATGCTATAGACACTGCTTTCAAGTAATCCTGAAGTGTACTGAAAATCATGTATTTGTAAATAAATGTGTAATAAACAGTGCTAAATCTCGGGGTATGTTTAATTTGTCATCTGAGATAATCCCTATAAAATAATTTAAAAGCCCCTCCAAAACTATAGTGTTTTATCTCATGAAAAATCACAGGCAGAGATTTTATTTCACCCCTTGGGCAAATAATGTAGTATCATAGACAGGGATGAAGGACTCATTTTTATCCTCACTTGATTCATGAGCTTGCTGGAAACCAGTGAAGAAAAGTAATCTGCTGCAGAATCAATGGTGCCCCCATTTCCTAAACTAACATTTCCTAAACTAATTGCTATGAAGCAATCCACATTGTCATTTTTGACAATGTAGATTGCTTCATAGCTATGCAACATGTCCTGCATTGTACTGAGCTGGGCTCTTCACAGTTATGACGCCTCTGCTGGGTCAGTGTCACTATCCATATGCGTCATCAGAACATGAGGTTTGGCAAAAGTTAAGCGAACTCTTCAAGGTCAAGCAACTTATTGTTGGTGGGATTCTACTGTCAATCTTTCAGGCTACCAAACTCCCTCCCTCCCTACCAGGATATTGTCAAAATTCAGTCATACCAAGGAGATAACAGTAGAAAAACATACCCTGTTTGGAAAAAGTTCTAAACACTCAATGACTACTATCCTTGATGCAGCCACAGACAACATTCACTCTTATATCTGGCTAAAAGTCAGCATGATTTTAAATAAGTCTCAGCACCAGCAAAGCAAACTATGAGTCCTATGTGCAGTATCCCTGGGGCCCAAAGTTTAAAATGCCTGATTAATTTTGGGTGGAGGACTCATATATGAATAAGTCTCATGCAAACAAACCTAGAGATTACAAAAGAAAAAGATTTTTCTTCATGTTAAATGACTGAAAGGGAAATGCCATAATTTTGATCTTCTCTCAGAGCTACAAACAACAGAGGCCAAGTTCAGTTAAAGGCATCATGAGTGGAACAGAGGTAGAAAGGAAACAATTGCTGCTTTCTAATTCCCTCCCTGATGAATATGAACTTGGTTTTGGAATTATCTTTAAGATGGAAGATTTACATTTTTAAATTATCAGAAAATATGTATTATAACATGGGGAAATACTCATGATAAATTGTTAGGTAAAAATAAATCAAAACAAACATGAATGATTATATAATTACTTAAACAGATGAAGATTCATGTGTTCATATGGGCTGGGTTGGAACAAAACATAGAAAATATAAAAGCAATCATTCATTTTGATGACTGACTTATGCACTACTTTAAAAATTATTTTACTTACTTCTTTTAATGTTTCCAGAATATTGTTTGTCAGATTAGTTTTTTAAGTTATGTAAAAGGTGAAAAAAAAATTGACAGGTGAAACAGAAGTAACATGCTTTTCCATATGAAAAAAAAAAAAAAAGAATCAAGACTGTGGTGTTGGTGCAGGGATTGAGAAATGAACCAGTACTATGCTGAAGGGCACTGAAACAGACCAGTGCATATATGAAAACATAATATCCAGTCACAGTCAAAGTAGGAGCCTGAAAAAAAATAGATTCTTTCTTCACACCACACCCAAAAATAGACCTCAGGTAGAGGAGAGCCCTGATGTGAGAAAGCAACATTTAAACTTTTACAAGAAACTCAGAATATCTTTAGTCCTTTAGGGTAATGATAAGCATTTCTTAAATATGCAAAGGTAATATACATTTATGAGATAAAGGATATATTCAATGATACTAACATTAAAAGACAATTATTATACAATAAAAAGATAAGTGCAGGTCATAGACTTAGAGACTCTTCATGTGCAAAAGCTGACAGAAGAAAAATTAATAATTGAAAAAAGGTAAACATATAATTTTTTTTAAAAGGGCAAAGGCTTTGAAAAGCAATTCATTAAAGGAGGAATTCAAATTGTTAAAAACATAGACAAGATGCCCATCTTTACTAATAATAGAATTGTAAACTAAAGCCACATGAAATGCCATCAGACACCCAGAGGATCAGCAAAGCTTAAGATGTCTACTAATCTCAAATATTGGTACAGATGTGGAATGATAGGATGTCACAGACCAAAAACAGGACAAACATTTTTGACAGCAATTTGCCATTATTCCATAAAGCTGAAGATGCCTTTTTCTGATTGTCTAATTAAATTTTTCTTCTACAAAATTCTATCTATTTAAATAAAGACATATATGAACAATTTGCTCATTGTTCCTAGCCCTGAAAAACTGGAACAACCTAAATGTCCATTAACAGAACATTCTACTGTCAAGTGTAACTAATTAAATAAAAAACTTAAAATTAAAAAAAGAAAAATGAAAAAATAAAGGAATGAATGATACATATATCATTATGGTTAAATCTTTAAAACATGCTGTTGAGTAGAAAAATAAACTAAGAGTATGGTTCGAACCATTCATTTGAAGTGTCAAAACATGCAAAGCATTATTATGTATTACTTATAAGAGCCTGCATGTCTACAAGTGGCATGAGGATAGGACTATAGGTAATAAAACTATCAAGTCAGGGGTGCACATTTCTGCAGAAGGCACCTGGTGTTTGGATATTTATGTATTTTAATTGGCTTGCCATGACAAAGAACCCCCTCCTTAGAACATGGGATGGAAGTGACTTGCTTTCCCAGACATGCCAAGACTCACCTCAGATGTGAGTTCCCACAGCCATTTCTCTCCCAGGAGGAGCTCTTTTGGGGGCCCAGTTCTGGGGTTCCCGTGAGGTCCTGGTCACTGCAGTCTTCTTGGTCTGTGGCCCATTTATCCTTGGACTTCAAGCTGTCATGTTGTGAATCCAGAGAGATGATATCCGAGGGGGAGCTCATCACCCCGGAGTCCTCGGTCGTGTCCTCTGATGCAAAACAGCTGCCAACGGACACAGTCTCCTCAGCTTCTGATGGCACCAGTGGGACTCCATCCCCACTGCAGTGACTGCTGGGACCCAGGGGCAGGCTCACTAGACAAGACAGGGCAAGGATAAGTCAGCAGAAACCACTCCAGGTCCCACGCTGCCTAACAAGAGCAACATCCTTCTGTGAATATTGCTGAAATATGAACTTCAGGATGCTCCAAATACGGAGGGCATGACTTCACACACACCCTCCTCTGGAAACATTCTCAGAAAGAGCCCTATGTGCATATGCAACTGAAAGCAAAATTTTCTCTCCAAAACTCAGGATTTGATTAAATTAGTCCTTTAAATGTGTATTCAAACACGTTTAAATGTTTAAAGGAATGATATGATAAATGAGATTATTTCTAGTCTGATCCTTGGTTTAACTGAATTTGGCTTAAAATGAGTTCTTTATAAGAAAATTAAGAACAATTAGAGTTTTAAAAAATATAAGCAAACTTAGAAAGCAGTAAGGCTGGTATGAGAACATTGACAAATCAAGCCACACTTGAAAGAGAGCCTAAAATATGAATGACATGTTTCCTCAGCATTTGGTTCTCCCTTAATTTTTATATGTTAGAGAGTAAGTTTAGATATCAGTAAGAAACAACTGGGGGGAGAACCTTCAGGTAAAATTTAAAAGAATCAGAACAAAAATAAATCTGTGGTTGAGGTTCTCTAGCCCCTAGGCCCTGAATAGATTCCTGTAGCAGGAATAATAAGATGAAGAGAGCTATAACCCACACCACTTTAAAGTTAAACTCTGTCAAACATTAATATTAGGGATCATCTCTTATTTAGCCATCCTGTACATCTATCCAGCCATTTGGAGATAAATTGAATATAAGTAATGTGTAAGGCTATTATTTTTTTGAAATATTTATTTTTAGTTGGACACATACCTTTATTTTATTTATTTTATTTTTATGTGGTACTAAGGATCAAACCCAGAGCCTCGCACATGCTAGGTGAGTGCTCTACCACTGAGCCACAACCCCAGCCCAAGGTTATTATTTTTAATTCCTGAGTTTCTAGGCTCTCTAAAATCAATGAAAGCCCTATGCACACAGCTTGAGTTTGAAGAACAGGTACACACAACTATAGGGCAGCTATAAACAAAAGTTGTTGTAAACTCTAGTGTAGAAACAGATTTTTAAGTTTCAAGACACTTTAAGGCAGATCATCTATGCACTTTTACTATAGTCCTGGAAAGGAGGACAGTGTCTTGCTGCAATTCAGTGTACTTTGTTCTAAAGTTGCTGCTCCCATTATGTAGTCTCTGGATGCCTAACATGAATGGAGGCAGCAAGGCACTCCCAAGTGCCCACTCCAATGGTATGACTGTACACCAGTGGCAAAGCAACCTTGGAATCGCACTTGACATTGCCAGCATTCACCTGGACAGCAGATCAACATCATGTAATTAACAAAACCAAGAGAAAATCCCTTCAGGTATCAGTTTATATGAGATCTTTTTAATTTATTTTTATTTTTTATATGAGGTCTTAACAACAAAATAAACGTAAGAACAAACATTCAGAAGAAAACACATTCCACAAGAGTTCAAAAGGAAAGAATAGAAGGAGGAGGAATTGTTCAGAGAAACAAATGCACAAGGCAATATACTGAATGCAGTGAATGCTTTTCAATAGTGCCTATTATCTAGATTTACTCCCAGCTTTTAGTAGCAAAACTCTTAACTGGAAGCCAAACAGAAAGAAGAAACACTGCTTATGGATTAACACAACCTGAAACTTTTTCTGCCCATGATTTGCTGATAAGCTGCCACCTCTGAGTGAGTTGCCTATTGCTCTGATCATGCCACCTGTCAATCAGGACAGAGATGTCATTCCAGAGAACAAACCCAACTCAGAAGTCTGCTCCACTGTAACTGTGCCAAGAGCCCACAGGGCAAGAACCTATTGCCTGCCATTCCTCTCTTACCTTGTCTTTTGCCACCATCACTGAACAAGTAGGGAAATTAAGTTCAACATGTTTTTCTCTTTGTTGCATATAAACAGCATGACACAGTGCAAAAGAGCTTTAGGTCACAGAGACCTGGATTCAAGTATGAGCAGAGCAGCTTCCTGACTGAGCTCTGGAAGGCGGAGTAACAATGCCACCCTCAGGACTGTGACAAAGACTGGACTTCAGGGGCTGGGGTTGTGGCTTAGTGGTAGAGTGTGCACCTTGCATGTGTGAGGTACTGGATTCAGTCCTCAGCACCACATAAAAATACATAAAGGTATTGTCTCCATCTACAACTAAAAAAATGTTAAAAAAAAAAAAAAAGACTAAACTTCATGGGAAGGTCCTCACTGCCAAGTGGCTGCCGGGATGAAACAGATTCTGTGAGTGAACCTGGGGACACGGTTTTCAAACCCAAGAGTTTGAGCTTGTTGGCAACTCAGTTTATGAGGGGACAGACATACCCACAAAGAGTGGCAGTGCCATCTGGAATGCCCACTATGCTTTCCTAAAAGGATGGCAGTTGATGTAAATGCTCAGTCCAGTTCTCCCCTCTGCTGTCACATAGGTGTGAAGCTGTCTTCCCAGGTGGTCCCTAGGGAGGTACTTTGACTGCCTGGGGCAAGGAAGTTTTCTGGCTCATGCATCTCAGGGAGGCTCAGAGCACATGAGTGGTGGAGTGGGGACATGAATCTATCTCCACACTTTTTCTATCTACTTTTGAGATAGGGAAGCTTGTTGAGGCTTGTTTTAGATCCCTCAGAAATTTTGAGGCCAAGAAATTTTTAAGAAAACTGAGAGTCAGCAGTTGAAATTAAATCAACTGCCAACCCTTAAATCAACAGTGTGAGAAGTCCTGTATTCAGGACACATGTGTTAAGCCACTTAACAGTGCATAATGTGAGGGCCATGGCCACAGCTCCCCCTCTTGCCCAGGCAAGTCCTCCATTTCTCATGGTAATCTTCCCGCAGGCCTTTGTGGCTTGGTCACGGCCACATCACACCATCTGTGCATGTGCCAGGGAATGGGCAGACAGGGCTGGGCAGATGCAGGTAAGGAAACCCTCAGGGGGGGTTGCCTGAGTCTCAAGAACGAAGTCACATAGGAATCAAAAGGGCAACTTTGCTCAGAGTTGTGAATTACTCAAAGGAGCAGGAAGGGAGTGCAAGGCTTGGACAGGGCACACTGTGGATATTGATGCCTAACCTGCACTCAGTCTGAAGGGTGGCCAGAAGCTGAAGGCAGCTGAACCTGCAAAGCTTTGCAGCTGGGTGGGGTGGGGGGGGGGCGAGGCTATGACAGCAACTTTCTAGAAAAGCTTCTGGAAAGGCATTTGTATCAACTGCCACATGCAAACCCCTCCCTCAGCATCGACTTATAGATAGGAGCTAACACTCTGAAGAGGCCCGAACCTGGTCGCCATCAGTTTCCAGGCTACTTCTGATTCCTTCTTACCACAGTAGCTCTGTCAGGAGAAGAATCTTGACCAAATCAAAGGTTCTGTTTTGCTCATCCTGTCCTAGTCCCAATTCCCTTTTCTTCTTTTGGCTTGCCCCAGTGATTAACTCCAAGAACCATAACATATTTCAAAAA
The DNA here is from genome assembly GCF_045843805.1 of Urocitellus parryii. Lineage (NCBI taxonomy): Eukaryota > Metazoa > Chordata > Mammalia > Rodentia > Sciuridae > Urocitellus > Urocitellus parryii. The sequence continues at coordinate 106,675,956 of NC_135533.1, forward strand.
TTTCCAAATGATATAATGGTACAGGAAAACTGCCCTCCCCCATCAATTCTAAACAGAAAAATCCAAATGTAGAAGGAGAACTTGGAATTGCTTTGCTGTGAGGAGGGCTGGAGGACCCCTAGAGGATCCTGTGTCCTCCATCCTCCATGTGTCCTGTTTTCTGCCATTGCTACCGCTTCCAGGTAGGACCCTGCCCTGAAACCAGGGGCAGCAGGTGGAGGTGTACTGAATTAAAAGTCCAAGTACCATATCCCAGCCAAAGTCTACTTGGAACTTTGGACATTCCTTTCCCCATTTTCTAAAATGAGCAGATAGTTGTTCCTGATAAACTCTCAGATTCCTTCCTGGTCTTCCTGAATGCCCTTTGTAATTTCAAACCAAGATATGGGTTATCTTGGGGTTGGGCATGATGGCTTAGCCCTGTATTCCCAGCAACTCAGGAAGCTGGACAGGAGGATCTCAAGTTCAAAGCCAGCCTCAGCAACTTAGCAAAGCTCTAAGCAACTTAACTGAGAGTAGTCTCAAAATAAAAAATAAAAAGTTCTAGAGATGTGGCTCAGTGGTAAAGTACCCTGGGTTCAATCCCCTGGTATCAAAACCAAACAAACAAACAAATAAAAATTCTCCCTCCCCCCAAAACTAAACAAATATATGAGATGTCTTCTACATTTGACTGTTGATAACTTAGAAATCTTAAAAGGCATATGACACTAACTTTATCCTTTCTGCTATTTTCTGTCTGCACTGTCATTATTTTTAAATTAATGTGCTGGCAAGTTTGTTCTTCTCTTAAAGTGTGAACAAACTTTTTTGAACTCAAAAGTTATTGTAGGATTTTTTCAAATGTAAAAACATGTACCTACTTTGTCTTTAACAGAAGCCCAATATAAATTAATGATTAAATTATCTTCCGACTGTGTAGACACAGAGCACAAATAAGAAATATTAACTCTTCCACTGTCCACCTGCATTATATAATCCCATAGTTCAAATGTCCCTGAATCTAAATGAGAGCTTTGGAAAATTCCCTAACTCAAGTACAAAGAAGAAAATATTCAGAGCTCTTGGTACCTCAAGTTGAACACAATCATTCTCAGTTCACTATCAGCTCATTCAAATTTTTCTTTTACAAAGTAACCCAAGAAAATTTCAAACATTCAACATAAATATCTTCCAAGGACAGATAGTCCCTGGCTTATAATGGCTTGTCTTACAATTTTTCAAATATACTGCTGAGCAAAAGTGATAAACACTCAGTAGAAAGCACATTTTGAGTTTTGATTGTTGCGAGGGCTGGTGCTATCCTGATGCTCTCTCAAGATGCTGGACAGCAACAGGAACTGCAGTTTCCTGTTGAGATTCTGTTGAGTAGTAGAATGGAAAGAGATTAAGAGAGAAACTACCAAAATTCTACAGTGTGTTGTGCTGCTAAGCTAGACTGCTGGTAGGATAGGTATATGAAATGCATTTTTGACTTATGATATTTTCAATTTACCATGTGTTTCCATGCATTTATCAGGATGTAACTTCATTGTAAATTGAGGAACATCTGTACTTTTTTATGGATTCATTTTTATTGCTGTTTTATTGATGCAAATTAAAGGTCTTGATGTTTCATTTCTGCTGATCATTGAGAAAGGAGATTTCTCAAGAATCAGTTTTGCCAAGTTTATATGGTGTACGGAATATGTCTCATAAAAAGACAAAATGCCTCCCCATCCAACACTGGTGCTTATGGGTTTCACATCATTTGCAGCAACAAGCAAAGCTTGTCCTTCATCTCAGCCTACATTGACTTAATTCTCTATGTTACAGGCATTAGAAGCAAAGGAGGAAACAAGATAAAGTGTTCCTTAGTTAGTGACATAAGTTGACAAGATGCATTTCAATACTTGTTTCATGTAACACCCCCCCCCCCAAGTAATTCTGAACAACCATGTACATGCTTACATTTTTAATCAAAATCTGAAAATTTCCATTATGGGTTCAATTGGTTGCAACAGATGTACAACACTGTTCCACTTGTTTCATCACTTAAAAAATGTAATCCAGGGAACCAAATATCAGTATTTTCATGCCCAGTACTCTCCATGAAAAAATGCATGAACAAGTTCTTCCTTTGACAGGCAGGGTTTTCAGCTGTATCTTTTCTTTCTTGAACTTATTTCCATTCTACTACTCAACAGAATCTCATCTTAATTGAATGTACTTTATGCTTCAGAGATTTTTTATTGATAAAATCTCTTCATATGAAATATGTATGTAGATTAAAATTTAATTTTTAATCTCCTCTCACCATAGGGCAATAGTGTTATATTCTTTTTTTATATATTGAGTTATCATTGTGATAATAGTCAACAAAAATTGCATAATTTTTTTTTTTTTTTTGGCAGTGCTGAGAAACCCAGGGCTTAACCTTTGCTAGACAAGCATTCTACCACTGAGCTATATCCTCGGCTGCAGAATATAGTAGAAATTTTGACATTTGTTAAACAAGAAAGAAAAATGTCATTGAAAATGCATCTTATAATGAGTTAAATGAAGCTTTTAAAAAATTAATTCCTTAAAAATGACTGGAGTCCTTTTTTGCTAGAAGCAGGCAGGGTTTGGCATAAATTCAACTTGTATTTCTCATTCTTATAAGATGTAAGCACCAGAAAGCCTTGTTTACCTAAGTAAGTAGAGGTACATTAAGGGACTGTTATAGCTACATCATTACACTCAACTTTTAAAACTCTTCACATGTTATATGTCAAAAATCACTTAATTGGTCTGTCACAAAAATTATGCTTAATTATCTATAATCTGACAACTCAGGTTCTTTGCCAAATAATTTGGTTGGAAATAAAAATTGGAAAATTACCTGATGTTCAAAAGGATTTGTCACCAAGCCACTGGAGTCATTTATCTGTTCAACCTTGTGCAAATATGTCCATCTGCCTTTCTATTTTGGCACTGGGAATAAGGTTTGTCTACCTGAGGGAACTGTGCCCATAAGCTTCCCAATGGATAAGGGGTATACATGCCCTTAAGAGGGAGGAGAGGCACATTTATAGATCTTGGCACTGGGACTGGAAATCGGATGAGACTACTAAGTTCTCTGTTACATCAGTTCTGGGATAAATACATGTGCAGGAGAACCTCTACAAATGGACTCCCTTGGAAAGTCCTGGTTTTCTCCCAAGGGAATACACACTCTGGTTTAAACCCACAGACGAACACAATATATGTGTACCAACTTAAGATTAAAGTGATGGGGTTCATGAAGAATGCTACAGGAATATAGAAGTTGAGCCATTCATTCTAATTAGAGGAGAAAGGAAGCTGACTATTGAACAAGATCCTGGAACAGCCATAATTTTGGCAGGTAGAGAAGGACAGTCAGGTTAAAGATGAGCCAAGGCATACACATGGGAGGCTGTATAGGAAATGTTGGATACTGGTGAGTGGCTGGGATCCTGTGTTTCATGCTGTGTATATGACTTTGTGCACACAAACATGTGTGAATGCTTAGGAGGTAGGTGTGGAGAGGTGGGGTTTAAAGATTAGCCTTTTAGAGACCCTTTGGCACCAGCATTATATGGATTCAGCTCTGACTGTTGACTCCCAAATTTGCCACCCTGTTTTTATCCCTCAGGTATGGTTTCCTCAAGGTGGAGTCGTCTTCTTTATTACTCTTCAAAATTACAGCCTCTTTAGTGTATTTAGCATTTTATATGAATGTACTCATCAAAAACGAAAAACAAAAAAACCAACCCAGATGTGAGCCCTTCAAAGACTCTGCACAGTAAAGGAAATAGTTCAACTGGCTCAATGCTATGTTTTATATTTGTATCTTTCCAAGAAGGCAAGATGAGGAAGACTTGGAAATCATTTATGGATTTAAATACACCTGGATTTTTGGAAGACTCAAGTAATATATTCTTGGTATGGACCTATCCCAATTTCTCCAAAGCCTGGACCATAACTCTAGTATTAGAATCATAATGTGCCAAATAGAATTTCTGGGCAGAGAAAACTCCAACTTATCCCATTTTAAGACAAAGCTGTGCACTGCTCTTCTTTTATAAACATATAAAGAAAAAAGTTGCTTCTATTATCTGTCCAGTAACATCTCTCCCTTTTTGTGTTACATGAATTCTGTACTCTTGTAGGTAAACTATTTTTCATCATCTGCAAGAGTCCTTCTGCTCTTAACTGTACTCAGGTAGGCAAAAGATAAAGATAAAGCAAAGCTTGGCCAATCTGAAAACTCAAGACAGTGATCCAGTGACTGGGCATGTAGTCATGTGTCCTAAATTGGTCGAATCAAAGCTTTTTCAGCACCTTTTTCTCAGAGCTTTTGAGGAAGCTGGTCTCACTGTGCTGGGATCAATGGATAGGGGTGAGTTCTGGATAGATAGTGGCCATTCAAACTGGCACTCAAGGAGGTTTTCCATTGGTTGGAGAGGAACACAGCCTTTGGACTGTTCAATTAGGAGTCAATCATGTTCCTAAAAAAGATTTGTCTCTTGAAATTCCCAGGTATGTGAATGCAAAAGCTCCACATATCCCCCATTAACTAGTTGAAGATAGATTTCTGTTCCTTGGAACTAAAGTGTATCATCTAATAAATATCTCAATTTCCCTGATTTTGCATATTTTATACACACATATACTATAATATATAAAATGATATACAGTATCATTATAGTATTTCTATCAGAGGAACATTTATTTTAAAACTAAAAGAATTTGACAGCTGAATATAATATGTCTTTCCCTTTTCTAAATTTATTTATTTTAGGCAAGAATCAAAGGTTCATTCCAAGGGTATACACTTGCAGCCCCGCCCTATTTGAATATTAACCTCACTTAATCCTCATTCTTTTTAAAAATTTATCATTTTTAGATACACATGACAGTAAAGTATATTTTGACCTATTATACATAATGGGGTATAACTTATTTTAATTAGAATCCTATTCTTGTGGTTGTACATGATGTGGAGTTTCACTATTCATACATGAACCTAGGAAAGATTATGTACAATTCATTCTACTGTCTTTTCTATTCACACCCTCCTCCCTTCTTTTCGTTTTCCTTTGTCTAATCCAATGAACTTTTATTCTTCTCCTCCCCACTCTCCTTTACTGTGGCTTAGCAACTACTTATCAGAGAGAACATTCAGCCTTTGGTTTTTTGGGGACTGGCTTATTTCACTTAGCATGATATTCTCCAGTTCCATCGTTTTCCAGCAAGTGTCATAATTTAATTCTTCATGTTGGCTGAGTAATATTCCATTGTATATGAATATCTAAATAAAAATATTACTCAAATGAAAATTCTTCCTCGAGACTATATTCTCATCTCCTCTGTTTCCTAGCATCTTGCCTCATAAACAGAAATTGTATGCTAGCAGAATTTCTTTCTTTTTTATTGGTACTTTTTAGTTATACATGACAATAGAATACTATGACATAATTATAAAATCATGGAATATAATTTGTTCTACTTCAGTCCCCAGTATTTCCCCTTCCCCTCCTGTTCCCTACCCTCTACTCTACTGTCCTTGCAGAATGTGTTTCTATAATTTATTTCTGGAAGCTGGTGAGATTCTCCTTTTAGCTTATGGATATCACAGCTTTTATCAAAATGTGGCTAAAAGTGTATTTTTACAAATGAATATTTAATTTACCAAATGTTTGATGCTTATTTGGTTATTTATTTATCTATCAATAATAGTCTACTCTTGTTTTATGTTTGTGAAAATTATTGAAATTTGTTGAGGCAAAGACTAAATATATTTATTTTAAAGTGCCACCCTATTTCCCAAATTCTAAGGAACTGAGATAAGACCTCTAATCAGTTTATCTCTTTTATGCATTTATAAAGTGGTCTAATGATTCCTGACTGTGTTTCATGTGTTTAGGTGAGGTTGTCAGTGATGGGAGACAGTAGGTTTCTTTGGCACACATGAACATCACTGCTTCCTTACTTTGGGACAGAAAACCTAAAGGCAGCAGCTCTGGATATGGTATATGGATCAGGACCGGTCTTCGTGGATTCCATGGGGGCAAAGTCAGAGTTTCCTTCCTGGGGCAGAGACTGCATTTGTACAGGGTGGCCAGTTTTTCTCACTGGCCACAATGCTGACTTTGGTGAGTGGTGCTGAGACTCAATCACCTTATAATCGAAGTGTCAGTTTGTTTTCATGTGCCTTTTTAAACAAACAAGTAAACAGGATCCCTCCTCTATGCTGATGTTGTGGCTTTAAGAGTAGCCTAAAATATTAGAATATTGGCTAATCACTATCAGGTAGTTTAGATCAACACTGACATCTAAAAACCACATTGTGAAATTTGGGTTTTGATATTCTGCAGTATTTACATGGATAACAATTACCTACCTCCTTGTTTAATCCCCATGCCCTATGCAGCATGGATATCTTATTACTATTTTGCAAATTATAAAAGAAGCCCAGGCCAACAAATTATTTCACCTATTCCCAAGGGGATGTATGGCAGGAACAACTCTGTTAGGCTCATAAAAGGGGAAAGTCTATTCAAAATCACACACACAAAAATCACTTCTCAGGCAAGAGTCAAATTAAGGTTCTTTTACCAATAAAATGTTAACAGAATCTTACTGAGAATAACTGCACTAAATTTTGCTAATTCCAAAGATTTTCTTCAACATTCTATGAAAGAAACCTTGTTCCCATTTGCCCAGGAATTTCTATATATTTGAAAGTATCTTTTAAATGTACAGGGTGGGGCCGCTCCAGTCCCTTTTTGTGCACTTTTGGGGCCTCACCTTTGAAGGGAACAGAGAACTTTGGGGAGTTGATGGCAGTCCCTTCTAGCAAGAACAAAGCTGGTGCCTGAGTTTTCATTGTCAAAATAGAAGCCCTCTCTCCAGGATGTCTCGTAGATCAAAGAATATGAATTTTATTTAATCAACACCTCAGAAAAAATTTGACATCCAGGATGTGCAGAGTTGCCACCGGACTCAAATCTCAAATTGACAGTGGATCAGGTATGGCCATGAGGCACGGGTGAGTCATCATGCAATCTGAGACTAATACTTCCCCAGCTTCCTCCAAGTTCTATCTTTCTTCTTCTTCTTCTTCATCGAATTCTAGAAAACCAAGTTTATGTCCTACTTTTTATTAAGTTTCTATAATGGACAGTTCACCCATCACTCTTGATATCAATTTGATATAAAAATAACCAAATAAGAACATTTTTGCACATTATACAAAACTGTTTTTGAAGATATTATCTATTATGGGCTCAATGTCTTTTACAAAGGTATCTTTTTAATTTGTCCCCAAATTTAGATCTTCCTTGCCTCACCCTCTCTCCATTTTAATTAAAGAAATGAGGGCTCCTTGACCCAGGTCATCCCTGACCCCTTTTTTTGTCTTGGTTCCTAGGATGTTTGAGAATAAATCAAATTTTTATTACTACTCTTGCTTAGATCCCTTCTTTCTCCCTTTCTATCACATATATTTCTGAATTCCACTGGTGTTTATTTTTAAATGTTTTAGGAAAATGTGGGTTTCAGCAAGAGCATTAGTTGATATATTTTTATTTCCAGACATGTAATAGAAAAATATTTTTTTACATTCTTCTAGATTTGAATAATGCTGATGAGACACACAAAAAAGCTGCTTCAAATCACCTTTGCAATTCCTTGTGGCTTAAATTAGCAACAAATTATATCCTCTTGATTCATAAGAAAGAAAGGTGCCAGACCATTCTTTCCTGACCTGCAGCAGCCACGCACACACTACCAAGCCTGTATGTCTGCCCTCCCTGGCTCTGTGCTATCCTCAGCGACCATAGCCCTGGCATTATAAAAAGGAGGAGTGCTTGCGGTATGGTATCTCACCCAGGAAGGACAGTCTCCTCACACAGGCACACTATGTGACTTAAAGTCTTGATGAAATCATGAACATTCTCGTGTCCACTAAAAGAAATAAGCCTTTTTAGACAAAGAATTTAGGTGTCTGTTGTGATGGAGAAGATACAACATTACCTGCCACCTTCCATGTCTCTCAAGTGACCTATAATGCCACTCTAACCTTCAGACATTCCAGGTTCAGAGTGGCCTGTGCCACCCCACCTCCCAGGGGTCCTCCCAGGGGCACGACCTGAGAGCCCCCATCCAGCATACCATTCCTCACCCTCTCATCCTTACACCTCTGCCTCTTTTCCAATTATATCCCAAAGTGGGGGTCAGTGGTGACAGACAAAATTGTCACTGCCCTTCTGCAAAAACATCTTATTAGGTGTCTTGAAGGCAAATTAAAACATTAATAAGGAAATTTTTTTCTTTTCATTTAACATAGTTTACAATGTCTTTCTTGGGTAGCTGTCCTTTTATTTCCATATTGATGGCTTAAATTTTAACATCTATATAACCTACAGACACAAGGACATTTCCAGCTGATAGTGTAAATATACCCATTTGTCCATGTCTCCCATCTTGCATTCAGGCCATCTTCACACTCCTGGAGACTGAAGAGATTCTCCTAAATGCCTCGGGCATTTAGGTGGCTGGCCACATGAGACACTGAAAAGTGTCAGTTGAATTGAGGAAATTATCATCTTTTGTCTCTTCTAAGTGGCCTAGAGACATGTGTCTCTGACACTTTTTCTTCATGGCATCTCCCTGGGATGGTTGATGCTTCTTTCTACTCCTCTGGAAGGGTCCCATAAAGGTTCTTTCTCCTCTGCCATATAGGTGGTCCCAGCCCTGGTCTGGCCAACGACAGAGGCCCCTAGGTAAGGGATATGCCTCCAGCCCCTTAGAGCTGGAGGCATATCAGCTCTCCCTTTCCCGTTTTTTCTTATAATTGCCTCATTTGCTATCCAACACAATATGCTGGAAGTGTAAGGAAACAAAAGTTACTTTGAACTTAAAATATATTTCCCCTCCCAGACTTCCTGTTTCAGCTGTGGGAGAAGGTTGCCGGCTATGGAAGCTCAAAACCTTTCTTCCCCTCTGTGGAGCAACCAGGGTAACTGCAGGGAACAGAAAGAGAATCAGGAGGGAGGGAGAGAGAGAGAGAGAGACATATAGAAGCTTACTTCAAGGAGAAAAAAGTTCATCTGTGATGTCAGGATTGATTGTTCCCTGTACTCGCACTTCTCTTTCATCTTCCAAGGGCAGCACGAGTCCCACTCCTCCATGAAGCTGAGCTTCCCTTCAGCCCCAGCTCACATTCCTCCCCTGGACTCAGAATGCCCACATGTCTCTTTTCTGTCACCTTAATATGGTGTCTGTCTAGCTCAGACTAGGTCCCTCATGAGCTCTTAACCGCTTCATCCATAAGACTGGATTCCTCTCCCTAAGATCTCAAAACAGGTTCAATGCAATGGATGATACAGAGGAGGAGCTAGCACCTCAGGGTTAAGGCTCAATCAACAAAGCTCTTCTAATCCCTCTTAGGTGCTGGGTCTTGCCACTTGGCTGGCCATAAACATTCTAAGTTTTCTTAGAAGATGGTTCTTGCACTTGGCCTGCATCAGAATTCCCAGAAGGTTGTTAAAGTAGTGAGTGCCCAGCTGCCCCTGCAACCCTGTGAATTTCTCACTCCACAAGGACCATATTTCTCTTCTTTTCCTGGGTGATGCTAATGCTGCTGGCCTGCATGCTTGGGAAGGGCTTCCTACTTCACCCAGGCTGATTGGCCGCTCGCTCTTTCTCCTCTAGCTGAGCTGCAGCTACAAAAAGTCTGCATTTAAGCTTTGCATCATCATGTAGTTTTCTTTCCTCATCTTACTAAAATCTATTTCCATGCCATATTTCAAAGGCAGCAATTTCCTAACCAGTTTTTAAAATTCATCTTTATTCTCTATTCTCAAAAAGCAGAAGTGCTTCCTCTTTCCTATATTAATAGATATCATTTCCCATTCCTATGCTCTTCATTTATCTACCATTTCATGGAAGATAACCCTAAAAGATTATCCTTAAAATACTCTAATGTGCCCTTAACAGAGTTAAAAGTAACATTTCCCCCTAGATCAAGGTAGAGTTGAAATAATTCATTGTGGAAAGTATAATTTCAAAAACAGAATGAGGAAGTGACTTACAAATACAAAACACATCCTGAACACTTATGAAGAATGTTAAAAATAAGAATAAACGATAATACTGGGGAGCCAGGCAGGGTAGCACATGCCTGTAATCCCAGAGGCTCAGGAGGATGAGACAGGAGGATCGAGAGTTCAAAGCCCCAGCCTCAGCAACAGTGAGGCTCAAAGCAACTCGGTGAGACCCTGTCTCTAAATAAAATACAAAATAGGTCTCCCATCCAAGTACTGATATAAGGTGACTGATTCATAGTGGGGTAGGGTGGGGGAGCATGGGAGGAATAAATGAACTCTAGATAAGGCAGAGGTTGGGAGGAGAAGGGAGGGGGCAGAGGGTTAGCAATGATGGTGGAATGTGATGGACATCATTATCCAAAGTACATGTATGAAGACAGGAATTGGTGTGAACATACTTTATATACATCCAGAGATATGAAAAATTGTTCTGTATATGTTTAATATGAATTATAATGCATTCTGCTGTCATTTATTTAAAAAAATCAATTAAAAACACAAAACAGGGTTGGGGATATGGTCCAGTGCCCCTGAGTTCAAACCCCAGTACCACCCTCCCTCAAGAAAGAATAATACTGGGGATGTAATGAAGGGCCAGGGGAAGGAGGGCTGAGCGGGGCACACCTCCAGAGTGAAAGCAAAATGGGATCCTGAGACACTGGAGAAATAGGATAAGACGTAGTAGCAAGGTTCAGAAGCCACAGCTGTGAGAAAAGCTGTCATACAGCAAGAACAGCATGCAAAGATGCAGGGCTGGAGGGATGGGTCTATAAGCCAGGATCACTAGTAGACCACCAGAAGGTGGAAAAGGCAAAGAAGGGTCCTCCTCCTGCAGGTTTCAGAAGGGGACTTCCAGCATCCAGATCTCAGAGACAAGGAGCATTTGTTGTTCTATGTGAAAGAAGAGAAAAGAAAGGGAGAGAAGGGAAGAAGGAACAAAGGAAGAAATGGAAGAAGAACTGTTGCCATAAAACTCATGAGAGATGTTTGTAAGAGTTACTTGGGGAAAATAAGCCCTCAACAACGACAGAGTGAAAACTGGAGTCTGTCTCAATATGTTCTATATTTTCCCATCAGTGCCTCTGCTTGCCACCCTGGTCACATCAGTTTAGTAGGCCAATTTTATTATTTTTGTTTTATTAATTATTTGTATAAATTGCCTGAAGTTTGGGACAGATGGAATAGCAAAAACTGTGAAGACAACTTATTCAAACTGTTACCTGGGTCTGGACTGATGAGTAAACATATATGTTGTTTAATAATGAAAAGACATTCTATTGGGTACTTGTTTTAAGACAAGTTCCTTTCTAAATAATTTTACAGATCACACAACACTAATACACCATAAAAAGAGAGTGGAGGAAAGTTAGTGACTAATAACTAAGCTTATAAGTGGAGCTCTTATGAGAAACACACACAGCAAAATCACTACCTAAGGGCCACTTGAATCCTATAGCATGGTTACCCTAAAGACAATGAAAAGTAACACCATGATTTTCCATAGAGCCCTCCTTGCCCATGTCCAGCCTGCCTTGGTAATGTGCATCTGCTTGTAACAATGACAAGATCAGCAACAGAGCCCATCATTTGGGGAAACTTGTATAGAATTGTTTCTAGCCTTATCCAAAGTCAACAGACTACACAGCCAGTAAATTAAACGTTTCACACACAAACCACCTGTCTAACTCACAATTATGGTGGCCCAAAATAACTTGGCTTTATTGGCCAGAAAACACTCACCTCAGCAAAACCCACCAATACCCAAAATAACCTCCATGAGATGTTGAGACTCAGCCTTAGAACTTTAGCATCAGTTCTGAAGTACTTGAAGTTGGATGCCATCTTCTTGGGAGGCAAGGCAACCCCCTTTCCCTGCCCCTCCTGAAAGAACACCCCTGCCTCCCCACAACCTCTTCTGTTTTACTTAGGTTTAGAGCCATCTACACTACCATCTAATTTTACCAGTGCTTTTCTGTTAGGATTCTTTTGAATTTTAAAGTAAAATTTATTTTTTCTCCTCTAGCATAAAAAGTAAGAAAAGTACAAATAACTGAAGTGGAAATAATCACTCATCTTCAAGATAATTATGGTTAACGTTTGGTTGCTTTTTCTTCCTAGTCTTTTTTGAAAGAAAGTTTTAAGATATACACACAAATCCTTAGCATAGTGATGCCTATGACAATGCATAAAGTTCAAAGACCTTCATTATTAAAGATTACTAAAATTGGAGCTGATGTGGATATTTATTGTCTATGGTTGTTTATTGAATCTTAAGTGTATACTTCTCTCATGGGTATTTTTTTTAATTGGACATTTTGAAGGTGAAAACAAAAAGATACATGTACAACAGAACTTCTTAGATGTGTAAAGAAAACCACACACGTCACCCCACTGTCAATGTCACTCCATTGTCACGTTGTTAACATATTTACTTTGCATTCAACAGATTCAAGACAAGTTTTCTCCTACATCTTTTGTGTCAATTTCAACAATTATGTTACACTGTGCTAATTCCACTTTGATCTTCAGCACCTGAGTCTCTACAGGCATTAACTTTCTCATCTGTAAAATGGGGGTGTGAATTCATGATCATCACTCATTTAGCAGTTGGCATTTAGATGCTTGCATGGATAATGCAAGCAAAGTCTGAGAACAGCACCTGGAATAGATGGAAGACTTGGGAAATGTGGGCTGTTAATGATGAATCTCATTATTGTTACTTTAATCTGTTATTTGTCTACAGGCAGATATGACCATTAGCAATCATAATCTCTTAAGACTCTGACAAACTAACTTGAGGGGATTTCGGAAGCTGCAACTTTCAGACTCTGGAGAACTATCCCTGAGGAAGACACATTTCCACTCCCCAGGGTAGGAGGAGAGGGAGAGCCCTGAAGGTGCTGGGTTCCAGGAGGGAGGCCCAGGAAGCGGTGGAGGTGGAAATAATCTGTAGCTCAAACAAGCTTGGAGGAGATAAGGGGCTAGAATGGTCCAACACACAAGGCAGTCCCAGCAAGATACCCAAGGAGTTGGGGAAAGGACTGCTCCCATCTGTGTGTGCTCCCCTCCCAACTATCCTACACCTGTTACCAGCACCAAATCAGTGGAGAAATATAACCCTACAACATGGTCTTCTCTATACTATTTGTTTCAATCCCTGGAGTTTTTCTACTTTGCATCACCCCATGTGGTCCATTCTTTTTACTCACTGCTCACACATTCAGAGAGTGACAGACAGATACAGATCCACCTAGGTACTTTTTGCCAAAGTAGGATTTGAAGGGAGACCTTAATCCCCATTTGCATGTGAAAGATCCTCCACAGGCTACTCCTTCACTATAGAAGGCTCCTCTGCAGTCTGTTTTGTGCCTCCCACAAGTCAGAGTCCTCTTAACACACGTTATTTTCACTCTGGCCTGCCTGAAAGTCAGTCCCAGCCCAGGGAATACTCCAGTGTTTCCCCAAACCCAGTCCATGAGCACATGAACACCATGTTCTCAGGCATCTTAATAGGTCACATTTTCTGCATGATTATCATAGCAGAGGCTCCTATCTGCAAGGGACTTGTTCCTAGGAAGAAAACATTCTCACTTGCTTCTGTCAAAGCCACCACCCATGGACTCACAGTACTACTATCACAGTATTCCACATAGCATCCCTCTGATGAGGGAACTCACTTGATAGCAATGAAGTGTGGTAATGGGACCATGCTCAGGGAAGTCACTTATCTTTCCACATTCCCTAACATCCTGAAGCTTGGGAGAACTATGGCTGGGTGTGGTGGCACACACCTGTTATCCCAGAGACGCAAGAAGATTGCAAGTTTGAGGCCAGCCTCAGTAATTTAGTAAGACCCTAAGCAACTTGGTGAGACCCTGTCTCAAAACATGAAAAGTGCTGGCGATATGGCTCAGTGATTAAGCGCCTCTGTGTTCAATCCCTGATACTGAAAACAAGACAAAACAAAACAAACAAAAACTGTGGAATGGCTTTTTGAAGACTCAGTGAGAGTACCAACTAGGTGGCAATATTTTGCAAACTGGAAGGCTATATATGGTCTGAATCAGTGTCTAATATATGGTACTGTTTCTCCCATACCCAGGATTAAGGGTTCCAGGAATCACGGGATGGAACTGGGTTTGGTACCACTCACCATTACCACTCCAAGTGCCCCATGGCCTTATGCTCTGCTATCTAAGGCTCTTCGTTTCAAAGGGAAAAATGATTCTGTCTGTAGAAATAACAATGATTTAACTGAAGGTGGAAGTTAAGGCTGCCACCCAGCCCCTTTGGGCTCCTCTCAGGGGAAAGCAGACTAATGTGCCACAGTGAAGGTAAGGAAGAGTGCATCTGGAACACAGGAGTTCTCTTATGGCATCTCTTAGTTTTACCAGGCCCTGTGATTAAGGAGAATGGAGAACTACAACCCCAAACAGGCAGGACTACTAATGGCCCAGACCCTTCAATAATGAATGTTTGGATCACCCCACCAGGTGGAGAATGATGACCAGCTGAGATTCCTGCTGAAGAGGAATACAGAAGGGCTAGAAGAATACAGCTATAAATGCCAGCTATGAGCATATGACCAGTTACAGAAATGAGGACTGTAAATGTCATAATAATTCCTTCTTACTTTGCCATGAACATACTTGTGTGTATATATACATATGTTATACACACAAAATCAATACTTTTGTTTTCTTTCCTCTCTTATTGCCTTAATAAATAACATAATTTATTTTATGTCAGTGTGAAAGTTATATTAATTTTACATCACAGTATGTTATGGGATATCAGGGAAAGAAAATATTAGTCAAGGATTTTACCTACTCCTCTGGGGATAAGATTCATGTGTTTTCAATTGTTAGCAGGATAGTTGTATCATGTTTCTTGCAATTATAACCTTGTTTTTCTCTTTATTTGGAGATTAAATATGATTTAAAGACATGCATATGGGTGCCATGCTGATAAGAGGTAGGTGTATGATGGTTATTTTATCTGTCAGTTTGATGGGAATAAGTAAGATAGACATTATTTCTGGGGGTGTCTGTGAGGCTGTTTATGGCAGAGATTAGCATTTGAATTGATAGATTATATAAAGAAGGCAGCCCCTCACCAGTGAGGGTGGCTATTATCCAATCTATAGAGAACCAAACAGAACAAAATGATGCAGGCAGGTGAATTTACTCTCTCTGTTTGAGCTGGAATATCCATCCATTCCTGCCTTGAGACATCAAAGTTCCTGATTTATTGTTTTTGGACTTAAACTGAATCACAACAGTGATGATTCTGGGTCTCCAGCCTACACGTAGCAGATGGTAAGATTTCTTGGTCTTCATAATTGCACAAGGCAATCACAAATATTATTTTCTCTCTCTGAGAGAGAGAGAGAGAGAGAGAGAGAGAGAGAGAGAGAGAATGTGTGTGTGTGTGTGTGTGTGTGTGTGTGTGTGTCTGAGAGCTCCCCCTACAGTCAACCCTCCACATACTCATGGGTTCCACATACATGTATTCAACCAACCATCCATCAAAAATACTAAAAAAAAAAAAAAATGTATCTGTACAGACTTTCATTTTTCTTGTCATATCACCCCAACCAATAAAGTAAATAACAATTATATTTAATAGTACTTAAGTTGTATTATTATAAGTAATCTAGAGATGATGTAAAGTATATGGGAGGATTGTGTAGGTTATATGCAAATACTGCAGCAACTTGAGTATCTACAGAGTTTGGTATTCATGGATGTTCTGGAACAAATTCTCTGTGGATCCCAAGGATTCTATTTATGCCTTTAGGGCTAAACTGTAAGGAGCATTAAAATACCCTTTAAAAATAAAACACCCTTTATTATCTTTCCATGCTTTGAAATTGTTCAGAAAGATACATTTAGCAATAGTCTAATTTCTCATTATTTTAAATCTACTAAATTAGCTTTCCTAGGCTCTGGGGAATATAGCTCAGTGATAGATTGCTTGCCTAGCATTTGTGAGGCCCTGGGTTCCACCCAGCATTGAAATAACAAACAAACAAAAAAATAGCCTCGCAGTATGCAAATCCAGCATGGATTTTTGGAATGGCACAACCACAGAGCTCATTTTCCTTTCTTTTTTCCCTTCCCTTCCTTCCTTTTTTCCTTCTTTCCTTTCCTTTCTCCCTTCCTTTGAAATTTGTTCTGTAAGGTGGCAGGAACCCCATCCAGGGAAACTTCCTTAGAGGCACAGCTGCCTCTTTGCAGCTTCCTTAATCCTGAGCTCTGGGTCAGACCCTGTAGCATAGCAAGACTATAAGACAAAGGCTTAAGTCTGAGCCTCCTTGTGGAGGCACTAAGCCTGCCTGCTGGGGCTTGGGGAGGGGCTTGGGGAGTTAGCAGCAGTGGTTTCTCTGAAGTGGCCAAGGAGCAGTGGCTCCAAGTGTCTCAACTACACTGGGCTGGTTTAAGAGCAGCCTCACTGGCTGAAGTGTTCCCAGACGACACCAGGCGTATTTACTTCTGTGTCTCATCATCACATGGAAACATAATCTGCAGAGGCTGGAAGAGAAAATGACCTTTCCCTTGTCAGCCAGGGCCATGGCTCAATGCACTGTCTGAGGCAGCTCTGAGCCTATCTGTCAGCGTCATGCCTGGCCAGCAAAAGGGGCTCGCTCTGGGAGGTGGTGACAGGGGCAGGCCTGTGGGCCTGGCTGGGCTGTCCTAGAGGAGGCACTGAGACATCTGTGGACATCTCTGGGGCATAGGCAGAAGTATATACAGTGGTACTGACTTCCACCCTTGCCTAGGACCAGCAGCCACTAAAACAGTGAGAGGCACACCCCTGAGAAGGTGAGGGGTTCCACAGGTACTGGGCATTTCACGTTTATGAGCTGCTCCAGGATGTATTTTAAGAGACATCTCAAAGGTGATAAGCATGATTATTTCATATTGGATAAAAAAGGAAGAAGACAAAAATAGTCCTGCCATCACTCAGGAGGGGATATGAAGGAGAAAATTAAACATTTTATTTAAGGCTAATTTGACAACAAAAGATTCTATCTTTTTTTTTTCCTGATCTTTTAAAATGAGGGGTTGAATTCCTTCATCTCTCCACTTTAACTAAATTAGGGAACACCAACTGGCACAGCTACAAAGATCTGTGGAAATCAGCAAGAGACAGAGATTGAGGGCCAGGAGTAGCCTGACGGGGTCCAGAGGGGACATGCAGTGACAATGGTCATCTATATGGAATAGCTACACCATAACTCACACTTGATGTCATGTAGGCAAACTGATGTTGTTTTCTCTCTCAAAAACAGAAGTCAGATGAATTTTAATGCATAAAGTCACCTACATTTAAAAGTGTGCCATTTTTATTTTAGTAAAAATAAAAAAAATTGTTTAGTGCTGCTCTAAATTGTTCTAAATATTTTATATGTATCTGCATGTGCAATTCTGGAAACCACTTTTCTTTTCAAAAGAAAGAAACTATGGCACAGAGAGGTCAAGCAAGTTACCCAAGGTCATCTAGGAAAAGAGCCAAGAACTTAGTAAAGCAGCCTGACTCTAGCCTACTCTCCTGTTCCTCATGTTGTACTTCTGCACACAAGGCTGGAATTCCTCAGCATCCTTTCTGTTCCCTCCTGTTTGGAGAGAAGCTCAGTTGTCCAGAGGTAGACCTTGATCATTCAAACATGGCAATCTCATCCTCCTTGCTGTTGACTGGTCAGTGAATGCATAGTATTTCCTCAGCCACAGTGATTGGTTCAAAGAGCTCACATGTGACTTATTTTGGGTAAATCAATTGACCCAACCTCTAGAGATGAAGTCACAGGAATCTATAACACAGCAGGAATTGCCCCTTACCCCATATAAAACATATTTATTGATTCACCAGTCACCCCATTTCTGAGTATATATCACAAAGAATTGAAAGCAGGGTCTCAAAGAGATATTTGTACACCTGTATTCATTCCAGCGTTAGTAACGACAACGAAGAGGTGGAAACAAATGTCAATCAATGGATAAGCAGATAATGAAAATGTGGTATATACATACAATGGAATATTATTCAGCCTTAAAAAAGAAGGGGATTCTGTTTTATGCTATCACACTTGAAGACATCATGCTAAGAGAAATGAGTCAATCACCAAAAAACAAACTGTGTATGATTTCCATTTACATGAGGTATGAAGTCATCAAACTTTTAGGAACAGAAAGTGGAATCATGGTTGCATTTGTTGGGAAAGGGAGCAAAGGGGACTTGTGGTTTAATGGGTATAGAATTTCAGATATCGAAATGATGAAAAGCTGGAGATCTGTTACACAACAATGTGAATATACTTAACACCACTGAACTGTTTTAAAATGGTTAATTTTGAACTTTTTTGTTATCATAATTATTGTTATTATTTTTAATGGTACTGGGGATTGAACCCAGGGCCCTCTACCACTGAGCTACATTCCCAGTCCTTTGTAATTTTTATTGTGAGATATGGTCTTGCTAAATTGCTCAAACTTGTGATCCTCTGGCCTCAGCCTCCTGAGTAGCTGGAATTACAGGCATATGCCACTGCACCTAGCATTTTATGTTATTTTAAAAATATAATAGGAAAAAGCAATACTAGCTGACCCAGCAGCTTATTCAAACAATATAAGAAGGCTTGCATAGGTCAAGCAAAACAAAGCTCAGCAAAACACAGAGGCTGCCCAGGTCTTGGAGTAGAGTCTCCTGAGCCCATCTGCCTGGAAGGTCTGTAGCACGATCTCTGGTTAATGGTTAATATTTGGGCTCTGTTTCCTCAGAAGCCCTATTAGCTGGGAGAAACCAGTGACAATATGGCAAACTGTAAGATAGATAGAATTCATTACACTAGCATGGTGTGAATAACTGTGATTTCAGGAGGAACATTTAGAACTCCATACATCTGAAAGATCTTCATAGAACTCTAACACACATACAGAGGATAAAGAGAAAATAAATGATGAATGGCGGGTTTATTAATAAATAAATGGTCTCCAAAGCCCCAATAGTTCAGATGTAGCTAGAACACAAGAAAGGTTTCATTTGTGTGTGTGCATGCACACACTTGGGTCTAAGTGTGCACATGTATTCCCAAATGCTTAAAAGATCCATATGAAGGCTGAGAGGTATGTAGGGAAAAGGAGAGACAACAAACAGGAACCCTTGATCCTGGCACTTTGTAGAAAAGTACAGCCCTCACTTATCCTCAGTGAAAGTGTGTCTTATGGAAATTCTTGGCTTTGCCCTGCCTGGCAGAGGTGAGAATCAGAAACAAGCTCAGGAGTCTTATCAGGACTATAGATACTCCATAAATTGTGGGACAAAGATAGCATTAATAATTGGGGCAAAGACAGGATGTACACAGAACAGGTGACCATATCATGGGCAGGACAGCATGGTCAATGGATGACTTTGGTCAAAATCAGTACTGCTTGCTGGAAAGGGGCAGTGTGCAGGCATCAAGTGGGGCTGGAGCCCCAGAGTCAGAGTCCAGTGCTGTTCTGCTTCTGCCTGGATAAATCATATGGTCTCCAAGCTCTGTCATCTCCTCAGCAACCCAGGGATAATACACCGCAGTTTTTATGACTGAATTGTGTTCCCCTTAATTCACAGTTTGAGGTCTGAACCCCTAGTAAATTCAGAATAGAACATTACATGGGTAGGGTCTGAATTAAAATGAGGCCATGAGGATGGTCCCTTATCCAATATGACTGGTGTCCTTAGAACAAAAAGAGATCAAAACACAGATGTCCACAGAGAGAGGATCCTGTGAGGATACAAGAAGATGCTGACTATGAGCCAACCAGAGAGGTCTCAGAAAGAGCCAGTCCTGCCGATGCCTTGATCTTGGACTTCCAGCCTCTAGACCCGGGAGGTAATAAATATCTGTTGCCTGAGCCACTTGGAGTATTCTGTCATATTATGTTATGGCAGCCCCAGCAAGCCATCAGTGCACAGTGTTTCTGTGAAGAACACATTAAAGTAATTAAATAGACCAGCATAGTGTCTGGTCTCAAGAGGCATTAATGTGTGGGGACTACCAGAACCTTTTTGAGGTCTCTGACCTCCCCTCTGGTGTCAGGCCTTCTTCCTGGTGTTTCTGCTCATCCCTGCACTTGCTGTTAGCTGGGGTTTTAATAAACATTCAGGTGGTGGCTATTGACTCAGTGGGGTGAGCGTCTCATGTGACAGGGGACCACTATGCACAGCTCCAACAACAAGGCTTACAGTCCTCCATGTTCTCTCTCTGTGGCCACAGTGAAGGCTCCTGGGGAAGTGAGAGCAGACACTGTGTGGGAGCATGGCAGCACCTGCCTATTTACTGAGCGGGACACAGGGAAGGAAGCAGGTAGACTAGAAGTTAAGCAAATGTGCAGGGCCAGACTGGCAAGGGGTGAGTCCTGGCTTAAGGATTAACTTGCTTTTGGCCTCGGATTAATATTTTATTGTCTCTCTGCCCTATTTTTCTTACTTGTAAAATAAGGAAGATAATAGCACCGATCTTAGAGGATTGTGATACAGATTCAAGGGTTAAACCATAAAAAGCACAGGGGACAGTTTTAGCCATTATCACCTCTTGCTTTCCCTTTGCCAGTGATAAAACCATGATGACTAAGAGCCCTGGCACTCTCCAATCATATCCTCCTTGCAACCCCATGCAGACAGCATGGGCACAGAGGCCTGTCTCTGTACAGGCGTTTTCTGACTTAGACAGCCAGAGGGATGCTGATGGAAATTCATGGTTGGAGATGAGTGATGAGGCCGGAGTTCACTAATACAATACAACAGGGTTTCTGCCCTACCCACTATCCATTTTGATAGTTTGAGTGTGTTCTCCTCAATTTTCAATCCTCTTCCCAGTGGTAAGGCACCAAAAAAAGGAGTCTGGCAATGATTTGTGAGAGGGCTAAGTAGATAAGTTCACAGTCTCTATAAAGCTTGCCAATCCATAAACCAAAGACGAGGTACAGGAATATCTTGTGTGCATGTGAGTGGGGCTGGACTTGCAGCACCAAGTACACCACGCACTGTATTTACCTTATACATTTTCGTGTGCATGTGCACAAACATTGTACATATGTACGCATGTGTGCACATTATGTGTGTGTGCATGTATATGTGTGAACATCTATTCACCCAGGCATATGCACATTTATGCACTGCACACATGCATGCACATGTGCTGTATGCATGTGCATGTGTGCATAATATGTGTGTATATAAATGTACACTGGAACACTGTATGCAGGCATGCTTGCATACACAATGCACACATGTATATGTGTATATGCATGTACCATGTGTTCAAATGATATATACGTGTATGTGGATAGATACATGGACACACATACATCCCTCCTTGAATCCACTAGCAACAGTGGGTGAAGAGTCTGCCAATCTAAGCACGGACTTAGCTTTGTGATTTTAGACAAGTCACTAGATACTTCTGGCCTCGTTTTTCCCTCTTTGTAAACTGAGAGGGCTCAAATACTATGATTGTAGTCATGCAGCAAGCTTTTCATGTTACTGACTGCTGCATAACATGGGTACATCGGCAAAGCCTTGATGTTTATTTATTTGTACCTTTGTGTCCATTCTCTTCAATGCTGTCCGTCAATGGGATAACCAGGGCTCCCCCTGGTGGTTAAAATATGCAATTAGTGCCACTTGTTACCCAAGAAGATGCATTCCCTTAACACTTCATTTAGCTTCTTGCAAACCCAGCCCAGAGGGAGTGAGGGTTCACGTGGAGCTGGCCCACTGCCGCGGAGCTTGGGAGGACACTGTCCTGACTCCTGCTCCTGCCTATTCCTAGATGGGCAACCAGTTCCCTAGTGAGCCGTTTCCAAACTGGTCTAGGGCAGCAAAGATGTGGATGATGTGGGTTTAAAAAACACAATCATGCCTCTTCAGCAGTAGAAAATGATGCTGTTGAGAACAGTCTTTTGTTTCCTCTGGAAAACTTGGATAGGAGGACAAAGGTCAATGTCATGAGTGTGAGCTCACATATCCACATTTCCATTTCACAAATAATGCTTTCAGACTACTGCTCAGACTACAAGCATGCTGGGGCAAGTTTTCCTTCTCCTTAGATCAATATGCAACTTCATCATTAAGGTCCTAAGTTTTAATCACTTAACATTCCACATTTAAATAATTTCTTAGTTAGCTATAATGGAGCTTTAGTTCTCATTTAGAATTTGTCATTAAAAAGTATATTTTGCTAACTTTTCCTATTAGATATCTGATACTATCATAAGTTAGTATATATAGTTGCATATATTTGTGCATAAAAACACATATACAGATTAAAAACAGTTACAAATGAGAAAAGGAACTTTTGAGGGATGAATGTGTTTATTATCTTGATTATGGGTGATACATGTGTTAGAACTCATTAAATTATAGACTTTCTTTGTATATACCCAGTTTTGTTTTTTTGGTGTGTAAAGCTGTTAAAGTTATAATATAAAAAACAGAACATAAAGCCTTCTAATTCCCATCAATCTCCTTCTTACCTTTCAACTCACATTATGAAATGGGGATGTATAATGCCACAAATAGAGACTAAAATTATCAATTTAAACCATTTAATATGATTTTATATTCACTAAACTAATTAACTTAGTCATCACACATCATATTTTCTGTCAGTAAGCCCAAAGACTCCAAAGGTAGGCCAAGTGTCCAGTGAGTGACATGTCATGCTTAGCACAACCTGGCCCTCAGCATGATCATGCTATACTGAAGCACACAGACTGTGATGGGAAAGCACGGAACAGAAAACCACCAAACACAGAAGGGCATGCCTTTCCCAGCCCTGTGGAGAGCACCACCGTGGGCACAGTGTAAAGTCTGCCTGTCAAAGACTGAGTGGGAGAAAGAAATGATTGACAGAGAAGTTGCCATTGGAATGCTACAAGAGTCTGGGCAACAAACTCCACTGAGAGAAACAGGCTAGAGACAGATATTCCTTATTTCACCAAGAGCTACTTTTGCTTCTGTTGGAACTATATCTCTATCCATTTGTGCTTTATTTTCAAGTTCTGTCCACTTACAGTCACAACCATGAGATATCATCTTTTTCCCCTTAATTCTCTTACTGGAAACACAACAGTCCAAGAGTAACAGACTCCAATGTCAGTGTTGGGCCATGGGTAATGATGGATTCTACTTGGAGAGCTCCCAGCCCATGTGCAGGGAGCTTCCACTGCCAGCCATATTTAGCGACATGATCCCATAGGAAAGCCTCTTTACAAACATTCTATCAGGAAACAGCATCTGAAGTCAAATCTGACTTTTTTTTTCCAAATCTGACTTTTTTTTTTTTTTAAAGAGAGAGTGAGAGAGGAGAGAGAGAGAGAGAATTTTTAATATTTATTTTTTAGTTCTCGGCGGACACAACATCTTTGTTGGTATGTGGTGCTGAGGATCGAACCCGGGCCGCACGCATGCCAGGCGAGCGCGCTACCACTTGAGCCACATCCCCAGCCCCCAAATCTGACTTTTAATATTGGCAAAATTACTGGACAAAGAGGATAAGTCTATGGGCTGTATAAACCAATCTGCCATCCATTTTCATCTTTTGATTTATGACTTGTACAATGTAGAAAACCTTTATATTCTTTGTTGCCACTTCTCATTCACACAAAACATGAGGATGTATTTGTTCTTAAACCCTCATCTCTCATAGGTCAAAGAAGAGTGATATAAACCCATTCTTCCATTTTGATTCAGGTTTTATGTTTTGGTAAATTTTTTTCATCCCTAAGTCCTACAGCAGATATACCAACCTGGAAACAACAAGTCCAATCTAAATAATCTCAAAGCTCCAATCTCATTTTGGGTTGTTCTCCCCTACCTCTTTCTTTTTTTTCTTTACTAAAGAATGTAGGTAGATATGGCCTTCTGACGTATACAGCTTCATTTGTAGTAATAAAATTTTATTCTTAAGAGATGAAAAAAAGAAGGGTTTTAAAGCATTTAAGGATAGGACAAATGAAGTAATAATAGATTTAAATCACGCAACTTCTAGTAAAGAAGGTTTTTGGCATATGAGTTACCAATCTTGTGTTGCTATTGGTGACAAATAAAGCATAAAAACCTCAAAGTACACAGTTAACCCATGAGCCTCGTTTTATTTAGCATGCAGAGCTTCATTTTTCCCTTAAGTGTTTGAAGTTTGCTTGTTGTTGTCTTACCATGGTGACTAACAAGGGGTAAAACTATTTTAATTTTTTTTCCCTGCTCCACATTTCTTGGGTGGAATGGAGGAACTGTTCTCTCTCTCTCTCTCTCTCTCTCTCTCTCTCTCTCTCTCTCTCTCACACACACACACACACACACACACACACACACACACACCCCCCTCAGAGGGAGACAGGAAGTTCTTTGGGGGATTAATTCCTGTACCCGGACAATTTGTAATTGCTGGCGATGACTGGAGACACCTTGATATTTAGAAGGCCTGTACCTCCTTATGTCACTTTTAGAAGATATAATCCTATCCCTATTGTAGAAAAGTTGCTTTGTTATGAGAATGTTAGTTGCATGTAGAAATGTTTTGAATCTGATTACATGAGCTATGAAAATTGTGAATAAACTGTATCATATTATAGATCCAAATTAACATGAAAACTGTGAAAATTAGCAGCTGATAAGCACAACAACACAGATGCAATGTGTGATTGATTATAATCAGTGCTAAAATGAAATACCAGTGAGTAAACAGTTTTATGATTTCTCCAAATCATTTCATCTATGGAACTACGAGTGTTTATTTAAAATTGAAAAGATAAACATCATATGAACCGGATTGCAGTTTAGAAATTACAACACATTCCACTGTGTCCTACTGGCATGGTCTCTATGCTGCATATGTAGGAATTTTGGCCAATTATACTTAAAAATATTATATAGTCATTTTTTCTTTTACCTTAGCATTTGTTACAGAACTGGTACTTCCCAGGAGACTTTTTTATATCATGAACTTCTATGAATACAGGCCAGTCATCAGGTCTGCTTAACTTGTGCATCTCTTGTCAGAAAACAGAAACTACCATCTCTTCTGGATAGCATGTGCAACATTAAGAAGAAAAAAAAAAAAACCAATAGTTCTGTTGACTTACCAGCAGAAGAAATGATCAATAATTAGAAATGGATTTTGTGTTTAAAAAAAAAAAGAAGCTTTCTGAAATTCAAGTGCTTTGGGGAAAATAAAATGATTCCTGAATTAGTCTGCTTCAAGATGCTAATGCTGGTTAGCACAGTGACCTGGCATGCGTCAATCATCTATAAGCCTTGATCATTGAACTGCCTTGAATTTTACCCAGCTGCAGTTGGATCATGAAGTGATGGGTCCTAGAAATCAGTCAGGTATTGTCAAGACATCTCTGGTGAACTTTATGATCAAGTAAATGGAGAGCCATAGTCAAATAATAGCTGCTGGGTAAACTGACTAGTTTTGTTGGATTGTTTTTCCCCCTTCATATCTATAGCCTCTGTGTTCAATGAGTTCATATATATATATTTGCATTACACTTTCTCTCTCTCTAATAATTTGATGGGCATTATCACCTTCCCATGGTGTCATCTTTTGT
Organism: Urocitellus parryii; assembly: GCF_045843805.1. Lineage (NCBI taxonomy): Eukaryota > Metazoa > Chordata > Mammalia > Rodentia > Sciuridae > Urocitellus > Urocitellus parryii. The sequence goes on from NC_135533.1 coordinate 106,701,652, forward strand.
CTTTAGATTTTCTGCTGCCATCTCTCTTCAGCGTAATAGCTATTTCTTACATAAATACTTATTGCTGTAATTATATACAATCTTCGACCATCTTTAATGTTTGGGTCATAAATCCCAATGCTTTTCCCAACACTTAAGTAAACATAACCTTTTCTTGTTTAGACTTTCCCCACTCAATGATTTGAGGTCAAGTGACTGCTACTCATTAGACAAAAATCCTTTATTTCAGTGGGAAAAAAGGCACTTTCTAACTTGTTCCTGATGAATAATTTCTGTTGTTTTTTCAACAACACATGGCATTAAATTGCTTATATACACTTCTATTTATATTTCTTTATTATTCATACTAATATAAGCTGTAAGTAATCAGCTAACATCTTCACTGTGAGCAGACAGACAGGATTTCTACAAGTAAAAGATAAATTCTTTTTTCTTACTTTGAGCAATAACATTTAGAAAAATCTTCTGGAAAGAAACATGACAGGTCAATCCAGTTCAAATGTGCCTTTGCATAATAATAGCAGTTAATCAAAGCAAGCAAGAGCTTCATACATGTTATTCTTACCTACTCTGCCTTAGGACTGCTGAGGTTACTGTTCTCTGTAGCTGGGCGAGTTTTCTTGAGATAGAGATTATGCATCCAAGGAAGAGCTGGCAGCACCCCTACACAAACAAGCTGGTATACCCTCAGGTACCTTTCCCACCTGTATAAACCTTCTGACCAGCAGTTATCAAGTGGAACCATCATTTCTTTTTTTCCACAAGTATTAGGAGCCATTGATAAGTAAAATCCACATATATGCTCTTCATTCTTATTTCCCTCAAGACTGGCACAATACCTAGCACCAAGTAAGCACTCAATTAGTGTTTGGTAAGTAAATGAACGAAAAATGAATCAATGAAGTGAAACACATCCCTCTTTTTCATTATGAAAACTATCCAAATCGTGGAGTGCACAAGAATAGGAAAATCAAAACAACACAGAGAAGTTGGGCCCTTTGTATCCCTGAATGGACAATGTGTATATTTCAGGTTGTGAGTTCCCATGAATTGTATTTATAGTTCATGTGTTTAGGTACTTGGTTTTACCATGTAGATATAATATTTCAGCTTTATCCAAATTGATGACACTGAGCAATTTAATGACACAATCTAGTTTTAAGGAAAATGGAGACTAAATTCTGGAAAAGAATATCTAGTAAGAAGATTATGAATTGAGAATGAATTAAAATGAAGCAATATACTTCACAAGAACAGATCTATGTATCAATGAATGTCAGACATATCAATATTATCAACCTAGAATTTACTTCAAAGAACCTCAGCCAAACAAATCTCTGCAATTTATGTCTTTATATGTAAATTCTAAAGAAGGTAAATTGCGGATGTACAAATGAGCTCTTTTATCCTGAGAGGTGGAAAATGATAGCAGCATCAGAGCCAGGACAGCAGAGACACCAGGAAAGGTCAGGGTCAGGAGGAGGCCTGTCCATCAGAAGCGCTTGGCATGAGTAGGGAATGATGCACAGCAATAAACTGCAGGGGGAAATAGATGTCAAAATATGAACACAAACTTGTGGTGAAACAAATGTGTGCCATTATCATTCATCTTCAAGCCCCTGGAGATTTAACACTGCATAGAGAGCATATGTCAATCAAATCATATTATCATTGTTTTCCCATTTCCTTTTAGTCTTTTTCTAGGTCCATTGTTAAAAGGGCCTATTGATCCATCATATAGAATTCTGTCTCCTGTAACAACTATATCATAGTCATCACTTAAGCCCTTGTAAGTCTTTCAGATTATTAAATAATATTCTATGAATTTGATATGAATCTTTAAAGGCAGAGATACTGGCAGACTTCTTGAAATGAAGCCTATGCTATTTGGACAATTCTAAGGAAAAATAGATAACACTGTTTCACAATGCCCTCAGTATCAGATCAATATGCCCCATCCTAATTATGTCACAGTGAGCAGGATTCAAGTATAAACTTTGAGACTACTATTGATCTACTGGGTTTGAGATAGACATCACCTGCATGTTGAGATTCATTGTTTTTAAGGAGCAAGGTCCTCTGCAGTCCTGCTCGTTTGTCTAGTGGGAGACTGGCCCATGGTATGAAGAAAACATCATCACACAGAAGTGGCATTAAGTTTTTGAAGGCCCGGGGACAAAATAAATGAAATAAAGAAGGCCTATGCCTAAATTCACAGTGTTGCATACAAATCCCTAAGACACACAGGTTAGAGGAATATTGTCAGTAAGGAGATGCTTGATTCTTGAGCCCTTGCTATTTTTTAACTTATATATATATAAAAGTAATGATACATAATAAAAACTTTGAACCATATTTGAAAAATCATGATGTCCATGCCTCATTTCTGAGAAAAACTTAAACTTATATGAACCTAGAAATAAATTCTTATAACTCTTGATATTAAAAAAAGGTTTTATGCCTAACTTGACTTCATGCTACAAGTAAAAGCTTCAAGAGACACAGACATCATTTTTGTCAACTTAAAAGCTCGATTAACTTATGAAAATAAAAAAAAATGTTCTCACTTTAAACAATTTTACTGCTTTGAAGCATTTCTGTTTATGTTTGTTATTCCTTTGCAGCGGCATGCTAGTAAATAGTAACTAGCCACCTAGAAAAATGTGTATAAATAGAAGTATTAGTCTCACTGACGTAAAAGACGGGAATCACAAAATTTACAACTAATAAGAAAATACGGAATTATGTATAACCAACTGATTCTAATAGAATGCTTTCATTATATCTTGTGAAATTTTTTATATATAGCCAACCTGTTATTACTATTGACAAATAAGTGTATCTTCAACATGAATGCAGATCAATAAATTAAGTTTATGTTAAGGAGTAGGATGAACAGGAGATATATGTTGGAACTTTCCTCATTTGTCAACCACATGAAGACTTTGTAGAATCCATAATGGTTTTTGAAAAATGGAAGAACAATTCTTCAATTTTTTTTGCTATTCATACTGCATAGGCTACAGATATGAAATGATTGTAATATAGTCATCTATATTATTAACATTTCCCAATCTCTTTTTTCTAGCTAAACAATTAACAAAACAATCAAGCCTTGATTTGTAACTTTTTCCAGTTTCTTACTCCATGGTTAATTTCCTGCTATAGATGTCACTAAATGTAGTAATATTATACTTTATAACAGTAGCACATGGTTACTACAGCCCTTAGTATTTTCACTGACATGGAATATTGAATTGTATACTTGATATGTGAATAATGTGAAAAATGGAAATAGTAAAATAATTCGAAAGTGATGAGGTTTTACTATTTGCTACCATTGTTTTTAATATTATTTATTTAATTATAAGCTTATATGATGTCCTTTTAAATAATGGTCCTGTTTAGAAACTGGGTTGCAAAATTCCTAAAGTCTTAACAGTCTGCTTTTATGAACTGGCATAGTGCAGGTCTATTCCATGAATTATCACTAAATTCTTTAATTTTTTCTCACGTTAGGGACATATTACCTTTATAAATAAAGGGACAATGAGAAAAACATAATTTTTTTTATGTTTCTTTAAAAAAAAGTTATACACAGATTCATTGTAGTTTTCTTTTTTTAATAGATGTATGCAATATCTTTATTTTATTTATTCATTTTTATGTGGTGCTGAGGATCAAACCCAGTGCCTCACATGTGTAAGACAAGCACTCTGCCACTGAGTCTCAACCCCAGCCCCATCATTGTAGTTTTCATTGCTTCCCTTCTAAGTAGCATCCAATCTTCAGTCAATACTAGGTGACTCTGATGATTTTGATGGCCCCAAAGTAACAGGCTACAAACTTAGTTCTTCTTTTTTCTAATGTCCTTCTAAGTAGGGAATGACTGATCCCATGGTTAACAATTTCCTGACATTTTATGAAAAGGGCCACTTGCTCATGGTCTACTTCCTGCTTCTCTGGATGGTCGCCTTTTCCCATGGCATCAGGAGCAGTTGCATGGCTGGCTCTCTTGCCATGAGCAGAGAAGTAGCAAATAAACACTAGACAGGACCAAGAGTCCTTCCCTGGACTTGCTCTGATCTCCACACACCTTTATAGCTTCAAGCCCACTTTTTAAGAGAAACAGTCCCACAGTGTTGTGTTTATGTCACAAGCTTTAGAATTAATTGGTTTTTGTTTGTTTGTTTTGGTTTGTTTTTTACTGGTAGTAGAGATTTAACCCAGGGGTGCTTTACCACTGAGCCACATCCCCACCTTTTTTAATTTTTATTTTGAGACAGTGTCTCACTAAGTGCTGAAGTTGTTGAGGCTGGCCTTGAACTTGGTGATCATCTTGTTTCAGCTTTCCTAGCTGCTAGGATTACAGGTGTGCACCCTATACTCAGCAACTGTTTTGTTTTGAAACAGGAAAAGTATTTAGTTTGGGATCAAATTTTAGAATAAGATCTTAGATGACTTTAGAAGACTGGACCAAGTTTAAGAATGTTTGCCAAATCCCTGCTCTATCTTCTCCCATTTTATGCTCTTGGTTCAGGAAACCCATGTCTGTTTACTGAGCCAGTCATCCTTACTGAGCATCTGGTCCTAGAGTACGGAGTTTATTTAGACACTGTGCCAGTGAACTACCTAATTGTGGCCTAAAGTTTTCTAGTTCTTAGATCTTCTGCTGGATCACTTGCCTAAAAGGTGAATTATTGTTATTATTTTAATTTTGCACTAATTGAACTAAAATCATCATTTTCTAATTAAAAAGTGGCAGCTCTTTTCTCCCATCTTATTCCCATATTTTAGAATTTCTTTAAAGTTCTTTAGACTGGGACACCTGTTTGCAAATTTAAAATCAATCATTCAGAAAAAGCACGATGGTTGGCTGTGTCAGTGCTAATCACAGGAGAAAATGACCTATCTCTTCTCTATGCTCTCATAACCCTTTGTCAATTTCCCAACAAATGTCCACCCAAAGAAAGATTTATTTGCTCAAGCCTGGTATAGGAAAATATGTAAGAAAATGACAGTCATTGGATAGTTCAAATTTTTAAATTTAAAGCAAACCAAGATCTACAATTTGAGCTCCATATGCATTGATTTTTAAATCCCCAGGGTCCTCTGATTGGCATAAGTAATTGACAATTTATTAATAGCCTAATTATAAACATAACTGTAAATCTTGTAAACAAACAATTCAATGCAATTAATGGGATAGGTTCCATTATTGTGATTCACAATGAATGTTCATCTGAAATCAAATGTCAGCAGAAAGCAAGTTGATTAGAAAATAATGGGGCAAGATCCAAATGCACATAATTCTATTGGTTTTGACATGCATGGAAGGCACTTAAGTACATGGTTAGATATCTATAAGTTTAGTATGAAAGCTTATTAATAAGAAGCAAAAAAATTAAAAACTAGAGAACAGAGAGCCATTACTGGATTGTTCTTACAATTATGCTGAAAAACTTCACATGCAGTTCCGAAGCCCATCAAGGATGATCTTCATGCCACAAGACTGAGAGGTTAAATAGCTTAATCATCTTCTTTCACATGTGCAAAATGTAAAAAGGGTTTACCAACTCAATCTACAGGTTGTCTTGACCAGGAAGAAGCAGACAGCATGGACCACACAAAAGGAACCTCAGTGCTACATAAACCAAGGCACAGATCCAGGTCTTGATTTTTAGGCACACACAACTTCACACTTGCCCTAAATTAGCTTTAAAAAAGGCCGCCGACGAATTCTACAATAAACTCACTTTTGAAGACATAAAATTATGCTTGTAACAGAAGAAAGTAATTTTAAGTGAGATTCAGGGTTCTAAAGTCTCCTAAGCTGAACATGGAACTTCACCAACACTATTTTGTTATCTTTTTATTACTAAGATTATCAAAAAACCAGACCTTTAGTCTCTGTTTACTAATTAAGCATATAGTTAGTAGTTTTCCCCATCCATGACCTGCAATAGATTCCTGAAAACACAGATAGTATTAAACTCTATAAATAGTATGACTCATTCTTACCCCTGAGCTTAGCATCCTCAGCCTGTAATAGGTTTTCTTATTAAGTTAAGAATTTTTACCTTTACACTTAAAATTATGAAGCATATCTGAATTGCCACATATTTACTCTCGCACTTTGGGGCCATTACTAAGTAAAATAAGGGTGACTTGAACACAAGAACTGCAATGCCCTGACTACTAAATTACTATTGCTCCATTATTGTAGCATACACAGTGGATATATACAGTGTGGACAGGCTTGGTTAATTCATTTATGTCCTGGGGAGGATGGAGCTGGATGGTGAGAGATTTTATCACACTCCTTAGAGTAATGCATGATTTAAAACGCATGAATCGTTTATTTCTGGAATCTTCCATTTAATATTTTCCAACTCTGGTTGACTGGGTAAATGAAACTATGGAAGATAAAACAGATTAAGTGGTGGTGGTGGGGAATCATTGTATCTTAACACTAGGAGAATTTTTCTATAGTTTTTATGGTCTGAAAAAGCAAAAACTGAGAAATGTGGGTTGAAGTCAGGCATGCACTGAAAGTATCCCTCAAGAAGAACATTCCCCAGTGATTTTTGATACTTAGATGCTTGACTGTACTGTCCTTGAGCCCAGCTATCCACCTATTCTTCACTGTTGGTACACCCTCCCTTCTCTGTACCTACTTGTGGCAAGTCTCATGATCTCCAGACTAAGCCAAACTGAAGGTTCTCGTCTAGTTTGGTGGACACTGCTAGCTATGATCACAGCATACCATTTCCTACACTTCCCAATTAACGCTGATCCAGAGTTGACCAGCAATATCCACATACCTCAGGGAGAACTGACCCCATCCCCACCTGTCAAGATGGACCTGGCTTATCTACAATACCTCCATTCTTGCCAGGAATTGGGTCAGTGGATGGCCCAGTTTTGGTCAATGAGACATGGGAGAAACCTTTCAGTAGAGTTTCTAGGAATGATTTCCTTCTTACTATGAAAAGATTAGAAGAGACAGTCTCTGGAAATTGTGGTATCTGGATATGACACAGAACAGTCACAGATTCCCTTCTTCCAGCTTGAAGAGGAAGCTAACCTCAAAGATAATATGGAGAGAAAGAAAGAACATAGATCCTTGCTGACCAATTTAGGCTTCAGATTCAACTCATACTGAAGTCTTCCACACTCTGGGATTACATATGGTAAGATATTCCTTCATTGTTGAAATAGTTTTGGGGGGCTGGGGATGTGGCTCAAGCGGTAGTGTGCTCGCCTGGCATGCGTGCGGCCCAGGTTCCATCCTCAGCACCACATACAAACAAAGATGTTGTGTCCACCGAAAACAAAAAATAAATAAATAAATAAATAAATAAATAAAAGAAATAGGTTTGGGATGGGTTTCTTTTATAATAAAATTGCCCCAGAATAAATTGCCCCAATCCTTGAAGGCTTAAAATAAGCAAATATCATCTCATGGGTCCTGTAGGTCTGGATGCTAGGAACAGCTTAGCTGGGGCCTCTGACCCATGTCTCCCACAAGGCTGCAATCAAGGCATCCATCAGGGCTGTGGTCTCCCTGAAGGCTCTGCTGGGGAGTGATCTGCTTGCATCCTGATTTGAATGACTGTTGGCAGGACTCCATCCAAAGGGTCAGTAGATTGAGGGTCTCAGTTCCTCACTGGCCTTTGACCAGAGTCTCTCTCTCAGTTCCTTGCCATGCAGGACTCCAGAAAACAGATCCAACATGATACCTGACTTTCATCAAAATAAGCAAATAAGAGGGGGTGCCCAAGATGGAAGCCACTGTCTCTCTCTCTTCTCATTATTCTGGAAGTGGCAAGTGACTTCCTAGTACTCTACCACATTGGATTCCTTAGACATGAGTCACTAAGGCCAGTGTTCAAGGGAAGAGGGTTGCACTACAGGGTGAACATGGGAGGTAGGGGTTACTAGGAGTTATTTTACAGATGCCCACAGACAACCAAAGAATTAGGAACCAACTAAAGAATAAAGAAGCCAAGTTTGGTATGTTGAATTCCACTGAACTCTTCACTCTTTCTCAATGTAACTGTAACAAGTCTTTTGTAATGTTGAATCTATTGAGGGGATCCTATAGATAGACCTAAAATCCTGGTACTGGATGCCTTTTAGCCTAGCACACATCTTCTCAGTTTAATAATGTAGAATGGAATAGTATTTGATACTTAAGATTCACATAACAAGACATATTCTGTAACATTTCTTTATTGAATATATACCATGTGTCAGGCACCAATCTGAATCACAGATACAAATAGGAATGAATATTAAAGCCTCCAAGCACCCAAACTCATGGAAGAGGCATCTAACAGGTGCATGTAATACAGAATGATAAGTAAATGATAAATGTCTAGAGGATGATAAGAGAAATTCAGAATGGGGAAAATTGGCAGGTTTTGCCAAAGATTGTTTCCTGAGATGGCAGCAGAGTGTGCACAGAGTCTGCTTAACTGTGGCTAGAGCATATATTCAGGCTGGGTCAGTCTAGGATAGACTGTAGAATAGGGTATGGACAGGTGGTCTCTTATAGCCAAACACATATTAGTGCATGACTCTTCTGTCTCTTCTATAACTCCTGAATACAAACAATACATTTGTTCAAAAGTCCCAGACATATGGGAACTGAACACACGAACATAGTCTTCTCCATTTTACCTCGGTTTCAGGTAAGTGTTGGTCAAGTACTGATAATGATTTAAGCACTGAAATGGAAATGAGGGGTTTGTCCTCAGCAGAGTTCTTAAGAAGGCTTGCAGAAGGCTGTTCCCAGGAGGAATGGCAGGCAGTGGCCAGCAAACACCTCAGGACTGGGACTAGGTCAAGATCCCAGATGTCAGGGAGGGGAGGAAGGTACAGCTGGAACAGAGCAGGAGACGCAAAATGCAGGGTGGAGTTCTGAGGACTGACTTCATGTCTTCCATCACCTTCTAACACCTGTGTACAAATCTGTTCTCCACTAGTTCTTTGCATCTTTTCATTGTATGAAGGTCAGCTGTGCTTATTGGTTTCAAGAAAGTGTATTTTCTTATTTTATTAACCTAAGTGGTATATTCCATTTGTATAGATCAGAATGGATGCACGAAAGCTATAGGTGTTCCCTGGGAGTTCTAGCATAGTGTAAGAAAAGTTCAGACAAATGGGGCAAGACTCAGGGTCTGAGATCCTATAAAGAGAAATCCCACTGAATCACTTACAGTGGGACTCACATGAGACTTTTTATATGGGATTCCTGCTGGATTGTCCAGCCTTCATGGTACTTCAGTGAAAGTTCCCACTAGGAACATGGAATCTCTTTATTAGGAACACAGTCTTAAAATTGAATTTGAGAGGCGGTATGGAAGAGCTTGTAGCTGATATAAACATTTTTATATATAGCACTTGGACACAGCCAAAAATACTTGTCTGATTGGGACATGGGATGCAAATGACATGAACACAATTCACACTCGTTTGTTTATGTCATGCACCTATGCCTCTATCAAGAAAGATGAAAGGAGTACAAAGATCTCAGTACCATGGAAAATAAATAAATGAATGAATAAATGAATGAATGAATAAATAAATAAATAAATAAACAAATAAATAAATAAAACACAGAGGGTTCATTTTCCTGAACTATTCTTAAGTCCTGAATCAAAGAAGGCAAGTTGCATACTGCCTGGCTGGGCAGGCCATCCCAGTTTTTATTCTGTAAACAATGGGCAGGCCAGTTCCACTAATTAGGTAAGGAAAAAGCTCCAGGTTGGATGTATGGAATTCTAATTCACAGCAGCCAGGACACAGGAGCAGGGGGAAGAAGGAGAAACTCTGATTGAACCCCAGCTACCCGCAAGCTATCGGACTGGGTTCAGAGTAGGACATTGCCCTCTAAAACCTCAGGGGCCACCTCCTCTCTAGATCTCTTGTTCTTTTTCACTCTATTATGAGCATCTCCATGAGCATTAGAGGAAGGAGGAGGGTGATATGTGAACTGTGACAAGGAGGGCAAAGGAAGTCCCACGTGACATGTACCCAGACAGGGAAATAAACTCAGGCAGAGAGTTGTCAGTGGGCATAAGTGGGGAAATGGGGTCCCCAGACAAGAATAAAGAGAAACTGGTCTTTCACCTGCTGCTTAGTTCCACTCTCCACTCAGACCTCTTGGAAAATCTAATGGCAGGTAGAAAATGCCTTCACAGCACCACAGATGCCGGAGAAAGCTTCCCCAGATAGAGGGAGGCTGAGGAGAAAGTTGGCACCTGTGAATCCGCATGAAGTCAGATGTGAGAAAGTGTTCTAGGTCTTATGCTGGGCTGCCCCATCCCACACAGACCACAAGATATGGATCCTGTGGCTGACTCTCGATTACCAGTGGCTATAATAAGCTCTACTCTTTTCATTCAGCAACTGCTCTCTCACTTGTCCCCAAGGAGGAGATGCTATGGGTGAGGATAGCAGCCACCAGGGTGCCACTGAAAGCATGTGGCCTTGGTGTAGATGGCTTAAAACACTACTCTCTTCAGAGATTAAATAATTCTGGAGTCAGCTATACCACAGCTGTCATCTTTTTGACTGGTATGTCTAATTAATCCTTAATTGTTAAATATCTTACAACATTTAATTTCCATTCAAAAGCATCTCCAATGTCAAGATGATCAAAAGTATCTGAAGGATGTAAAATAAGTATTTGTGGAGAAAGATAAAATAAATCAGGATTATTTTGCCTAGAGAAAGTAATAAGTAAGCCAACAATTATCTTCTCTACCCAGAAGACAGCAGGCAGCTAGAGCTATTCATCATTTCCAAAGAAGACAGAAAAAGATAAGACAGTCCAGTGACAGAGAGGTATGAACTTTCTCACCATGGAGTTGTACAAACTTACATGGGCATCAATCAGCTGGTCACAGGGCTATGGCTATATGATTCCACACTTTTTGGAAAATGCAGTCCAGGTGCTGGCTTTATTTTTATTTTTTTAAGGGTAGGAATTAGTTTTATTTGATAATTACTTATCAGGACTTGCATCGGGGTAAATTTACACAACCAGACAACTTAATTATTAAATTCTTCAGTGGTGGATCTTTCAAGTTTAGGTACATAAGTATATATAAAAGTATAATACACTTGCCCCAGTTGGAATGTTCTACATTTATTGTAATTCACCACCATGAACAGTGTACAGAATCTATACTCTCCAGGTGCTGGCTTTAAAAGGAAGTGACACCACATGGCTGAGACATACTGAAGGAGGTCAAGCATAGGCCTGACATGCATGTGATGCCATCTGAATATATATATTTCATTGTATAAAACTATTACCCACCAGGAGGCAGAAGGCTGTATATAGTACTTATTAAAGTTCAAAAGAAATCCCAAGAAACTAAGAAAACTCCCATATCAGGGTGTGCTAGGATGTAGAAGCAAAATAGAACTATTATTTTGGCTTTTGCTGGACTCACACAGTTTCCCCTTCTGGTTCCTCAGTTTCTTTTCCTTCAGAAAAGCATAATGCTGGGCTGCTGGCCATGAAGTTCAAGGCTGACTTATAAACTAATCCTCCCAGCTCTTGGGTACAATATTATTGTGTGCACTCATGGTGAGCCTTCTAACAGAATCCCAAACAATTCTTCCTCTACAGACTTTCTGAGGTTACTTCTATTGTGAGGAATATTAGCTCACTGCTGACGATTTCCACCCACAAAGCATAACTTAAGTCTAACCACAGATATAAAGACTGACTGGTAAAATCCTTGCTATGGGCATCTTCATGGCTTTTGGAGAGCATTCTCTGAGAAGTCAGACACATTGCATTGAGCATTTGGAGGAAAAGTTGGGAAAGAAAGGCATAGACATTCAAAGGCAAGAATGGAAAGTCTGGAAATCCATCCACAACACCAGTAGTGATGAGAGAGATTAACACTCAACACACAGTTTGAATGGAGACAAGAGGCACATACGTTTGGGTCTCAGTTCTGAGGCCTCGGAACCAGCACCTTCCCCGGGCAAGCTGAGAGGCTCCGCTACATCTGTATCAGGAGGAGGATATGGCGGGGGCGGGGGAAGCACTAGCTGAGGTGGGCCTCGAGCAGTGCCTCTGGGAGGCTTTTGTGGTACCTGCCGTCCAACACCTATGTGGAATCAATGGGAGTGACTTCAGAAGTTAAGCCAAAAGAGTACCTATCTTCCATCGGAGGACACCATATCCAACCATCCAAACGCCAAATCCAGCCACACCCAACACCATATCCAACCTCATTCTACACCAAATACAATCATACCTAATACCAAATCCAGTCATATCAACACCAAATCCAGCCATACCCAATACCAAATTCACCCACACCCAATGGCAAAATTAATCATACCCAACACCATATCCAACCTCACTCTACACTAAACATAACCTCATTCTGCACCAAATCCAGTCATACCCAATACTAAATCCAGCCTCATTCTGGATTTAGACATTCAAACACCAAATATACCCAACACCAGATACAACTTTGTATTTTTTTTAAACCAAATCCAAACTTTCCTATCACCAAATCCAATCTCAGCTGATACAAGATCCCATCACACTTGTATGTATGTACTGTCCTACAGCCAGGTCAATTTGTAACTATCTGCCTGGTTGCAATTTTATTTCTGGGAGGCTAATGACATAAATACTGGGCCTGAAACTATTCTTAAAAGCCCCCTAAACAATACTGTCAGATTAAAATAAACTCCTGTTCTTCACATTAGTCTTTTTCAGGTTCTCAGATCTGTTTTTTAGCTAATTTTTGCTACTTTTCCATATCTACTGAACAATATAATAATAGATAAAGCAGTAATTTAAATATTCTCTTCAGCCTATTATACTGTGAGCCTCTTTCATTGTTTGGGGTAATGGTTTCCAGAGTTTGTTTTGAAGAAGGTTCTGAGTTGTGGACAGTTGGGTGTGTGTGGTGAGTCCAGTTCCATTTCATCTGTGAAAAACCCTCATGTATCTTGTTTATATGTTGGGGATGCATTTAAAATTTTATGTGAAAATGGCATGCTAATGAAATTTTTGGATGCTAATGTAAAAAATGACATGAATTACCAGTTAGGTCACATTCACTATCATTTTTTTAATAAACACTTTATTCAAGCTTTGGAGTTCTGAATCTTCGAATAATACATATTCAACACTTTATGTCCTTTACCAGATTATTAATAAAAATACTAAGAAACAGCATTTTTTCATTGAGATATATTCATTTATTCCTTGTTTTGAATACAGTTTCTCTAGATGTGGTAAAATATTAATTTCCCCATATAAAGCAACATTTTTTTCCTTAAAGTGAAAATGAGCCCAAATCAGTCTGGATGGTACTGTTTATCTGGCCCTGGCAGTGTCATTAAAAGGGCAAAACAAAAAAGAAGGACGCTTTCCATTCCAATAAAGTTGAACTAAGATCCAAATCCAGCTACTGGTAATACTGTTTAGTACAAGTTCTAAAATAAAATTTTCTTTATATCTATATTTCTGTATAGAAAGAGTCACTTGATGTGGATAGGGGTTACTTGTTTTCCTTCAACCTAAGGTTTGGTTACATCTTCTGTATGGTATACTTTTAATGAATGGGGACTTCTGATGGGGATGGAAGTCTGACATGCCATTGCTTCCAAGGCCTTTTCCATCATCTCCTGTCCTAAAAAACATTCCAATTATTTCCAATTATTGTCAGCAAGAGAGAAGTTTTTGGCCTTCTAAGTCCTCACAAATGATACTTTATGGACCAGAAAGACAGACTTGTAGCAAATCACTACTATTTGTTACTTTCCTCTTGTAATGTTTCTGAGGAAATTGTGCAATTTTCAATTTTAGAACTCCTGCCTCTCATCTCCTCAGGCATCTGTAGGCATCAGTTGGCCCATCAGATGGGCAGGTTCTCCAAGCCCATGAGACACAAATACTTCTTCCTTCTTGGCTGACTCGGGGTTGAAATGGGCTGCTTGGCGAGGAGTTTATTTGGTATGACTCGACCACATCCTCATGGCCACATAAAGTGGTTGCTTCTGAGAATTTCAACAAGGATATCTCTAAATCTGACGGGGTGGAGGGGGAGGTTGTCTCCCTTTCCAAAGAGAAGGGAGGGAGCTTTTCTCATCATAAAACAGGAGAAATCCGGTTTTATTTTAATGGTCCAATGATAATACTGTCTTTAAATCTGACAGTATTTTCCCCTATGAAAGAGGATGAACTGACATGAAATACAGGTCATTTCTCCTTATGATAATTGATTCTCAGGCTGTGAAATGCTAGGGCATTAAGTGAGGTATTGATTAAAGGGGGGAAATGCTGAACAACCTAGTAGAACTTATCAAAGTTTTCAGAGCTTGACAACAAACACTTGTCCTCAGGTGTATTTTTCCTTCTGGAACCACATATACTGGGCCACAGGTAAAAAGCAGGGCCATGGGACAGGATTAAAGGAACCAGAAGTGGCTGTCTGCTGGCTTCAGAGGGGGCTCTGATGTGCTTTCCATCACTGGGGTCTCAGGCTCAGGAGTGGGTGATTCCTATGCTGCTCTGTTCCAAATCCTTCTCTGAAAGAGCTGTTTCTGTTTCTAATTGATGAAATAGTTAACACTGAAGGACTTTAAAATAAGATTGATTATCCCTGACTCACAGGCCTAGAGACCTCCATCATTCAGCATCTATCTACCTCACCCACACCATAAGATGTAGAGATATAATCATGTCATAATACCTGGTCAAAACATACCAGAGTCTTTGCTAAATAAAAGTTATATAAATGCAGTCTAACTTCAAACAGGATGGTCAGAAAACTAATGAGGTAACTCATTTATAGGCTGGGTATCCCTAAAATGCTCACAACCAGACACATTCTGGGTTTCAAATTTTTTTCTAAGTTTAGAACATCTGCATATACATACTGAGATATCTTGGGGATGGAACCTAAGCCTAAATATGAAATTAATTTATGCCTCATCTACACCCTACATACACACCTGAAGGTAATTATGCAGTATTTTTAATAATTTTTTGTGTGAAATAGTTTCATGGTATAGAATTTTCCACTTGTGCATCATGTTGACACTCAAAAAGTTTCAAACTTTGGAGCATTTTGGATTTTCATATTAGAGATGTGCACCCTATATAAACTACATGGGGCCTAAGCTGTCAAGTGCCAGATATCTTTCAAAACAACCTACAAGGATGTCATCTTAAGAGCTTATCTTTTTTCCACCAGAAAGACACATATCACACAGTCACACTCATTCATGCTCCATTTGTCACCTTCTCCCACCTTATGCAGCCACTCTCCATCCTTCCCACTACCCCACCTCCTCAATGCCTGTAATGTCCATGAAAATAAGATATTAAGTGAACACACAGCTACTTATTTCCAGACTTTCTTTCTTTAGCATAAATATTTTCTGGGTTAATGCTATTATGGATGAGTCCACTGTGAGAGTTAAGAGCAGTGCTAGTATTCCACACACAGCAGGCATTCCAGAGGTATGCAGACAGCAAGCCCAGACTCACTCACCTACTGTGCTCTTCCTGTTCTCCTCCTTTTCCTCCCTGCGGTTGGGGACCAGGGGACTTGGTGGAGGTGGCTGTGGCAGGGGACTTGGTGATGGTGGCTGTGGTGGAGGTGGAGGTGGAGGTGGAGCTGGTGCCCGCCGCTTCTTCTTCTGCAAATCAACCTGTGAGCCCAGAGACATCTGAGAAACAGAAAGAGGAGAGATAGGGTTAGGGGAATTTTTGTATGTGGGTGATGCGTTTGTGGGACACAGGACCTATGGAAACAGACAATTGTGGCATGGGTGCCATAAGGAAGGCTGTCAGATTGCCATCCTCATTCTGGGTTCTCTCAGGCAGGTGGTGGAGGCAGTGGTGTGAGGCCTGCCATATTCTCTAAGCAAGGCCCTGAGATGACACAGTGATGTTCATGGACACTCACAAGTTCCCCCAAGCACAGGGAACTCATATTTTCTAGGGATCCAGGTAAGTAATTCTGGAGCCTGGGAATCTTTTTTAGGGCATAAATGAGAAAATGATCCCTACTCCTTAATTAAATGCAAGAGTACTCTTTTTCCCAGGAATAAGGGGGACTACCATTATTTGTGTCCACACATTAGAAGAAGAGATGGGAGTAGTTCATGCTTCCTGTGCCCTGTCTTGCATGTATTTCCCTGCTTCTGCAAGCTCATACTCCAGAGTAGCCAGGACTTACATGGTCCACAAGCTGCCAACTCCTGGATCTAGAACTAAGGTTCTGTTAAATGGGACATTAGATCAGAATAAAAGACATCAATCTCCCATATAAAGCAGAAATCCAGCTCCTACTTAAAGACTCTAACAATGAAAAATTCACAGCTTCTAAAGGCAGCTTGTCAGTATTAGGCTGTAATGTTTGGAACAATCAATAATAAAAAAAAATAATGAGAAGAGGAACATTGTTTCCTATTTTTATAAAACTCTTTTAAAATGTCTAGCTTAGTAGACTGCAATTATACTATTACATCTCCTTCTGCTCTCAATCAAAGGTGATGAAATGGACCAAACTCCATTGTTCACTCTCAAGAAATGAATAAAAAAAGCAACAAATAAAATAAATAAATAAAAAAATAAAGGCAGCTTGTCAGTATTAGGTAGGTCTAAATGTTGAAAGTGAAATCTGTTTTGTTTCATCTGTAAAATTAAATACTATAGAACAAAATTGACCAATATTTTTTATTCTATTGTGCACAAGAATAAATATGTAACAATTAATCTCTCTATTATGTGAAATTAAAATGCACCAATAAAAAATTGAATGTATTGATTCTAGTTCTTTTGTTTCTAAAGGACTCCATAATTCTCTGCTCTTAATTACAGCCAAAGTTCATTCACTTTCTTTCAATAATTAAAATTCACTTAAAGAGTACTGAGTTGTGTGCAGAGCAGTGCATATTTTGGGCAATAATGAAAATGATAACTTCACTTGTTCTTGCCCTCAAACTGTTCTCAGTCAAGTTTTGTACCACTCATCCAAGCATTCCCTGACCTTTCAAGGGTCCATTACAGGGATGGCACTGGCCCACACCACCATTCTTTAGTACCTTGGCTTTGATCAGGTGCTCTGGTTTATTAACTCATGTTTGCACCACGTATATGAGAACTGAACATTCAGCTCAGGACCCAAGGAACACAATTTCCTCTTCTGGACTGGACGTGGTACTACATCCTTTAAAATTTTATCAGTACTACACTATTGCAAAAATATATATATGTAAACAAAAGGAAGAAAATAATTATGTGATTGACTTTATTAATCAATATAAACTACTAATGATTAACATATTTTTTAGTCTTTATCTTTTCTTTTGAAACTAATGTTTTCTCTCTTTCCTTCTACCACAACATATAATAATCATCTCCCATATCTTTAAAGTTTTTCCTTCTACCACAACATATTATAATCATCTCCCATGTCTTTAAAGTTCTACAACATATTTTGCATAAACCAAAAAATAACATAAAATCAAAAAGTCCTACAAAGCTCAAAGTCAAAATCAGTGATTCCTTGTCTACTATCTTTGCAATGGCAAGAACCACTTCAAACACATTTTCTTTTGGCATTTACTGCTTTTTTCTAAATAATAAGTTCACTGTGCTACTCCTTGATTTTTGCACATTAGATGTTGGCTTTCTACTCCTGAAAGTGGGGATTTATTCTTTGAGACATGCACATGTACATACCCACATGGACACATATGCACACATTTTTTTCATCTTTCCAAAAATTATAGCATGAGATGTAAATTACTTTTCACTAGTTATATAGTAGTCTACCCTTATTTGCAGTTTCATCTTCCACAGTTTCCATTACCTTCAGTCACCTGCAGATAAAACTATTAAAGAGAAAAAAAGTGACAATTTTTAAATTGGGCACTGTTCCAAGTAACCACCTCCTGTCCTGCTCCATCTCACATAAGATTAATTATCCCTTTATCCATTGTATCCATACTATATATGCTACCTGTTGGTCATTTAATAGCCATTTAGGTTATCAGATCAACTGTCACAGTATCATAGTCCTTGTGTTCAAAGATTCTATATTTCACTTAATGGTTCCAAAATGTAAGGGTAGTAATGCTGGAAATTTTTTATAGTATATTATTATAATTGTATTTTATTGTTGTTAATCTTGTACTATGCCTAATTAATAAATTAAACTTTATCATCAGTATGTACATATGTGTGTATTGCAAAAAAAAATTAGTATATGTAAGGTTTGGTACTTTCTAGGCTTCCAAATATCTTCTGGGGATCTTCAAAAGTATCTCCCATGGATAAGGGAGGATAGCTGATAATAGATATTATAATAACATAAAACAAAATTTTTTCAGCAGAAATTTTTCTACTTGAGATGTACAATGTATAGAATGATTACACTTTCTTTCCAGAATAAATCTGCTTTTTCCTGAATTTTTTTTTTTAATTTCCTGGAAATTTACATTTTTCTACTCAGTTCCAGCCCCTGCCTCCATTATGGACAAGATGCCCATAAGTAATATTTTTGAGACCTTGAGAATATAAAAGTGATTTTTATCCTATTATATGCCTACAAGAACCTTGAATGGAAAGAACAGTCTCTACAAAGGCTGAAAACAGTCATTACTCTGTTGTCTCCTAAATTGTACTGTGCAGTCAAGACACCCCACACCATGCTGGTGCTCAATCTTTCACAAGTGATCTGCATTCCTCCTGTAGGCTTGGAAGACCCACTCTTTATTCCTTTATGCCCTGACATTTGGTGACAGCATGCTCCAGGGTGCATTTCTTTTGGTCCACTCTCTGGGGCAAGGGCTCACCCCTGCAGGCTGTGTACCTGAAGAATTTTCTAGTGTTCTTCCTTTTTACTTCTTTCTTCCCTTTGTTCCCCCTCTACTCCTGAGGATTTTAATGAGTTGAACACTGAAGATTCTAACTCCTGCCTATTTTTCCCCATTCTTGGAAACTTCTTTTACTTTATTGTCCAACTCTTATGAATTTTCAAGTTTCTTTTACTATACTTTGATTTCCAAGATCTCCTTCTTCTTATGTGTTTTAGAAACAGTATCATGGTCTCCTTTTCTGGGTATACTATCTTCTCTTTTCTCTCTGACACTATCATTTATATATTTTTAAAAATGCTTTTTAAAATATTTTCTTTAGCTTTATGCATTATATTTTCTTGCAAATTTGTTTTATTTCTTTGTGTCTTCGTTTTTGTTTATCACATTTTGATCTTTCTCCAAATCTCTAGTGATTCTTGGCTTCTTGTTTATAATACAGTGTATGGATAGAGTTCATTCATACACTAATGGACAGAAAGCTGGTTAGCTGACTGGAAGATCCTCAAATATCTATAGCAGCAGGATTCTCCTTTATGTTGGCCACCATTCATTCACACATGGAACTGTCCTCTCTTCTGCAGGATGGAACTCTTGTCCTGCAATGGAATCTATTGAGAAGACCCTGAGGCTCTCCTACAGCATGTGGACATCAATTATGCCCATTCTGGCACAGACTCAGTTGAGTCTCACAGCCTGGAGTTAGAGTTTCCTGCTTCCACCACTTCTAATATTGGGAATGCAGATACTTGGGCAGAAATGCACCTGAAGGTCTTTCCGCTTCCCACGCACATATTCAGCCAGTCTTTATTATCAGCTTATTCTATACTTTTGTATACAGAGGAATATGTCCTCCAAATTCTTGAGCCTTTTGGGGGTTCTGGGCTCTTCTGATGGAACTCTTTCACCCAATGTTCAGGTTTCAGCTACTTTTACTTTGCTAGGTATTTATCACAATCAAAACACATCTGAGGGGATCCAACATGGCGGCGGGTGCGGAGAGATCAAGTCTCTGACCTCTTCAGCTGGGCATAGGGAGTCTTAAACCGTCTAAATGCTGTTTGCTCAGGATCACTAGGCAATGCTGAGTTGACATGGATATGGGGCAAACAGTTTGTGCCTCTCAGAACACACACGGAGCCTAGAGCGGCTGAACTCAGGCTCCCGTTCGCCTGTGTCTCGCAGACAAACCGCTGTGACTCAGTGCTAAACGCTCCCACTGAAACAACTTGTTGGTTACTCCTGAACCTGAGGAGGTTAATACCAACAGAATCTTCAAAGGCAGTGGCCACAGAATTGAGATGGGGCTTGGGAGAGCGGGTCAGGACCCACACGTTGCATCGGACACCCGGCAAAGGGAACGAACTGTTGCCATTCCCGGCGGCGGCAGGTGTGTAAACCCCCTAGCCCTCCCTCTCCACACAGCGGGGAAACCTCAAGGGACCCTCCCAGCTCTCTCGTGAGCGCGATAGTCAGGAACTTACCTCAGCATTGCAATAAAGCAAATTAAAATATCTACTATTTCACATAGTGGCCATTTTCTACCCTCTAAATACACTTTCAAGTGTTTTTTTTTTTTAATTGTTGACCATTACTTCATTGGATAGATGAGCCACAATTAAAATAACTCCTTTTAGTTGGCCCAGTGCAGTGGTGCATGCCTGTAATCCCAGCGGCTCAGGAGGCTGAGACAGGAGGATCCCAAATTCAAAGCTAGCCTCAGCAAAAGTGAGGCAATAAACAACTCAGTGAGACCCTGTCTCTAAATAAAATACAAAATGGGGCTGAGGTTGTGGCTCAGTGGTAGAGTGCCCCTGGGTTCAATCCCTGGTACCAAAAAAGAGAAAAGAAAAGAAAGAAAAAAAAAAAAAAAAGAATGGTTTTGCTTGTTAAAAGTTAAATTTCTTAAAATTTCTTAAAAAGCTCTCACAATTTTTTTCTCTCCTAGTTCCCTTTTCTCCAAGTTTGTGATAAAACCATTTATTTTTTGGAGGGGGGTAAAAAAAACATGAAAATTTCAGAGTTAAGACAACAGATTCTAAAATTTGGAGGAATAACATCAGCAAGAGGGCAGAACAGGAAGCCCCAGACCTTGCTCCCCACAAAAGCAATAATTTAACAATAATTTGCCATCCCAAATGCTTTTGCAGAACTTCACAAAACAGGGAATCACAGAACTCCAAGGTAAGCCCAAAGCCAAGAGCAGCCTCACCGAGATGGGTCAGAAAAGCCATTTCATTTCAACTATGATAGCCCTTCCCCCAAGCCTGTACAGCTCAGTACTATCAGGGGAAAAAAGCCTCATTCACAGTTCTCCCTTAGGAGGAAAGAGAAGAATGGATCATAAGGCCAACATTACAGCTTTTCAGAGGGCTGCCTGAGGGACTGGTTTCTGTCTTGACTGACTGGAGCACTGATGAAGAACTGGCATCTTTTGGATGGGGGAAGGGCACTGAGAACATAAGAGCTTAAAGTCTAGTTGCTGCAGAGCTTAGAGATTTGGCATTACCACTGACAGAGGCTGGCACAGCTTGGCAGAACCAGGAGGAAGCAATAGCTTGTAGATTATGCTTTGAGAGGGAGTGAAAAGAATGGAAAGTCCATGCAATAGTCCAGATTCTTGTGATGCTTGCCTGAGAGACTGGTTTCTACCTCACTTGTCTGGGAGTACAGAAAGAACCAATACACTTTGGATGTCTTGGGGCTGCAGAGAACAAAAGAACTCAGAGACTTATGCTGAGGCACACACTTGTAATCTCAGATAGTTAGGAAGCTGAAGCAGGAGAATTGTAACTCAAAATTAAAAAAAAATAATTTTAAAAAATGACTGAGGATTAGTTCATTGGTAGAGTAATCTTGGATTAATCCCTGGTATCTAGAGAGCTGGAGGGAGAGGGGGAAGAGATGGGGAGAGAAATAAACAGAGGTTGCCAGCAGTGCCAGAAAATCTGCAGTAACACAGACAAACACAAGAGGGATCAAGAAATTATAACCTTCTAAAAAAGGAATCCACAAACATTTCTAAATGGGAATCACACACACAATCCCAGAGAAGATGCATTGCAAGAGGAGTTTTGATAGGTCCCAGCCACCAAAAGCAATTCTGACTGATGTGATGTGTCCTCTAAGAAAACAGTCTGTAAAGGCTGGGAGAGGTGATTGTTTTCTAAATACACAATTAACAGTAAAAAATAATGATGACAAGAATGTACATAAAAGAAATAGGAAATCTTGGTTCAATAAAAGGAACAAAATAAATCTCTAGAAAATAATCCAAGGAAAAGGAAATCTATGACCTGAAAAAGAATTTAAAGTAATTGTGTTAAAGAGTTAAATGTACTATAAGAGAATACACAGATAGCTTAGCAAAATAAAAACCATGCATGAGCAAAGTTATTATATCAACAAAACCATAAAAGCCATACAAAGAAGACCCAAAACAGAAATTATGAAAGGCTTCAACAGCAGAATTTATTAAGCAAAAGAAAATTCAGCTAAGTTGTCCAGGTTGGCCTTGAACATGTAATCCTCCTGTCTCATCCTCCTGGGTGGCTGAGAGTACAGGTATGCACCACCATGCCCAGCCACCAAAAGCAATTCTAAGAGGGAAGTTGATAAAAATAAATGCCTACATTAAAATAGAAGAAAGGCATCATCAGCAACCTAAATTTATACCTCAAGGAACTAAAAAAAAATGTACTATAGTCAAATTTGATAGAAGAAAAAATAATAAAAATCAAGCAAAAATAAATAAAATAGAAAATTTGGAAAACACTAGTGAAACAAGAGTTACTCTCCTCACCCCCCAAGACCAACAGAATTGGCAGATTTTTAGTTTTGCTAAGAAAATATCAGGGAAGGCTGTAATCACAAAATTTTTTTTTAAAAATTGAGAGTGGAAACATGATAAATGATGCCTCAGAAACAAAAAAGAATATAGGAGACTACTATCATACACCAACAAATTGGACAGCCTAGAAGAAATGCATCCTACTAAAACTGAGTCATGCTTCTCAAAAAACTAGAAATGGAACCACCGTATTACCCAGTATCCCACTCCTTGGTACATATTAAAAAAAAAAAAAGAACTAAAATCAGCATACTGTAGCAATACAGCTACTTCAGTATTTACAGCAGTACGATTTATGACGGCCAAATTATGGGATCAACCCAGGTGCCTATCAATAGATGAATGGATCAAGAAAATGTGGTATATATACACAATGTAGTTCTACTCAGTCATATAGAAAAAAAAAATAATGACAATTGCTGGTATGTGGATAAATGGAGAAAACAACTCTCACTAAGTGAAATAAGCCAGACTCAGAATATAAAAGGTTGAATGTTTTCTCTCATATGTGGAAGCTAGAACAAAATAAGGAAAAGAAGGCAGTTGGGGAGGGACTAGATTATAATAAAGACATAGGGAACATCAGTGGAGTATAAAAAAGAGAAGAAAGGGAAAGAAATATGAAATGCATTTAACAATATCATGATACATACACATATAAATGTACCCCCAAAGAATTTCACTTATATGGTTATGCAGTAAACACCAATCAAAAATAAATAAATAAAGGAGTGAAAGGAAGAGTAGAAGAGAGAGAATGGGAGAGGGAAGAAAAGGAGGGGGAAGTTGGGGATTAAAACTAAATTTCTTGCATGTATTATTTTGTCAAAATGAACCCAAATACTATGAATAATTACAATGTTCTAATAAAATGTCAAATAAATAAATAAAACTGAGTCAGAGAGAAATAAAATCTAAAGTAAAAAACTTGAATAGTGTCTATAACTAGTAAGAAAATTGAAACTGTATTTAAAACATCCTAACAAAAAAAGTCCAAGACAGGGTGGCTTCAGTGGAGAAATCTATCAAATGTTTAAAATAGAAATAATAACAATCCTTCTCAAACTCATCCAAAAAATCAAGAGGAGGAAACACTTTCGAACTCATTTTTTAAGCCAGAAATACCCAGATATCAAAAGAAAAAAGATACTATTAGAAAAGAAAACCATATGATCATTACAATTGATGCAGAAAAAGAATTTGACAAAATTCAAAACCCTTTCATAATGAAAACACTCAATAAATTAGTAAGAAAAAGAAATCACCTCAATATATTCTCATATATATATATAAAAGTGGTGAGAGTGAGCATCAGAAACAAGGCAAAGATGCTCACTCTCACCACTTCATTCAAGATAGTGCTGGAAGTGGTGGCCAGACCAATTATGAAAGAAAAAGTAATAAAATCCATCTTAATCAGAATAAAAGTGAAATAATCTCTTTTGCATATAACATGATCTTAAATGTAGAGATTATACACATGCACACACACAGTTTAAACTAATAAATTCAACCAAGTTGTTTCATACAAAATCAATACAAATAAATTAGTTCTGTTTCTCTACATTGTAACAATAAATAATCTTAAAAGGAAATTAATAAAATTGTCCTATTTACAACAACATCAGAAATATCAAAATCTTAGAAATAAAACTTTAAACAAAGAGATGAAAGATTGAAAACTATAATACATTTTTGAAAGAAATTAGACAGAATAAATGTAAAGATATCCTGTGTTCATGGATTGGAAGTTAAAATGTCCACATTATCCAAAGCAATCTACAGATTAAATGCAATCTCTATAAATATTCCATTGGCATTATTTTTGCAGAAATAGAAAATAATCATACTAAAGTTCATATGGAACCACAAATAACTCCCAACTGTCAAAATAATCTTGAGAAAGAAAAGCAAGGGTGTATACCTCCACTTCCTGATTTCATATCATATCACAAAGCTAGAGCAATAAGAAAGAGTGTGGCATAGATAAAGAATGACTTTTTAAAAAATTTTCAGTGGACACAACATCTTTATTTTATTTTTATGTGGTGCTGAGGATCGAACCCAGCGCCCCACGTATGCCAGGTGAGCGAGCTACCGCTTGAGCCACATCCCCAGCCCAAGAATGATGTTTTGATTACTACAACTGAATGAAGAGCCCAGATATAATCCCTCATATGTGTGATCAATTTATCTTTGTTAATGCTAAAGCTACACAATAGGAAAGGATAATTTCTTCAAATAATAGTGCTAGAAGGACTGGTACTTACATGCAAAAGAATAAAGTTAGATCTTTATCTTATGCCATATGCAAAAAATTTCTTCAAAATAGATTAAATATCCCAATATAAGAACTAAGTCTATAAAATTCCTAGTAGAAAACACAGGGGGAAAGCTTCATGATATTTTATTTAGCAATGACTTCTTGCATATAACAACAAAAGCACAGGCAACAAAAGCAAAAACAGATAAATAGGACTACATTAAATTTAAAAATTTTCACATAGCAAAGGGAACAGAGTGAAGAGGCAAGCTATGGAATGGGAGAAAATATTTGCAAACTGAACATCTAATAACAGCTTAACATCTAGAATATAAGACTATCTATCAACAACAATAAAAAGCAAATAATTCAGTAAACAGATAGACAAAGAGTTTGCACAGATATTTCTCCAAAGAAGATATACAAATGACTAACAAGCATATGGAAAGATGCTCAGCATTACTAATTATCAGGGAAATGCAAATCAAAACCACAATGTAATATCACCCCACTTCCATTAAGAAGGCGAGAGAGAGAGAGAGAGAGAGAGAGAGAGAGAGAGAGAGAGAGAGAGAGAGAGAGAGAGAGAGAGAGAAGGGAGGGAGGGAGGGAGGGAGGGAGGGAGAGAGAGAGATAACTACAATGGATGACAGATAATTCTATAACATTTACACATTTTTCTAGGCTGGGAGCATTGCTCAAAACTGTAATTTGGGGCTCATTTGGGGCACTCTTTTCTTTCTGTGAATCTGTACTGGTTAACAGAAGCACTCTAAGCTCTCACTGATATCTGTATAATAATGCCATGTCCCAGAATTCTGTTGAGCATCCACATTAAGTTGGAGATAATTAGAAGAGAGGAGCAGGAAAGCATTTCTGGTTTATCCAATTTGGAAAAGCAATTTCACCTCCTGAAAGACAGTTCTGGCTTGCTCCTTGTTATAAGATTTGGAGAAGCATTAAAGTCCTGGAGCCTTTGCCAAGATTGCCCAGTGTTCCCAGGTGTAATTTTTCAGCAGAATTAATCACACCCATTCAACAACCACTTAGGGAATACCATGTGTTTTCCAGTCATGGTGCCACTCCTAGTAAATTAATTAAGGTAACATGCTTGAAAAATATTTGGCAAGGTCTGAGACCCTCCAATAAAGACAAGAGCCAATGGGCAAAAGTGCAAAAATGTTTTTCTGAAGCTTTTGGGTGTTTAAGGCACTCAAACAAAAGGGTTCAAGTAGGTGGATTTGCAGTCTTCAAAAAAATATTATTAACACTGGCAGCTGCAATGATTTACCAGACATTTATTGAGGATGCCAGTCATATTTCATATGATTATTCCAAATCCCACCCCCAAAGAGGTAATTTAACTATTTCTATTTTTAAAAGTTAGAAATGGAGGCTTGTAGAAGAAGACTTACCCAAGGTCATTCGACTAATAAATGAAAAGAGCTGCAATTTAGTTTTGGTGTGAATGGTCAATGCTCTTAAATCATTTCCTTATATTGTCTTTCCTGCATGAGGTTAATCAGTGAGGAATAAATAGCTCCTGCAGGTGGAATGGAAATGTCTTTTCCTAGGCTACACTAAGTGCCTGAAACCCATGGAGTTCTCATTGTCCCATGCAGTAAAACACCTGCCCACTGGACCAGTTTGTGCTTGAAAGTATTGCTTTGTAAACCCAATGCCTACCTTCAGTGCATTCTTGGAGGAACACATAAAATCTAGATCTACTTTTGAAGTTTACTTCTTTTTTTTTTTCCTTCCTAGAACCAGGAAATGTAGTGCCTCCTTGATACAGACTGAATATTTACATGCTCCCCACAATTTCATATGCAGACACCCTAACCCCAATGTGACAGTATAGGGAGGTGGAGGTGACTGGATCATGAGGACAGTGCCCCTCATGAATAGCATTAGGGTCTTTGTTCTTTCACCCTTTTACCATGTGAGGACACATAAAAAGACAGTTGTCTGAAACCAGGAAGAAATCCCTCATCAGAATCAGAACTCCCATCCCCTTGCTCTCAAAGTTCCCAACCTCCAGAACTGTAAGAACAAATTATTTTTGCTGTTGTTGTTAAGCTATTTTGGCTGGTCAAGGGTGATTTTTATCATGTGTCTTGATTTCCTGATCTTTGTAGAAAGTACTCATCCTCCTTTGTCCCCTTTGGTTTCTTAATTTCATTGTGCCAATAATGTGTAATGTCAGACTCCAAGCCAGGAAGAACTTAAAGGGGAGGGAAGTTCCAATTTAAAGAAGATAAATATCCCAATATATTTATCTTCTGGGACACACAGTTTCTTGCTTCTGTTTCCCCACCTTGACCCTCATTCTCTACTCAGGGCATGGCACTTTATAGAAACTTGATAAAAAGTAATCAAATGACTGTGTTTATTTTCCATGTTCCTCTATAGCTTTTATCTATAAACACATATTATGTTTCACATTATTCTTAAGATAGTTGATACATTTCTCTAGGTTTCCCCTGTTTAGCTGAAGAGCAACATTGATATTAGGATCTGTATATGACGTGAAGTAAAATGAATAGGGTCCAGCATTTTGCATCCATTTATATGTTTGTCCATCTGTCCATCCATCCATCCATCCATCCATCCACCCATCCATCCAAGGAGTCAAATTAATAGAATCAAAGGATGGAATTGGGGTTGCCAGGGGGTTGAGATGGTTTCATGGGGGTTGAGATAAATAAGCACTAGAGAGCTATAGTACAACACTGTGCCCATAGTTATCAATACTGCATTGTGCATTTAAAAACTTGTGAAAGGGGAAGATGCCATGTGATATAGTCTTATGAAAATAAAATAAAATTTATTTTATATGTGATCTGTGTTGCCAAATTGGACTTCAGAATGGCTGTATGCATTTAAGTTCTCATGAATATCATCTTTCCCTATTAACAAGAGTGTTGATACCCAATCTTGTCTTTATCAGAATAAATAAAAAGTATTCTAAATACTTTTAAAATCTAAATGTTTTGAACTTTAGGATTAGCGATTTTAAATGATTATTGTTTACACTGCTGGTTGTTTTCATTCTTTTCAGTATGATTATTATAACATAATTTCCTTTAAAAATATTTATATTTATAAAAAAATGATCATAAAGATTATGGGCCAGAACAGCCTCAAAAACTGTAACAAGAGGTGAGAGCACAGCATGATGGTAATACTTGGACCCTGGAGCCAGACCACTAGGCTTAGAATACTGTGCCCACTTAGTTGTGTAATGTTGGATGGGTTGTTTAATCTGTCTGAACCTCAATTTATCCATCTGTAAAATAGGGACAAACCTAAAACCTGCCTCTTTTGGTTACTGTAATGATCAAATGAATAATAATATGAAAAATGTTGAGAATGGGACCCTTACTGGTGGACAGGTTGTAAAGACTTTTTACCATCATCCCAATCACTCTCCCAATCAAGAGTAGACATCCTGATGGGAATCTGGACACCTAGCTGATACTCTCAGGATTAGACTTGGACTGGCTAATTCTTGGCTATAGCTCATATGAAGAATGGCAGGGTCTTAAAAGAATTAAGTCCATCTTTACCTTTTTAGTTAGATTTCCTGAAGTTAAATATATAGATAATAACACTAAAGAAAACTGAGGTACCACGAACCAACCTGGCCCACTGTTACCTATTGGCTACAGAATCCTCCTAAAAAATTTAACCTCTCTTTGCCTTGGT
The DNA here is from genome assembly GCF_045843805.1 of Urocitellus parryii. Classification (NCBI taxonomy): domain Eukaryota; kingdom Metazoa; phylum Chordata; class Mammalia; order Rodentia; family Sciuridae; genus Urocitellus; species Urocitellus parryii. The sequence continues at coordinate 106,730,358 of NC_135533.1, forward strand.
ATCCTTGTTTCAACTGGAATAAATACCTCGTAGGGTTGATGCAAGAATTGAATGAGTGCTTAGAAATGTCTCTGGCTGCTCCAAATGCTGTTAGAAAAATTATATACATATATATGTACATATACATAAACATATAATATATAATATATACACACATATACATATATACATGTACATCATATACGTATATATACATGTACACATGTGTGTTCATATGTGCTAATAGGAAAATTGAATTGAATAACATGAAGGAGAAACAATTCTTAGAGCTAAAATTGCAGCTCCTGTATTTTATATGTGAGAAAACAGAAGCATAAATGGATGCATACATTGGAAAGCTAATGTTAAATGATATTTCTAAGACCAACACTCATACGCACTCTGATTGATGAAAGAATAACAATGGGCACAGCTTTGTTTTCTAAACACCTGCCACATGCCAAGGGTAAGCTCTGTGCTCAGGGCTGGCTTCCTGTGAGTCATCATGTGCTTAAGCATGGAAATGACCCCATAAAGAAACACTGCTGTAACTTTCACTGTACAGTAAAGAAGAGTGGGATTGGTGGGGTCGAGTAAATTGCTGAAGGTCACAAACAAGGGTACAGCATGACTGGCTGCTGCCTGACCTCCTGCACTACCCTTGCTTAGAAAAAGGACAAGAGTGGTGGGAAAGTACCTGACCAGCCTGTGTGTCTCCCATTCAATATGCCTCCATGAGGTAAGAGGCTGTGATGGATTCACTGCTTTCTCATCAATGCCTGGAACATTCCCTGACCTGTTCTGGGTGTTCACTCAATATCTGCAGGATCAAAGAATCTTGTTACCAAAAGCATTCATATGATTAAAACAATGTTTTTTGACAGATGCACTCATTTGGTGGCTTCATACCTACTGTATGTCAGATGATGCACTTGGCACTGAGAATAATAGATGAGCAAGGTGGGCAGGACATTTGTGACTGGTTGGGTTGGAAAGGAAGAGTAATAGGTGATGAATAGACACTTTGTACTGACAGCAGATGGGTTTTGCTACCTGTGGTTTCTCCATGCCTGGCACAGTGGTTGACCCAAATTTGGTTTAATGAATATGTGTTGAGTGAATGACTAAAAGCAGGTAAATGCAGCCACATTTAAGAGGTGAAGGTGTAGTGGAAGATAATTAAGAGGAGGCATAAAAGAGAGAGCTGTCTTTTAAAAAAGGGATACTGAGGTTGGGCAAGGGAGCAGACTGCAGCTGGAGGACAAGCATTTGCTTCTCTGATAGAAGGATGAAGGTGGGACAGATAAGTGTGCAAGTAGAGTGGTGTGGGAGACTGAGGTGTCCTTCCTCATTTTCTTATAGAAGTAGCACACATAGGGGTGGAGAGAAAGCTTTAAGGAAAGGGGGGCCTTAGAGGTGAAATGCTGCTGTGAAAACTGTGGGTGAGCTGGGAGAGGGATCTGCCCTGAGGCAGCCTCAAGTTGTGGAACTGTACTTTTGTGCTCCAGCGGACTGCTAAGCTGCCCCTGAGCCCAAGATGCCTGTATTGGGATGGTCAAATGACAAGATTATTTTCTGGGAACATGCAGAAATAATTAAAGAACCCAGACAGGTAGTGAGGACCTCAGGGAAGAAAAGAAGGGTAGAGATGCAAAAAGGATAAATCAGAGTTCCAAGTTGGGGAGCTTTGGACCAAAGAACAGAATGAGGAAACAGGAAGTCTTGAAAGACTTTAGCTTTGACCTATGATTGGGTAGGTAGGCTTTAGGTTTGTTTACTGGATTGTATTTATTGAGGCTGGGGTTTCCCAGGATGAATGCATGCTCAGCACCAGACTGCTCAGCTGAGCCATCATCCCAGGGACCTACAACTTTGTGGTCCCTGAACTCCTTCCTAGCTTAAAGATAAGCCTGATGGACACCAGGTGGAAATATTAATGTGAAAGATTGACTATAACTCCTGGCAAATAAAGGAGGGCAGACAAAGACAGTGAGGTCCTACATTGACCTCAGAGGGGAAATTTAGCAGCACACAGCACCTTGCAGTTTCCCCAAATCACACCATAAAGAATATATTCAACCAGTCATTAGGGAAATATACAGTGTGGCAGATGCTGAGACTCAGGCATCCCTGCATAGTGTTCATTTCAAAACTTAATCTTCCTCTCAGAGGATAGGCTTCCATTTATTTTGGACTCTACAAGTAAAGTAATAGTGATCTGTGTGCTTAAATGGCACATGAGGCAAGTGGAATTCCAGCTGATGTCATCCAGGAACAAACATGGAGGGCAAATTCTAATTTAACTGATAATGAAACCATTCCAATCATTAAAACAAAAAAGAGTCCTCCCAGGAACTAAACAAGCCACACATCATAGGCTATACCCAAGATGTGGGAAAATTTTAGGAATTATCTGCTACCCTTATGTCCATATAAAATGACTATTTTCTACAATAGAAAATCCAGTATGGATAAAGTGTTTACAGACCCTGCTGTATTCTTAGGATCCTATGAAAAGATGAAAAACTTCTAACCAAATGCTAGAGACTCAGGTCAACTAAATGGCTCTGTCTGGTTGTTCACATTGCATTGGCTAAAATTAAAGTTGTCTTCACAGGTGAGCACAGGAAAGCAATAGGAAAAACCCTTTCTATCATCACCATATTTGGTAATTTCAGACTGAAGAACTCAGGCTATGCTTTCTGGAAAGTTATAAGAAGAAACGAAAGTTGGCATAATAAACACTTTCTTCCTACCTGACTTGGTACAAAATGCCCTAAGACAGAACACTAATGTGCTCCTGGCTTCTAGGTGGAGATTTTAACAGTGAGTTTGCAAGTCTCAGTTCCCTTCACATTGCCCATTGTTTGCCATTTCAGCAGATATTTGTTAAGGGTTCATTTTTTTTTTCCTGCTAAAATTGTCTTAGCTAGAAATATATGAAAAGAGTTTTTAATCTGTTTTACAATTTAAAATAATGAGGAAAAATCCTTTTTTCTTGGAAAATTTCACACCAATGGGAGTTAAAAAAAAAAAAAAAAAAGCTGCCAGTCACTGATACCAACAGAAAAAGGGCAAATATTTCACCTCTCAGAATGATGACCATGCTTAGGACCCTGAGTAATCATAGCCCAAGGAATCCAGGGACAGGATTCCCTCCCATCCACCCACATAGAAAGTGAGGGAAGACCTTACAGCTGACAATTTAGAAAGCAGCACCAATACAGGATGTAAGCCCAGCAGGGAATCTCCTTAATAAACAGAAGTGGCAATGTGCAAATTAAGCCAGGGTATTTAACAGCATCTCCCACTAATAGAAACAATTCCCCAGTCCAAGAGAATGAATTTCCTGCTAGGAGCCAACAAGTACTTCCAACTGTGTCTTCTTCCTTTTCAGCATCATCTGTACAGTGTTACCATCCCTCAGCAGGAGAGCCTGTCTCCATAGGAAAAGCAGAAGTCCTTGCCCACAACTCTATCCTGCTTGATGCCTGGAAATCAGGGGTCTTTGGGACTCCTAGGATTGTTGTCCTTCCCTGGTCACTGTGGCCAATAATTTCAAGGAGGCTTTGGCTAGCATCCCAATTTCCCCACAGTTACCCAAAGAAACCACTTTCTTGGCAGCAAGAATTTAGATTAATTTTGCCACATTTGTACTTAATATTACTATGTCTGGCTGCTTTTGGAGAGATTCATCTGTTGCTGTGCATTTGCATTACTGCCATGAATAAACCTCCTTTATTCACCCATCTGTGGGTAGGTATTTGGTTGCTATCTGGTTTGGGGCTACTGTGAATAGTACTACTGCAAACAAATACACTTATGGTTTGGTGATGGTGCTAGAGGTGCACACAATGGGAGGTGCTTGGGTCATAGGGTATGCATATGTCCAGTTTAGTATGTTGCTGGCAAGCAGTTTTCCAAAGTGATTGTTGAGAAATCTTTTCCTTGTGTCTTCTCTTTGCTTTCCTTATCTCCAAATTCCAAAATTCATCCCTATCCTATGGCCTCCTCGGTTATCCTAATTTCTCTGTTAGCAGATGATCCTACCCCATATGCCAGGAAAAGCACAGGTCCCCGGGTAAGAGCCACTCTCCTCACAGGACACCATTATCTGAAGGAAAGCTGATTCCCCAAAGCTCACTCCTCTTTGGGGAGCTAGAGCCAGGCTTGGAGTTCAGTGTAAACTCTAGTGTGGATTTCCGGCTTCTCTTTAATCACAGACACCCCTCACACCTCTCCCATCACAGAAATATCACACAATGAGCACTGATGTGAACACACACATAGAAAAGTCTTCCCCTTCTCCACCAAGTGCAAGACAAGTTTCCTCCTTCAACTTCTTTTCCCCTGGCCTTAAGTCACCCTGCTTTCTGGGCTATCTGGCCTCCCCTTCAGGGTAGCAGCCTGGGGAAACATCCCTATTTCCCCCATGGTTGTATCCAATGGCCCTTTTGGTCTTTACATGGTGTGGATCCAGTTCCTACATCATCATGTAGGATTCCTCTTCCCCACAGCATAATCTTCCTATGACTGCTTTCTTCTTCCTTTACCATTTTGTTTTTCACCCACTCCTATATCCTCAGTTACTACCTATATGCAGAAGATTCTCAATTATCTGTGTGTCTGTGCCTCCTGTGGGCTCCAGGCAGATCTGATAGCTGCCCTCTCTACAAGCGATTCCTGCGGAACCTTCCACAGCTTTATTCAAATCAGAATCTGGATCTATGGACTTTTTTCCAATATTCCATAAATGCTACATTTTTCATAGTTGCCACTGGCCTTTCTCCCTTGCTCACATCTTTATCACATTGCGCCTGAAGTCCTACAATTATTGTGTGAAAATCTGTCATAGGTTTCCCTTCTGCCCTGAGCAAGATCTCCTGCCTGAGTTATGCTAAATGCCTCTTTTCTCAGTCTCCCCCTTCCCTGAGTTGGTTTCCCCAGTAATGTCAGATTTGATCACTCAGTTATTTATTGAAATTTCTACCAAATACTGACTGCACACCAGGCACCCTTCTCCACAAAGAAATGGAGTCTCCAAAAGGACACCAAATTTCTCTCTCCACTCAGCTGACATCTCAGTGAAGGAAGGCAGAAGTAAGAAATTGGATAACTAGGAAGGGACATAATTTACTAAACATAAAGTGGTAGTGACATGTCCTTGTGGGGCTAACGATGGTCAGCTAATACGGTGACATAGACAGAGAGACATGAGAAGCCACTTCAAAGGCCTGGATTTTCCCTGGAATGATGAGAAGGTACCACCTCTGTAAAAGGCAAGGAGAATATTCCAGAGAGACAGAAAGAGAGAACAAGAGGGTAGGACCTCATAGTCTGTTAAACACTCCAAGAGGAACAAACTGTGAGCCAGGGTGGTGTTACTGGTGCTGTTATTCACTATCACTGTTGACTTACACCTACACACAGAATCATTCATGAGCAGCACAAAATCCCACTCCTCAATTCAGCCCTAACTCATGCTGGTCTCAAGCACCTGGATGTCAATGTGCACAGGGTCTCTCCCATCAGTGTTGTCCTGTCCTGTGCCCTTCAACACATCCTTCAAGATCCCATCTCAATCTCAAATCTCATGAAAGTACATGACTGTGTATTCCACATTCCAGGGTACCTACATGATCCATAGCTTCATGGTAAGGTATGTGTGTGTCTTTCTAGATGGAGGCCTCCTAAACACCAGTTTGTTCCATTTTATTTTCTCTACTACCTTTCTGCTTTTTACTTCATAAATTTCTGCTCACCTTTATTATATTATCCTGCACCCAGGGAAATTTTAGGTGGGGGTCTATTCCAATTTCAATAAAAACTGTCCATCATACAAGGATCAACTGCTTAGGCTTGGAAACAATAAAACGATTGAAAAACATAAGAAAAAAGAAAACAGAATGCCATGAGTTGGGGTTACAAGGTACATAGTACATGGAGGAATTTTTCTTGCTGAGGATAAGCACTTTAATTCTAATTTTTCACTTATGGAAATTGGGCTGCTATTCTGAATGTTCTGTGGATTTTTTTCCCCAAAAGAAAATTGGGAAGCAAGATCTACAGAGAATTCCTGATTTGGGCCACTAAAAAAATATAATTTCATTAATAAAGAGTAACTTAAAAACTAATTAATATGACATTATCTCCACGGGTAATCCAGAGATAAGAAAGGACCTGAGAGCTGTTTCCTCCCTAAACCTCCTATTAACCCGGGGATTCCCTTGGGTCGTGTAAACCACAACATCCATTTGTACACTTTCAGACAGTTTCTAGCTGTTGCTTCCCTGAGCACCAATCAGAGTTTTCCAAAGGGTTGAAGTCCTTTTCCTGTTTAGGTCCTGGGGAGGGACCACTACTCTCCTTTGAACCTCTGGTGTCATGTTATTACAGCCCATGCTGAGGAGTCTTGCATAAAAAGACTAATGTCCTGGGCTTAGGTTGAGGCCACAAAAATTTAGGCACATATGGGCTTGTCCTGAACAAGTTTCTCATTAGCTTCAGTTGCCCTCATCCACATCTGCTTTTAACATAATGACAGTGCATGTATCAAAAGTTTCAGGGCTGGGGTCGTGGCTCAGAGGAAGAGTGTTTACCTACCATGAGTGAGGCCCTGGGTTCGATCCTCGGCACCCCTTAAAAAAAATAAAATAAATGTATTGTGTCCACCTACAATTAAAAAATAAATGTTTAAAAAAAAAGTTTCAGACACTCGCTAGATAATCCCCCAACACTATACTCCTTATGTATGCACCAATCCAAATGAAAATACAAAAACTCCTAAAAGCAAACATGAATTATTAATCTAATGATTAATATTATGATTATTATTAATATTATAGATCTTCCAAGAGATGTGGGCAATGCAAACATTTTAAGCTTTTGAAGAAATCATAAAGAGTCCCTGGCACAGATCTAGTCTGTGAAATGCATTTACTCTACACAGTAACATTCCCTAGGGAGGTACTGGTTCCCCTGCATCTAGGCATGGACTTCCAGTGGATGATAGCTTATTTGGAACATCTATGCTTCATCACAAGTATTGTTAATTTTAGGTATTGGATTCTAGCAATAGTCTTATGAGAATGACACAGGAAGATGTATCAAGTGCAAATGAATACTGAGAATATATGAAGGGAATAAGGTATGAGCCACACTTAATAAAGTTTTATTATTCTATTGACTATTAGAAATATGTAATAAAAATAAAAACTTTTATGAACTACCATTGTTATTAATTATACAATTTCCATTAAGAAATCAGACTTTTCTAATTTTTTATAGGTGCACTAGAATTACACATAATAGCGGGATTAATTATGTCATATTCATACATGCACATAACAAAATTTGATCAATCTCATTCCTCTGTACCTTCCCTTTTTCTCCCCACCTCCTTCCCTCTGATCTACTTGTTCTATTCTACTGAACTCTGTTCTATTATTATTTTAATTTTAATTAGCATTATAATGATATATAAAAGAGGATTCATTGTGTTACACATAGACATAGCAAAATTTGGTAGATTTCAATCCTCACACTCCTAATTTTGTCTAGTCTCTCTCCAATAACATTCTATCCTCTGTTACAAACCATATTTTGTTAAAAAGTTTTTAGTGATGGGAAGTTTCTACTTTAACCCCAATCCCTAAGTCAAAGTTGCCAAAGTGTCTCCTTTTTTTGTTCCTTAACAAAATAGAAGGCTGAACAGAAACACAGAAACAGAAACACACACACACACACACACACACACACACACACCACCTATAAAGAATATTGTGTTTCTTTTGTTGTTGTTCTATCTACCAAAATAATAGATTTTGAAACAAGACTTTTTCTATGGTTGAATGAGTTCTTTATAAAGAAATCAGTCTTTTTCAATATTATTCAAAGTAATTTCTTTTCCAAATCAAAAATGTGTTATTTGCTATTCTTGGCAATTCTAGTTTACTAGCAATGTTTCAGTTAACTACAAATATGAAACAAACTTTAATTTGTTGGTATCAAGTGTGCTTTTCTCCGAATAACCTAAGACTGTATATTTTATACTTATTGTCTAAAAATAATTAAGAGCCCATGATAGGGTTGAAATATTACCATATGACCTACATCTAGACACATATTGCTCTTTGACCTCTTCAGTTGTAGGACAAACAAAATGCAAAGAGCAACATTGATAGATGTGCCTGTTTTCTGGGGTTTTCTATCTGATCTTCCCAACACTCAGTGATGTACGTAGTAAAGGTCTGAGGGCTGGTTCTCATGTGTTCCAAGTCCAGAAATAGTGTTCTGCATTGAGCATTTTCCAAAACAAAAACCTCACATTTGGAGAAAAATTAAATAATGAAATAAATCCTAGTTAGTCAGAAAGCCACACTAACACTACTTCTATAAGATTACAGTACTGGAGAGTTTTACACAAAACTTATTATACTTATTGCAGTTCAAAAAGGAACCATACGTTATTTCTACTAATGCGGTGCCATAATTTGTTCACAAGGAGGCATTAAGAAAATGCTCAGCAAGGCTCAGTATAATTTTAATGCATTTTCCTATTTGAAGGAAATGCATACAGCAGTGGACAACATCATATAGCTGTGGACATTGTCATTAAGTATTCCATGGCCCTAACAAACAATTTCCATAACCTGGTCTGCATCAGTGATATATACAACTATTAAATATTTTCATGAAGTTCTCCTCTTGTCACAGAAATGTTTGTGAAGACCTTTTTAAATCAAAGATGTGAAAGAAAAGAGGTCAAATACAGGAAAAAAACCAGAATCACCTTCCTTCTTTTTTTTTTTTTTCATCTAGCATGTAGCAAAAAAAAAAAAAGAAAGAAAAGAAAAGAAAAGAAAAAGAAAGAAAGAAAGAAAAAATAAAAGTCTAACCCTGTAAAATTTCTGACAAACACTATGTCCAACCAGTCCTTGAACCCAAGTTTATCCTGATTTTCAGCCTTTGTAGTGGGGTTCCTCTGCTTGGAATTGGCTCTCCTGGGGGTGTCATATGGTCACTTATTCCAAGCATTTAGTTCTTGGCACAGAAAGGAAATCTCTAATAAAATTTGCCACACTGTTATAGCACTGTTAATAATACCTTCAATTGAGTTTCCTTTATCATGGTAGTATTTACTATTACATGTCTCTACTTCTTTACTTGTCTATTTTCTATACCTCAACACCACCTCCATTTGAATAATCTTAGCTCTCCTCTTTGGCACATAACAGGCACTCAAAATATTTGGCTGAATGAATTAATGATAAATATTCACTGCAATTGCTATCACCACAATTCTCAACATGCAATTCAGATATTTTTTGGTTTCAGCTTATGTCAATTTTGATATGTTCTATTGTTCAATAAGTTTGTTCATTTCATGTTATAAATTTGTTTTTATTTTGTTCTACTTTTTTATCTCAAGGTGGAATCACACACTTTTAACCTTTCTTCTGTTCTAATATAGCATTTAAAATTATAAATTTCCCTCTCAGCACTGCTGTAGATGCATTCTACAAATTTTAACATGTTATATTTTCATTTCCATTCAGTTTTAAATAGTTTGTAATTTGCTTTGTAATTTCTTCTTTAGCTTGGGTTATTTAGAAGTGTTATTTAGTTATTAAGTGTTTGGGGTTTTCCTAGACATGTTACTACTGTGGATATCTAATTTAATACTTCATATATTTAAATCCTTTAAATGTATTGAGCTTTGTTCATAAACATAGCATATTTGTACCAAAAAAGAAGGTAAATTTTGTACTTGTTACGTATATTGGTCTATGAATTTCATTCAAACTGGAAGTTGCTAGCATCATTCAGATCCTCTATCTCTTCACTGATTATTATTATTATTATTTTGTTTAATAATAATAAACTGTTCTGAAACACTATTCTATTTGAGTTTGCCATTTTCCAGTGTGACAGTTTTTCTATTTCTCCCTCTAATTCTGTCAATTCCTTTGCTTTTTTGTACTAGCTGTAAGTTTCTTTGCCATTTCCTTTTGAAAAGTCAGTCATCTGAGTTCTACAATAATAAAAGACCATCTTTGCAAGAAACATTTTCAAGCCACTTGAGCATTAGTGGGCATTCACACAATTAAACTTAGGTTTCCAAAAATGTGTACACTTGGAAGATCACCCCCCCCCCACACACACACACACACTGTCTTTGACTACTCTGAAAACGTCTTTTCTGTCTTAAATGTCAACATATTTCTGTGGACATATCTGAGTTTTCTGGGTGCTGCATTGAAAAGCATCTGCACTCCAGGAACAAGTAGAGTGTCCTTTTCAATGAAGCTCAGCAACATTGGCATGGAGAACGAATCCTTCAATTCTCCCTGGCCAAGGGCCCACTTCATAAACATAAGCATTTGTCAAACTGCCAGTTTTTCTTACAATTTTATCTGTCAACCTCAAATCCAGGAGAAGCGTCTTGGAAAACCACTTCTCTGCTTATAGTCTGAACAACTTAATAATTTCTTGAATGGAGAAGTGCTGAGTTTCTGGAGGTAGCAATGAGTCAGCCCCTGGAAATACCACCTGCACCTTTTCCATCTAAAATCTGATAACACTTTTTCTTAAAGTATATTTTATATGCTATCCATATAGCCATGTCAGTCTTCCTACATGTATGGTTTATCTAGTTTCTTTTTCTACCTATTCATTTTTAACTAATCTCCATGTCTTTTATTTAAAACAGGTTTCTAATAACATTTTATGCATTCTGACAATCTCTTTTTTTTAGGTGGAGTATTTAGACTGCTAACAAAAAATATAATTATTAGTATGGGTGCATTTAGGTACTATTTTATTGTTTTCTGCTTGTTTTATTTATTTATTTTGTTCCTTTGCTCCCTCTTTGCCTTTGTATTTTTAAAAAAATTATCCATTTTTTTTTAAGTTGTGACTCTTCTCATTATTTTATCTAATGACTGCTCTGAAGATTGTTTAACTTCTACAGTCCACTAAGATTAATTACAACACTCCATATCAAGACGTGGACACATGGCTATCACGCAGGTCTCTCCATGCTCTGTGCAATAACTGTCATATATATTACGTTTACATATGTTTTAAATCCCAAAGGAAATATTGTAATCTTTTTTAAGCAAACATTTATAGAAGAAATGAAGAGGAGAACTAATCTTTTATGTTTACCCAGAATATGATTTACCTTTTGAATCCTCTCCATTTCTTTCCAAGAGTCCAATTATCCACCTACTATACTGTGCTTTCCGCTTGAAAGTTCCCCGTTTATATTTCTTTTGTGGAGCTCTGATAGCAATGGATTATTTTTCTTTTATCTGAAAATGTCTTCATTTTGCCTTCTCCATGAAGGACATTTTTGCTGGATATAGATTTCTGAATCTATGGTTGTTTGGATCTTTTAGCACCTGAAAGTTTTTCACTGCCTTCTGCCTTCAGTTGTTTCCGATGGAAACAGTTTTTAAAATGTTGGTACTCTGTATAATTTATAACTTTCTCTGGTTGTTTTATAAGATTTTCTCATTACGTATGCTTTTAAGCAATTTCACTGTAATGTATCTTGGTGGTACAGTTTTCCTTTATTCGTTTTTGCTTGGATTTATTAAACTTTTGAACATATAAATTGTTTCACAAAATCTTTGAAAATTTTTGCCTTTGTTTCTTCAAGTATTTTTTTCTTATCTTCTTCTGGGATTCTACTGACAACTACCAAGCCTTTAGGTAATTCTCCATAGGTTTTGGGGGTTCAATAGTTTTTTTTTTTAATCTCTTCTCATAATTGAAGATTTTAATTTTGATCTATTTTCAACTTCACTGCCTACATACTATTGTTAAATCTACCCATGAAATTTTTATATAAGATATTATGCTTTTCCATTTTAGAATCTTTTTTGTAGTTCTTATTAATTCTGAGATTTTTCTCTTTTTTCCTTTATTATAAAATAATTTTCTACTCTGTCATTAACCATAGTTACAAGCTATAGTAAGATTCGTATTTGTTAATTCTAATATCTGGGTCATCTAAAGGTTAATTTTGGGTGACTTGTCATTTTCCTTGGAAATGGTTCACATTTTGATGCTTCTTTGTGTTTTGCCTTGTATCCTAGACACTGTGAATATTATCCTTAGGAGATGCTAGTTTCTCTTATATTCTGAAAAGTAAAGAATATTTTCTTTTCTTCTCTCTTTTTGACAGTAGCCTTGCCGTAAATGTGAGCTGGTAATTCTTTTTTGTTCGCAGGCAGTTAGCTGGTTGGTTTCACACTTAAAATACTACTTCTTGGTTGGCTAAACAGTTTAACTCTCCTGTCCTTAGCTTGGCTGCTTAAAGCCTGTCCCTTTCATGTAAGATTCAAGGATTAGCCACTAATCTGGGCAGAATTTAGCTAAAGAATTTATGAACCTGACTCTCTTCTTTTTAGTATTTTCTCCCTTTCCACAGGCTGATGGTTCTCCTGAATTCTGACTCTGAATTTTCAAGCCAGAAGAGTTGGGGACCATGGATTATTTTCTTGAGTCTACATGTAATTTAGTGAGTACTGTATTAACTTTCTAATGATGCATAACAAATTAGCATAAACTCAGTAGTTTAAATGCATGTGCACATATGTGTGCGTGTGCACACATACACCCATTATCTCATAATTTTCTGGGTCAGGAATCCAGGCACAGCTGATCTAAGGCCTCTGCTAAAGGTCTCACAGGGCTGTAGTCATGTGTGAGTTGGGATGCAATCCTATCTGGAAGTTCGACTGGGAAAGCTCATTGAGATTGTTGGAAAAATTCCTTTCCTTGCAGGTGTAGGACAAGGGTCCTGGCATTTTACCAACTATGGACTGAGGGCTTCCTCAGGTCCTAGAGGCCACCTGCATTTTCCTCACACATGGCCCTTTTCAAAGTTAATAATATGACAGCTTGATTCTCTGAGGTCAGCAGAAGGAGTCCCCCTCCAGTCTGTTAAGGTAGAACCTATAAAATAAACTGTCACCAAGTGGGGCTAGGGTTGTAGCTCAGTGGTAGAGTGCTTGCCTTGCACATGTGAGGCCCTGAATTCAATCTTCAGCACCACATAAAAAATAAAATAAGTAAAAGTATTGTGTCCATCTACAACTAAAAAAAAATATTTTAAAAAATGTCATCAAGGGCAAGAGATTCAAACACCTTTTCTATATTCTATAGATAGAAACAAGCTGAAAATCACAGTGCACTCAAGATGAGGATATGAATTACTGGGGGTCATGTTAGGGGATGCTGGCAACAGAGACTAAAAGTTCTAAGAGCCCCTATAATCTGGGGCTCTTAGAGGGTAAGTAACTTCCTCAGGATTGTACAGTTTAGTGTTAGTGGAGACTGGGATTCAAATCAAAGCAAAGCCTATGTCCTCCCAGTATCCTGTCCACATCCAACAAGCAAGGCTATGCTCAATACTGTTGGGGCAGTCTGGATTCAGCCAGAGGTGAGTCAATAAAAGAAGTACAGCATCCGCAAATCAGTGCTGCCCAATCTTTCTGGAGCCATGTGAGATGTCAGAATGAAGTCTGCAGCTTACAATACCCAAATGTGAAAGTAGTTTCCTAAGTCTCAGAGTCACCTGAACACATCTTATTTCCTAAAATATAATTAAAATCACCAGAGGTCACATTGCCCAGGAAAGTTCTACAAATGTCAAAGCATACTTCAAAGAAATAAGTGTTAAAACACACCTTCCGAAGTTAGAGGGACATTATCCAGCCAGCACAGGTTGTATGAGGATGAGAAAAACATTGAAACAGTGTGACTCTATAACACAAGGCCCAGCTTTCCATTCCCTCCAAGCCATGAAAATGTCAATGTGCAGGAAAGCAGCCAGCTCACTTCTCATTTTATCAAAGAAGTCCTCCCTAAAATGCCACACTCTAGTGACAACTAAAAATAGATAAGAATCTAATCTCCTTCAAACCAACACTTGCTTCTTTAACCACAAGTATCAGAGCGGAAATGATCCATAAACAAAAGGTAGATGGTAAGCAACTAAAATAGCTGCCATTTCCTTCCACAGCACACTCTCAGGATCAGCCGCCCGGTTATTTCTACCAAGGAACTTCCCTCGTGGCCTGTTTTCACAGGCTCTACACTGGGAGGCGAGACGCCACAGGTTCTCAGGAATGTTTGTATTGGAAAAGAGCTCAATTTCCTCCCATGCCCCTGGACACAATGCTGTCCTCACCTTCACCATCTCCCAAACAACAGAGACACTCCTCTGCACCTCCTCTTCCCCAGCATTTTAAAAATGATTGTTCTGTACTGTCACAAATGTTGTGTTTATGTTTCCACAGCTTAGAATATAAACAAAACCTCTATTTGGCTGTTTATTCCAAAAGAAATTGGTACAAATTCATAGTTTAGAGCTAGTTTGGTTTATTTACTAAAAAGGCAGATATACTTTATATTTGGAGCATTTATAGTTTACATGACACAATTATTATTTGTAGAATGGGGGCCCAAACACAATTTGACTAGACCCAAAAGAATCCTATTTGTTTTATTCTTCATCCCCTCAAGACTTGTGAAGTCTCATAAACTACATGAGCATATAAACTGAGTTTTGGAAATTAAATGGAGCCAATAAAGAAAGAAGGCAGAGAATGGACAGATATCCACATTTAAGTTACATTTGGTAGGTATATTTACAACATATTTGACTTTGGTACTTCATACCTTTTAATATGAGTTTAATATGAGTCTCAGACTTGTTGAGTTTACATATCTTTGGAACTAGAAAGCCAGATGAAATTACTTCATTTATTTAATAGTTCCATCAAGAGAATAGTGTTCATAGAACAAGAGCCTAACATCCCTTACAATATCTTGCCAGTTTTTTAAATTAGTTGTTCAAAACATTACATAGCTCTTGACATATCATATTTCATACATTTAATTCAAGTGGGTTATGCACTCCCATTTTTCCCCCATATACAGATTGCAGAATCACATCGGTTACACATCCACGTTTTTACATACCAGTGTCTGTTGTATTCTGCTACCTTTCCTATCCTCTACTATCCCCCCTCCCCTCCCCTCCCATCTTCTCTCTCTACCCTATCTACTGTACTTCATTTCTCTCCCTTATTTTTTCCCCCTTTCCCTTCAGCTCCTCTTATATGTAATTTTGTATAATGATGAGGGTCTCCTTCCATTTCCATGCAATTTCCCTTCTCTCTCCCTTTCCCTCCCACCTCTCACCCCTGTTTAATGTTAATCTTCTTCTCATGCTCTTCCTCCCTGCTCTGTTCTTAGTTGCTCTCCTTATATCAAAGATGACGTTTGGCATTTGATTTTTAGGGATTTCTTGCCAGTTTTTAAACAAAATACCATGTATGAAGGTGAACCAATTTTATCCCATTTCTGCCAGATGTTCTAACTGTATTTTTTTACCTTCAGAAAAAACAGAATGGACTATTGAGAAAGAGCTCCATGCACTGACAGCAATAAGAAACCATCCTATTAAAAAATTCCTTGAGCCAAGGACATTGGCACATGCCTATAATCCCAACAAAAGTGAAGGCTGAGGCAGGAGGATTGCAAGTTCAATGCCAGCCTCAGTAACTTAGTAAGGTCCTAGGCAAGATAGCAAGACCCTGTCTGATAACAAAACATAAAAAAGGGTGGGGATGTAGCTCAACAGTAAAGTGTCCCTGGGTCCAATCCCTAATATCCGTCACCCCCACAATCTAGCGAGCTGTTAATATTGAAGCAAAAAGAAATTCTTCCATCAGGATTTGTGTAACTGTATTTAATATGTGAGTTTTGACCCTTACACAGAAAACACATATCTTCCCTGTAAGTGATGGATAAATAAGTAAGCTCCTCTGCTTCAAACATTCCCTGTGTCAGAATCCCCATGTTAAAAAAGGTGAAGTTGGAAGTCATTTACTGAGATGGTGTGCTGTGTGTCATGCTGTCACCTCACTTACATCAGCCCTGGCAGAGGCTGCAGGACCAGACTCACCCTGCAAGATCCCCACTCAATAACCGACATTCATAGGACTCTCTTTAAACTGATCAGCATCAATGCAGATGGCTCCATGCAGGAAAGATGAGCCTGTAATGTGTCCCTTACTAGGTGTGGTAGCAGCACAATGACCCCAATTCACTTTTTTAAATTCAGTGCCCTCATTGTGTAAAATGAAGACAGCAACTGCACTGACATCATAAGTGTAAACATTAAGTTACATGAGATGATGTACATAAAGATCTTCACATAGTATCTGAGAACACCACAAGGACTGAACTGTTGTTCAGTCACTGTAATTGCAATTATATTTGCCATGAAACCTTCACCCTGGGACCAGCTGGATGAGGGGGACTTTACATCCAGCAGCCATGGAAAAGTCCTGCTAGTGAACATACTTCTATCTGACAACAGCCTTTCAGGGGTGTTTTGTTTTGACCTTTTCTTTCTAATTAACATATAATAATTGTACATATTTGTGGGGTATAGCTTGGTAGTTCATCACATGTATACAAATATAATGATCTAATCAGGGTAATTAGCATTTCTATCTCCTTATAATTTATTTCTGTTTGGAACCTTTAAGCTCCTATTTTCTAGTTCTTCATAGAACATATAATAGGTTGTTGTGAATTATAGTCACCCCACAGTGCTATAGAACACTAGAATTTATTAATCCCATGTAAATATATTTTGGTACCCATTACCTTTCATTGATTTAGTTTCTCCAATTGATTTAGCAATTAAAACACTACCAGCCAGGATGGATACTCCTTCTTTCTAGGACTTTATCCATGATGTTTATGTCACCTACTGGGAAAGACTTTGAAAGGACATCTTCACCCAGAATAGTCTCTGACCCCTGATCATATGGCAGATAGCCCTTCCAATACGGATGGTTTCCTGGGGATGGGGATAAGAGTGGGATCCTAAAAACTATTGGGAAATTCTCATGGGTCTGGCCACTGACATTCTTTGTTGCACATGCCACCATCTCCCAGGGCAAAGGCCATTCTTTGTGTTTTGTAGGCATAAATTGTCTGCTCTACCTAACTACCAAAAGTTTTAAAGGATTAAGGTTTATTCTTCCTAGAATTTCTTTTGATCAAGAAAATTGCTTTGCATATAAACAAAAACTCAATGTCCTCTTACTTATGGACTGAATTGTGCTCTCCCCAAATTTATACACTGAACTCCAACACCCAACACTCTGTTTGAAGATAGGGTTTTTAAAGAAGTAATTAAGTTAAACTGAAATCATTAAGATGGGCTCTAATCTAATATGACTGGTGTCCTTATAAGAAGAGGAAGAGACACTAAGGATGGGCATGCACAGAAAAAAGGCCACATGAGGACAGAGCAAGACCAGGAAAGAGACCTCAGAGAAACCAATCCTGCTTATACCTTGGATCTTAGGCATCCAGCCTCCAGATCCATGAGAAAATAAATGTCTGTTTTAAAAACCACCCTAACCACCTGAGAAAACTAATACACACTAATTTTACTTAGTTTGGTAACCGCCTGAGAAAACTAATACACACTAATTTTACTTAGTTTGGTAATGGTAAGGGAGTCATCATATTTGGTAAAAATTCAGACTGTGATGTTTCTACAGAGTTTTTCCTTAAGCTAATGCTTCAGCTTTGCTCTTTAGATTGCTGTCATTACTTTGGGCAGGTCACTGTGCCCTTCTGTGCCTTATCACCCAACTTATGAAGACAAAAACCCTATCTAGTATAGACATGGGGAAGATCAAAGGAGACCATTAGTCAACACTAAACATCACTTTCACATCGTATTTTGCCCACATATTAGTAGCTCCTCACTCCAGCTCTTCCTGTCAGAAAATCCTTTCCTATATGCGACCAAAACAGATTATTCTGAATCTGTCCTCTGAATTATACAATGAGGTCCGATGCTGAGAGCCATAGCCAAGTAGGAATGACCATGGCATTTTGGGTTGAAAGGTGACCCTGCTCAGGGATTGGGGTGGCTCCGGGTTTAGGGTGGATCCTGCTGGGAATAGGGCGGCTCCAGGATTAGGGCAGATCCTGCTGGGATTAGGGCCTATCCTGCTGCCTCAGGCGCCTGCTCCTTTGGAGTTCCCGTTGAGTTCTCGAAGGGGGTTCTGAGAGAATTGGTGTACAGAGCCCGGTGGAGGGAGGGTATTCCCAAGTAGTGTGTGTAGAGTGTCGGTGAGAGTTCGGGAATAAAGAGTTGCTGTTTGAATCTACAAGGCTTTGTGGTGGCTCGGTGATTTTGTGCCCAACCAAACTGCGGCAGCCTATCCCCCGAAACTCTCAGGACAGGAACTTAAACATCTGAATGTAGCTATAAATCCCAATGAATCTTTAGTTTCTTCAGCTAAAATACAGTGCCCTCCATATCTGTGGGTTCTGTATCCGCAAATTCTATGAACCACAGATCAAAAATATTCAGAAGAAAAAATGACTGTGCTCTAAACATGCACAAATTTTTTTCTTGTCATTATTCCCTCAACAATACAGTATAATAACTATTTACATAGAATTCACCTTGTGTTATGGCTTAGATATGAGGTGACCTCCAAAAGCTCATATGTGAGACAATGCAAAAAAGTTTAGAGGTGAAACAATTGGGTTATGAGAGCCTTAACCTTATTGGTGCATTAATCTACTTGAATCAATTAACAGGGTGGTAAATGTAGGCAGGAAGGGTGTGGCTAGAGATGGATCCCTGGGGTATATATTTTGTCCCTAGCAAGCAGTGTTCTCTCTGCTTCTTTGTTGCCATGTTCTGAGATGCTTTCCTTCCCCAGTCTTCCACTGTGATGGTCTGACCCACTAAGGGCCCAGAGCTATGAAGTTGGCCATCTATAGGCTGAGACCTCTGAAATTATGAGCCAAAAAAATAACACCTCTGACTGTTCTTGTGAGACTTTTGGTCACTGCAATGAAAAAAATGATTAAAACACATGTATGAATTAGGTATTATAGAGGTAATCTAGAGATGATGTAAAGTATAATACAGGATATGCAAAGGTTATACGCAAATACCACACTATTGCCATTTATATAAGAGACTTGAAGCATCTGTAGACGTTGGTATCCATAAAGGGGCCCTGAAGCCAATGCCCCATGGAGACCAAAGGATATCTGTATTCTAATTTCTGTTATTTTTAAATAACAAATGATATTTTTCAGACTCTTCAGTTCCCAGAATATTCTCCTCTGGCCTGCTTTTAGTTATTTTCCTCTTAAAAATGGTTTTCAGAAACCCACTTCCCCAATGCATAGATATAAGCTGCCTTCATAGATTGTGACTATTTACATCTGAATCTGATAATCAGTCACACTCTTATTAGGAGCAGTTAAGGCTCCTATACCTCTTTTGTAGCCTCAAGTAGCTGCCAACACTACCAAATACCTGAGCTATTTTAAGTTTTGATGTAGTCAGTTAGCTGGGAACCTCCATACTTGCACTTGCCACCTAAAGGACCCCAGGGTCAGCCTTGAATTGGGAAACCTAGGTGGGATCTAGAGATGGGCTGACTCTCATGCAGAGTCCAAAGCCTGGGAAGGAATACAGGAGTGGCTGATCTGGAGGCCATGAGAGACCCTGGCTCAGCCTGCACAAGCATAGCTATGAAAAGTGTCTCACTTTCACAGTGAGATTGGCCCTGCTTATAGAACCCTCTGCCCTTCCCCTGCCTCATCTATTTCCCTCCACCCACCTGCAGTTAGATCAGCATGTCATGCCAAGTCACAGACTGGAATAAGGTGCACCCTTCATGATGTTTTCTTGACATCTCCCTCCAAAGGGGTGATTCGTTCATCATAACCACAATGGCACCTGTTTTATCTTTGAAGTAATTTATCTGCTCATAAAATGCATACTGAGGGTCCACTGTGTGCAAGGTGTTATGCTTGAGGCTGGGACATAGAAGGAACAAACTATGGCCCCAGTTTGGGAAGTTAGTGAGCCATGTGAATGGCAAACCCAGGCTGTGTGCTCAAGGACATGGTGCCAGGGACAGGCTGCGGATCTGACAGAACATTGTCACTGGTGGCCCCACTACATGTTGGTATGCCAGAAACCTCTGCTAAGGAGAACTCTGAGATGAGCTAACAACATGAGCCATCAGTGCAAAGACAATGAAGTAGAAAATCACAAATAAAAAACACATTCAGCATCACAATTCCTTGAAATAGCCCATCATGCCAATGGGGAAAGATAGCAGCCATTGAAAGAAATTATGCTCAAGTTCCTGGGCTTGTTATGCTGCCATCTACAACCAGAAAGCAGAGGATGGCTTGTGCCTCAGGAAATAATTCTGTTATTATCTTGAAGGAAACCAAAATACCAGGGAACAAATCAAGAAGACTCTGCCCTCTGCTGAAGGAAAGACAGTGGGGGAAAGTGCATTTTCTTTGGACACAGAGTCACTTGCTGAATCTTGCTTTAGACAAAAAAGCAGGGGGTGGGGCAGGGGACATTGTTGTGGGAGAGAGCACTTGGCCTCCCTTTTGTTCAGAGTCAGACTTTCAAATTTTCCAAAGACAGAAACTTTCACAATAGGCGCCCAAAATCACAGAAACAAACACAGAGAAGTCAAAAGGTCTGTAGGGGGGCAAGATGCCATGAGGGAAACCTCCCTTCCTGCCTGAAGGCTGAGTTTTGTGGAACTTGGGGAGGTGCTTTTTCAGTGGAAGCTGCCAGAGTAAAAAGCCTGATCTGACCCCCTCAACTCTTGTGGGGCGACAATGTGTTGCTGAGTTACCATCCTCTGGCAAAGCACCAAAGGCTAACACCACACGTGCATTGTTTCTGACCTTCAGGGGATACAGCCACTAGAAAATGAAAAGGAAACATTGCTCCCACCCCAGGTGT
Source organism: Urocitellus parryii (assembly GCF_045843805.1). NCBI lineage: Eukaryota > Metazoa > Chordata > Mammalia > Rodentia > Sciuridae > Urocitellus > Urocitellus parryii. Next base: position 106,751,194 of record NC_135533.1, read on the forward strand.
TTCAGAACATAAAACTGAGTTATTCAAGTAAGCTTGGGGGAAATGGAAACGCTTGTGCCACTTCTGAAAGGATATCTTGACAGCTAGTGTGTGTATAATTTGAGGTAGATTCACCCTCTAAGGCAGGTCCCTGGGTTTACAGAGAGCCCCATTTTGATGCAGATACTTTCTTCTTCCTAAGACTTTTACATTTGTATACAAAGTCTGAGAGGGAATGTGTCCCATGCCCTAAAGCCAGATTCATTCAGCTGCTCTGCTTTTGCAGGTGGAGGAGGGAGTGTCCAGGCTCCCAGGCTAAGACAGCAGACACCCTGAGGGGCCCAGCAGGATATGAGCAGCTCAGAGGCCCTTGGATATAGGTCTCAGACTGGAGCTTGCCTGGTCTGGGACTCAGTTTCCTTGACTCAATGGAAGAAGGGACATAATAATTAAGAAACTTTCCAGGTTATGTCAAATGATTTCTGTGGAAGCATTTTATAAATGGCATAAAAGGTGGGACTCAAATGAGTATATGCTATTTTAAAGAAATAATGTTAAGAGGCACTGGAAGGCAAAACTGAATGGAAGGACTTGAACATCCAGAAAGGAAAGGGAAAAGGCTAAAGTGGCAGGAAAGCAGTAAAAGGAAAGAGAGGAGGACTTACCAGGGCTTCCCATTAAGTACCCTCCCACTTCATTTTCAAATGGGGTGCAGCTGTTATCCTGCCCACTCCACAGATGAGAAAGCAGAAGCCCCAGTTAATTGTACAGCAAGTGGCAGTGTCTGGCCTTCAGCCCATTCAGGCTCTTCTTCCCACGTCCCCTCAGCTGTCAGGACCCTACCTCCAGCCTTGTGCGGGCTCAAGGAAAAGGGGCTGTGTGTGACTCTTCCCGTGCCACTTGCCTTCCTCAGGAGAGATGGAACAGTGATTGAGTCATGAGCATCTTTGAAGGGCTGGTCACTCCTTGGGGCCTGTCCCAGGGCAGCAGCCAAGGTCTGCCCAGCATGCAAATGTGACTCTGCTGTGTGCTTTTCCCTCCGACCTGTTTCCATATAAGCTGCCCTTACACCTCCTCACATCTAGGTCAATAACATCATTCTCTATTTTTGCCAACTGAACTTTCTGGGGCTCACTGACAGCTCTTTTCTGTAGTGAGAATCCAATATTCCAAGCATTGGCCAAATCCAATACCATATTATTTGAATACTTAGTTTCTTAAGCAAAGGGATTTCTTAGCTTTTTGCATGTAAATTCCTAACATTAGTATTTTTTACTTAGAGATTGTCTTAATTTGTCAGGCCACAATAACAAAATACCATATAGGCTTGGAGGTTTACAAACAGCAGAAATGTATGGAAGCCCAAGATCAAAGCATCCACAAACTTCGTGTCTGGTGAGGGCTTACTTCTCAGTTCACAGATGGCACCTTCTTCACATAGTGGAAGTGGGAAGACAGTTCTCCAGGGTCTATTCTTATGAGGACACTAATCCCATCACAAGAGTACCACCTTGATGACAAAGTCACTTCCCAAAGGTCCCTTCTCCTAATTCTATCACCTTCTGGGTGAAAAGAACCTTATAGGGACAAAAACATGCAAACTATGGCAAGGATGATCTTTAAATGTGTGTTTGAAAAATAAATCATACATATGTAATAAATGTTTACTGATAGGAGAAACAGAGTGTCAGATACAGGAGATGTACCAGTAAAAAATGTCCTGCCTCACTAGAGACAAGTAGGGGGCTAGAAGAAAAATTGAACCAAAGAAAGTAATAGAGAATAAGAGGGGCGGGGGATGACCACTGGAGTCTATACTCTTCCTGGCCAAGTGGCCTTTGGTGGCTTATGGGGACTCCCTAGAACAAGGGCTGCCAGGCTGTCCCTCTACTGGTGCGTCCTCTCTGTACAGCAGTGACAAGAGCACACCAGAGAGACTCCACTTTCATAAACAGACTTTAAGTTTAAGGATGATCAAATGGACACTTTCATTCTTGATGAAATGCATCCTGGGAGTCCATTCAGCAGAGTTTCATGATTTCCCATAATATTCAAGTTACTATATCTAGAAAATGGAGTTTTAAGTAGCTTTCAATTAAATTTGTATCCTATGAGAATCATCCCAAATGTTCATAGTAGGAAATGTTGCATTTCTGTGTCTATATTGCAGTGATATTAATGAATATCAATTCATGCTTTCAGGGGCAGGACCTTGTGCACAGCAGATGTTCAACAAATATTTATTGAATCTATAAGCAATTTTTTCATAGAAAACTCCATATTGGGTTATACTAATATCTGATCATAACACCAGCCTCCATCATTTCTCATTTTGAATGCCAACATCACTAGTTACTTTAGTCTTAAGGCAATAAACCTGAGATAACATAAAAATGTTATCTCAAGGGTGATCTTACCCTAGATCATGTAGGAATTTTATGGTGTAGAATATAATGAATGCAATATTTCAAATAACTTAAAACAAAAGGAATTACTTTTTATTACAATAAAATGGATTTATACTTTGATATTGGCACAAAACAGGTATATAATAACTATTGACTAAATAAATTAATAAATAGCTGCTTATTATATCTTTGTGGATAATGATAACAAAAACCAGACAGAATAGCACTGACTAGCAAATTTCTACAAGTTATTTATTTTAATCAACTGATATAAATTTAAAAAAATATGGGAAAAATAGCTACTATGATATTCACAGTGTTTACACAAATGTAGATGTAGTAGTCCAGGATGATAATTACAGTTTAATTTCAATCTTTACTATATAAATGGAGTCATTTCAGGAAGGATCACTTGATAGTATTCTATCCTCCTTAAAAAGAGGATACTTAGACTTATATGATGGGCAACTTGCATCTCTTGATTCTCTGAAAGTATGCAATACTGAGTGGAGTGTTCATAGTTTGCAGCTAAGAAAGGAAGATACCACTAAGGAAGGAAAGATGCTGGTGTTATTTAACACAATGAATCTGTTCCAGGGGCTTGATAATTTTTTAATTGTACATTTGGTCCCTTTTTAAATATTTTAAAAATATACTTTTCCATTTAGTTGACTCAGGATTCTGCCCTGGGCCATAGAGCCCTCACCCCTTCACTCAGCCCTTCCTGCTCAGGAACAAGGCTGCTCCTGTCCCTCAGTGTACATGGCCAGCACTCACCTTCTCCTTTGTACTGACTACAATCCTCACGACATGAGGTACATGGGTGATCTTACCTTAGGTCATATTTCCAGTGACAGCAGAGTTGGGATCTGCACTCAGTGAAGTAGAACCAGGGCCACATCTTACTAGCACCTGTCGATGCTGCTTATTGCTCTTATGTACAGAGGAGGAGACTCAGTGTTGGAGAATGAGTATAGAATGCCCACCAGGGGCTGGGAATGTGGCTCAGGCGGTAGCGCGCTCGTCTGGCGTGCGTGCAGCCCGGGTTCGATCCTCAGCACCACATACCAACAAAGATGTTGTGTCCGCTGAGAACTAAAAAATAAATATTAAAAATTCTCTCTCTCTCTCTCTCTCTCTCTCTCTCTCTCTCTCTCTCTCTCTCCCCTCTCTCACTCTCTCTTTAAAAAAAAAAAAAAAAAAAAAAAAGAATGCCCACCAGGCATGTGCATAAGGAGCAGTGACCAGAGTGCAAGTACAGCATGCAGGAATCCCAGCAGTTGTGCAGGGCCATGTTCTGGAAGGGAATCAACTATAGCACAGGGCAAGGTCAAGGGAGGATAATGTGGGTCCTCAGAAATGAGATGAAGGAAAATCCTGCCCAGAACAGACAATGCCTTTGTCCCCCGCAGAGGAATATTACTTCAGTCCCAGAGAGAAGTGAGAGCTACTTACATATTTAAACATAAAACTTTAGGCCTCAGTTCCTCTATGGTAAACTGGATACTCATCCCTGGGTTTCCTCAGGGAACTGGTTCTAGGCTATCTGGGATACCAAAATCTGCAAATGTTCAAGCCCTTTGTACAAAGTGGCAGTGGTGCTATGCACATATAATCTACTCACATTTTCAGAATACTTTCAATTATCTCTATATTCCTCATAATGCCTAATATATCGTGAGTGCTATGTAAACAGTTGTTTCTTTTAGAAATAATGGCAAAAAATCTGTGCATGTTCAGGACAGATGCATTTTTTTCCCAATTATTTTTTATTGAGGTTGGTTGAATCTGCAGATGTGGAACTTGTGATGTATGAAGCCAACTCTATAAAATTATTATTCTGCAGCATAGATTTATCCAGACAACTTTCCTGCTGCATAATCTCTTCATAGCTATACATTTGATTAGTAAAAATTCTGGGTAGGCAGCTAATGGACATAGCATTCTGCAGAGTGGTGGTTCTCAAAATGGGGTTGGCCAGAGTGGCAGCTGAGGTGAGTCACTTGTGGACTTGCTAAAATGAAAATTTTCCCATCCTTCCCAGACCAATTGAATCAGTACATTGGGGATGGGGCCTGGAAATGTGTTTCATGGTCCTGGTGTCCACCTGTTCAAGTTAGAGAAATACTAACCTAGCATATGGCCTGTAAAGTAAACAATGTGTCATTTCTAGCTGAGAGGCAGAGGACAGAGCAATGGAATGCCAAAAAGAGAAGCTTAATGCTAGCCTGAAAGAAAATGTGGCCCTCTACCCAACCACCTACCCACCATTTTCTTAATTGCTCCTCAAACAGGCTTACACATGGGTACCAACAATCTCCCAGATTCTCACACCTCTGGGGAAATCTCTTCAGAATATACTTTTAGGAATAATAAATACTAATGATCAAATTATGAGTATGTCATAAGGTAGCCAATACTGATATAACAATTACACTTTTAAAATTTGTATGTATGTATGTATGTATGTATGTATTTATTTATTTAATTAGGTGGTGCTGGGGACTGAACCCAAGGCCTTGTGCATGCAAGGTAAGCACTCTACCAACTGAGCTACATCCCCAGTCAATTACATTTTTTTTTAAAGTTTCTGATGAACCAGAAGATGCCTAAAATTATTCCACCTTTAAGGCCTAAATAAGTTAGTACTGAATTTTTCTATTGACTTGATAAGAAAACCCAAGCATCCTCATTTTCTTCTAAACTAGTAATGCACTGGAAAATAAACCTTTTTCTCCTTATTCAGGATATTGGAGTTAGTAACAGTTGCATAAAAATAAGGTTTTCCAAACAAACATCTTATCTTTATATGGAAGGAAGTTCATGAAGAAGGAATTGACGTTTTTCCCCAACAACAACAACAATACATTTTTGGGTTCCTTTCCCAGAAATTAGTAAATAACAAAATACCTTTCAATAAAAAAAAACAAGCATGTTCATAGCAAATACTTAAATCTAATCCATATGCCATTCATATGCTTAAAAAAAGAGATGGTTTCCAAGAGCCAATTTCTCCACTCATTCTGTGCCAAATGAAACAGATTTCAGTAAAAAGCTTTTACTGCCTCAGAGGGAACTCTGTTCATCCTACAGAGCATAAAATACTATTTATTTTTCATTCAGAATTCCCAACTCTCTACTTACTGTACATTTTCCCACTCAAGCAGGCTTTACCTACTCTGAGTAAGTGCAGTAATGATAGAAATGTAAAACATCTTCTTTAGATGGAAGAAATTTTAAAAATGCTAATGCGGCTCAATATCTACATTCTATCTCATTAAGAAAGTGTAATTTTTATTGAAAAAGAATCCTTACATAATATTGATCCTGGAATTCATAATTTTCACTACTAAAGAAGTATCTGTCCCTACCAAAAGCAAAAGGACATCCCCAAGAGTATGTAATTGAAAACATGTTGTTGATATGGTCTGTTTGTTATGAAAAAGTTCAGAATCTAAACCAAGCAAATTAAAGAGATGCACTGTGGACAATCACAGGAAATAGCTTCATATTCTATTTCCATCATTTAATAATGCAAGTGAACAATAGAATGATGTACCATTTCTAAATAAATTTCCTTTTATCAAAACATAACTACAATATCATGGAGAACTAAAAATAAATGATTGGCATTAGAAAATGTCTGAGATATGAAAATAAAAATATTTTCTCGTAAAATGTATTTCATTACAGGCTTTTGAGATGGGTTTCTAAGGACACGAATAAAAGGAGTGTATACAGGAATAGGGGGTCTTTAAGACATGAGGTTAGAGACACTCCTGGAGGAATAAAGAAATATGACCAGAAGATACACTTTCAAAGCAAGATGGAGATAGATGGATACACATCCAGACTGATAAGGGTATCAAGCAAAATGTCAAAATTCTGCCTCTGAGATCTACTACTGCAAGTCCTAACCAAATTTGGACAAACTTAGTTTCTAGTATATTTTAAGGAAACACCACTTCATAAGTAAGCAAAACAGTATCCAAACCCAAAGATTAGCCATGCTGTGATGCTCTTGTGTATTATGATGCAACAGGCAGGAGTCAGAAAATAAAGTCCATAAAGAGAATGAGTGGACCTTCAGTGTGCCTCATGTGATGGTGTGCAATGCAAGGCATTCTGTCTGCCCACAAAGTGGGGATTCAGGTCATCAGAAACATGCTATGCTAATGAAGAACAAGGCATCTTTACCTCACATCTTGACAGCCTTGGGAAATTCTGCTTCTCAAAAGTTTAAAGCATAAGTCCAGCCTTCCTGTCCCTGGATATGATCTCTGCCACACTTCACCCAAATGAGGACAGGTTGAGAAAAATAAAAAGTTTATGCTTTGTTAAGGTGCCACATTTGTTGTGGTGTCACATTCTAAGCTAAGAAAAGAGAAGTTGCTATTGTCCTCCCTTATGTGTGAAGGACCCCCTAGTAGATGCCTGGAACCTCAGACAGTATCAACCTCAATATACATTATGTGTTTTCCTATGATAAAATTTCACCTTTTCAATTAAAGGAAGGGCTTTTCAGCTTCTCTTTAGCATATACTAACTGCCAGCATTGCTGTCTTAGCAGTTTGGGGTCATTATTAAGTAATAAAAGAGTTACTTGAACACAACAGTGACAGTCAATCCTGACACAGCTACTGTTACTAACGGGCAGGTAGCATATTCAGTATGAATACAGGAATACCCTGGACAAAGGGATGAATCATGTCCGAGTCAGGACAGAATGTAACTGCATGAGCTCTGCTATGCTACTCCAAAGAGCATGCAACTTAAAATTTATAAATTGCTTCTGGAATTTTCCATTTAATATTTATGGATGTGGTTGACCACAGGTAACTGAAACTGTGGAAAATGAAACCACGGTTTGACTGCACTGTCAAATAATGCCCTACCCTTGGAAAGGGAGGGTTTATAGTTCAAATAATATATCCCAGCATCAGCAGGAAGCTGAAGGAAAGATAGCTGAGTGAAGACCTCAGGGAAGGAACTCAGATGCTGAAGACAAGGCTTTCCCCATCAGTATCTAGGCATTAAATTGCTCTAGAAATAAACATCAAAAAGAAAGCTTCTTAAATACCAGGCCTCACAAAATTAATTTCATATGATCCTGACAGCAACTTGATAGGCAAAAATATCCTAAGCTTTCTGTGAACCTAAATTATTTGGGGCATCACTATTATATATTATCTCTTTTACAAGCTTCAGATTCCTAAAGGCACCTTTTTATCTGAGCACGTTTCTCATTGAGCAGTCACACTGATGCCCTCAAAATTTCACTGTGAAAATAAAATATATGTTCATCAACAGGCATAGACCTTTAATTACTCAAGGCTCCAAAATAGTTTCCTGCCTTCAATAACTGAAGGAGAGTGGTATCTCACCTTTATGTCTAAATAAAGCTCAAATGTTAGCCCTGAACACTCTGCTTGCTAAAGCCACAAATATGAAGTGTTTCCAAGGAGATGTTGAGAGTCAACTGGGTCACTGAAGAGGCTCTGATCGTGACAGTCAATCGCACTCACTGCCCCACCTTTTCAGATGTCTTGTCTTGAACCGGTGGCCCCGCCCTTGGAGGAGGAGGGGCTCTGCGCTTCTTCATCTCCGACTTCACAGACACCCCAGAGATATTGCTCAGGGAGAGGGATGGACCCAGCGTGAGGGAACGCGAATGCACTGATGGGGAGTTGGGTGTTGTTAAGCAGCCCTGTTGGGGAGAGACAAACACAATCTTAGTAATGAGTCCATCCTTCTGGACAAATGCCCTGAAAACAAAGCAACAAACCATTCACTCAAAAGTCTAATAGCATCTATATCCACTGAAAGGCTTGAATGACTAGAGCAAAACCTCTATTTTCACTTTCCTTGGAAAATAATAGAGAACATTACCTTAAAGACTTATGCTTTAAGGTTTATATTCTTACCCATGAAGAAAATGGAAAACTTTTTAAAGCTTTGAGAACATTTTGTGGCTAGAATCATTTCAATATTCCCATTCAACCCATAGGTATGAGCTAGCTTCCATAAAACTTTAACCTATCAGATGGGGTCGTGGACACCAAAGAGGGGAAGGAGCAGATCAAAATGTACATCTTACTGGAGAAGAACACTAAGAGGTTTTTCACCTTCTGGTGATTTCTTCTATCAGAAGTTATGAAAAGTGACGGTATAGGGTAAGGGTTATGCTTTAAAGACTCTTTCTGACCATCAGAAAGAGGACTGAATAACATAACAATAAAATGAAAGAACTGCAACCCAACATACTAACTCAATGTTCTCAAGGAGTAATCCTCATACCAAAGGAACAGGCTAAACGACCCAAAACATTTTTTTAATCCTTTTTCTTCCTAGGGTCTGCCTGATAAAAAACAAAAAACAACACACACACAAAAACAAAACAAAACAAAACAAAAAACGTGTCTATACAGAAAGATCAGCTAGAGAACTAGCAGTCTAGGGCATGCCCAGCCATGGTACTTCTACTTATACACATTTACTGATGTCTTAGCACTTGTAACCCTGGACATAGTCCATAATGAATCAACACAAAAAGGTGGTAAGCCACAGATTGTGAAGCAAACTGTCCATGTTTGATTTCTGGTGTGTCACTTTTAAGTTATATGACCTTGGGAAAGTTTTTTTTCCTCCCTGTCTCAGTTTATGTCCCTTAAAATTGGGGAAAATAGTCTCTATATTGCAAAGTTTTATTGTAAACTAAATGGGTTACTACATGCAAAAGAGCTTGAGGGAATCCTTGGCACAAAGTAAGCACCCAATATGTGTTAACTACTATGATTATTCTAAAATGGCTTATTCAGAACTTTCTACCCATTAAAATGTGAGCTCAGCCAGGTGCAGTGGTGCATGCCTGTAATCCAAGCAGTGGCTTGGGAGGTTGAGGCAGGAAGATATTGAGTTCAAAGCCAGCTTCATCAAAAGTGAGGTGTTAAGCAACTCAGTAGACCCTGTCTCTAAATAAAATATAAAATAGGGCTAGCAATGTGGCTCAGTGGTTTAGGGTTCAATCCTGAGTTCAATCCCCAGTATCCCCCCCAAAAAAAGTAATCTCCATGACAACAGGGATTATCTCCCATTTTAACCCATTCCCATACCCTGAGCTTCCAAGGGTGGAGCCTGGAGGGCTCTTGAATTCATATGTGTGAAAATGAATGCATGATGCCTGAGCCTTTGAATAACTCTGGCTCCACATTTTATATAATAAACTTGTGGGTAAGATTTCATGTCAACAACTAGATGTTCATATTTCAAATGAATATACAAAGGATAGATATCCTAGTAAGCAACAGCCCTGTAATACTTGTACTCAGACACAAATTCAATTATGCTCAAACACAAATTCTACTATCATTTGGTTTCCTGAGAAAACTTTTGAGACTCAGAATTTCTTGAGCTTAAATATGAAAGCCAAAGGACAGGACACTCCAGGAAGATTGCTTTTTTAGTCCGTTCATGCTTCTTTATGAGATGCTGAGTGTCAAAGACAGCCAGTTGCTTAGTCATTACAGAGTTCCTAAAGGAAACAGGCAAGGGATGGTGTAGAAATTAGCCTGATACCTAGAAAACTTGTCAATGTCTACTTCGGCTTCCATGGGAAAATATAAATCATTTCCCCTAGTCCCTGAGTTTTGCAGCCATCACACTTATCACTAAGCCAACAAGACAATGCAAAGTGAGCTCCACTGAATGTTTTTCTCTGCCTTATGTCTTACCTCCATAGCAACCAGGAGAACTCAAGGAGACAGAACCTGATGATGCAGTACTAGATGACCAAATGAAGTGCATGAAGCAAACCAGAGAAGTGGGGTGCTCATCCAAGCACTGGCACAGTGAAGATATTTCACTGAATGGCTAATTAACTTAAATACCCCCAAATTCAGGGAGAGTGCAAACCTCAGCTTTTCTCATTAGCAGCCACCCTGCATTTAGCCAAAAGCATAGACGCTGGACTCTCTCATATTCCTTGATTTCTTTATCTATGTCTGCTAACAGTGACTGTATACACACAAATACACACACACACACATACACACATACACTTAACTCATAGGACATGCACATGCATACAAGCTTATATTTTGAAATTTGATTAAAGCTATGATACTCAATGGGGAACCACACCCCTACACTATTCGGCATCCCAGAAACACCCTGCTCAGGACAATGCATTTCATAACACTCTATCTAATTGCTTCTCTTCTCCACCCTGTCTAGACATGGAACTTCCAGTTTCCCTTGTCCTCAGTTCTCACCACAACTATGTGTGCCTGACTGATCACTCAACACTGCTGTGAATTTATCTCTGTCCTTTAAATGCCCTGAGCTTTTCATAATTTCCTTGCAGACTACTCCTTTAAAAGCTTTTTACAGGAGCACTTATAAATTTTGATTTTGAGTTTGAATTTTACAATCTGTTGCTCTCATAAGCATCCTGATACTCCAATAGTATCAATTCCTAAGGTAAGGAAAGCATATAGATTTTATAGTAGATAACACCATCATCTTCAAAATGAGGCAAATTCCTTTTACTTCAAAGTTGTTACAAGCATTAAATGAAGGAATTTAGACAAAGCACCTTGAACATTTTTATTATATTAGAGGTATCCAACACATGTAATTTCCTGCACTTCTGACAAATATTTTTTATAAGGATGACCTCAGGCCACAAGGAGATAACCTTGAACAGCAGAAGCCAGAAGTGCATCCAACCCCAGCACAATTTCTGCCTTCAACTCTCTCCAGGCAATGAGCATGTAAAAATCTCTATCTCTGTAACTTAACTGAATTTTGACACAAAGGTGTGATTTTATTCCAAATATGCTCTACAGAGTCAACAAACAACTCTTTCCTCACCATACTCCTAAGGAGGTGGAGTTCAGGGTCCAGCAGACCCTCTCCTTAAGTCTGCTACTCTACAGTGCTTCAAATCAACCTTCCACTTGTGGGCAGCCAGGGATACTTGTGGTTTAACTCTTATCTTTCTTCTTTCCCCACTGCTGAACTTTGTGCACAGAATAGAAAATAATCCAAGAATAATGGGTGAGGAAAACATCATTAAGTATTGGATGCCCTTGAAAATACTGAGTCATATCGACACTGAATAAAATGGAAAACCAAAAATTTATTCCATACAGTCTGGAGGCAACACAGATTGGTTCTCATCCTTTCACCCCACTTCCCTTGGCTCTGGCTGAAAAGTTCTATGAGGAATGGAGCACCATTTGCCTGCAAGAGGGATTTGGTTTCCTGTTCCTTGTCCAAACTAGTCAGCATCTTTTTTTCCTTGAAATATCAAGTCCTTTTCTGTAGGGAAGTGAGTCATGCCTTCCTCCAAAGGTTGGCATCACAATCCACAGTTTCATTATTACAATCTTATCAGATTTTCTCAGGAGTTGCAAGTGCAATCAGATAGATCATTAAGAAAAAATGATGGGATAACAGAGAAAAGGAACAAAGCAAACACAATGTTCTGTTTCAGGCTTTGTGTGACATTGATTTGCAGGGTATAAACTTCCACCTGAGGAAGCTGCTGTCAAGAAGAACTCTCCAGACAAAGAAGAACACCCTAGAGGGGGTGGTGGAGTATGCCCCCTGTAATCCCAGCAATTCAGTAGGATGAGGCAGAAGGATCCAAATTCAAGGTCAGCCTCTGCAATTTAGTGAGACTCTCAGTAACTTAGCAAGACATGTCTCAAAATAAAAATGAAAAGGACTGGGGATGTAGTTCAGTGGTAACATACCCCCAAGTTAAATTCCCAGTAACAAAAAAGAAAAAAAAAGAATCTGTATTCACATCACATCCTCATGGAGGATAGCTGATTAATTCATTACTTTTGGCAAAAATCATTGGATCTGACTCTATTATACACACATCTAGAGAGGCAGAAGAAAACTAGTAATTTTAAAATCTGAGTATGGGTTCAAAATGAGAACATCTTCATCTACAAAGATAATTTTGCCACAAGTCCTAATTTTAAATTAAAAATACACACACACACACACACAACATTGATTGCCAAGTACATTGGCACAGGCCTTTAATGCCAGCTATTTGGGAGGCTGAGGCAGAAGGATTGCAAGCTCAAGGCCATCCTCAGCAAAATAGTCAGACCCTGTCTCAAAATAAAAAAAATAAAAAGCCTTAGGGATATGGTTTAGAGTTCAATCCCCAGTACCCACTAACATACACACACACACACACACACACACATATATTACTTTGAAATGTACATACTGTATCATCAAGCTGTATTTTCCTTTTATTTGATTTTCATCAAAACCCTGGCTTACTATACTGCTGACAATGACAAAAAGCCCTCTCCATATACTGCAGTCAATACCTGGAGCTTCTCTGGGGGAAGCAAGCAAAACACACACACACACACACACACACACACACACACACATACACACACACACACACTCACCACCACCACCACAACAACAACCATGGGCTTACAAAGGAGATCTGTTCCTCCTTAAAGAACTCTGAAATCCCAAAATGCTGGGACCAGTCACTGCCTCTAAACCAATTCAGAGCATCATATAGGCACAAGACTGCAGAACCAGCACTGGGCAGCAAGGGCACTGCCATGAGAGCATAAATGCCTAGTGGGACCTGCTGATATAATTCTGGAAGCACTAAGTGTCCCTGGATTAACTTTGGGATTTATAGGTATCACACGGACCATTGACTCATTGATACTCATTGACTTAGGTCAGAGTAGGTCAGAGACCAGTGGACAGGGAGCTATGTCAAAGTTAAGCATTACTGTTTTCAAGTGAGTATAAATTGCCAGGTTCTAGCTACCTGGGTTCCAGCTCTTCACATGCATATGTGCACAGCTGCTTGGCTTGTACACCACTTCACACAGCATGAGGACGGCATTGGTTCATCCATGTTGATAACAAAGGACTAATGAATGCTGACAACACACGTCTCCAGGGATGCATGCGTAGATGCTGTACTTAAAGGTTTTCTGTTAAGATAAGTTGACTTTAAAAGTAATAAGAATGACAACTGTTTCACTTCCATTTCTCAAAATTGTCTTCTGGCAAATATGATTATAACTTGTGAGAACAAATTACTTAATCAAGTCTACCAAAAGTTGGAGCAGATGGTTTCATATGGCTATTGAACAACTCAAAAAATAGGTTTTGTTTAAAGGTTAAGGGAAATATTTTGGTTTCAATAAATATACTCTAAAAGAGCTGTCCACAATCCTATCAGTCGAGACTCTTCTATATATAAAAATGTTCAGAATTTTCTCTAAACATTTATTTATATGCAATATAAATAAATACTCCTCTACATTAGATAACATTTAGAGTTTTCTCTAAATATTTATTGTATTCATTGACAAAAAATAAAAATTATCATTAACTATAATCACCTATTAATGTGATCAGACACCAGATATTATTCCTCCTAACTGTAACTTTGCACCCATCAACTAACTTCTTCCCACTCTCCCCAGCCTTTGGTAATCATTATTCTATTCTCCACCTATATGAGACCAACTTTTTTGGATTTCATATATGAGTGAGATCATGCAATATTTGCCTTTCTATACCATATAACATATTGTATATATTTCTGTCAATGGAGGGAAAATTTGAGGTCCAAGGAGGTTGACAGACTGATAATGGACTGATGTTCATAGTTTTAATTATGAGAAAAACCGAAGCCCCAAGGGATTGACAGAGTGACTCAGGTTGGCTCAGCTCCTCAACTATGGCATTAAACTAGAACTATGCTCCCTGTCCCTCTCCTTGCACCATGCTGCCCTCTTTTGAAAAACTTTAGTATTTCTTTTAATACTCTATCAACAGTATGGATATTCCTCAAAACACTAGAAATAAAACTGTCACATGACCCAGCAATCCAGCTCCTGGGTACAGATCCAAAGGAAAGGACATCAGCATCTTTTAAAGACACCTGCACTTCCACATGTACCACAGCACGTATTTTGGCTATTTCACAGGAGCCTACTGCTCTTCAATACAGTAGGGTTCACAACAACCTAGTAAATAACTTATGAGGAACTACAAGAGAGGAGTTTAAAGGCTCCAAACAATAGGAAATAGATGATAAACATGAAAGGAGATGAAAATGCTAATTACTTTGATTTGAGCATTATACACTATACACGTGTACTGAACTATCACACCATACCCTATAAATATGTATGATTATTATGTGTCAATTAAAAAGAAAAATATGTTTTTTTAAATAAACACACATATACACTGAAATATTATTCAGCCATAAAAAGAATAAAGTTCTATCATTTGAGATAACATGGATGGAATGGAGGTCATTAAGTTAGGTGAAATAAGCCAGCACAGAAAAACAAATACTGCATGATCTGTGGAATATAAAAAATCAATCTCATTGATGTAGAGAGTAGAATAGTGGTTACCAGAGGCTGGGGAGGGCAAAAGAGGTTGGTCAATGGATTCAAAGTTGGTTAGATAGGAGGAATAATATCTGGTGTCTGAATGCACAGTAGGGTAATTATAGTTAACAATAATGTATTATATATTTCAAAATGGCTAGAAGAATTTTAAATGTTTAACCACAAATAAATGCTGCAAGTTTGAACTGATGGATATGTTAATATGTTTTGATCTTTGTACAAAACATATTTGTATCAAAATATCACAACGTGCCCCAAGAGTCTGTACAACTAGCATGTGTCAATTAAATATTTAATCTAGCTTGATTTAATTTAAAAAAATAAGAACTAAGTGGAAAAGATTTCATTCAGAATCTGTTATCCACATCACCATTTCTTTGGATAGTTCTAGAGAGACCACGTGACAGCAACCAGGTGAGGCAGCTGTATACCCATATCTTGGCCTCACTCCCTGGGATCAATAGGCAGAGTGACCAGGATCTGTTAATTGGCCTGATCTGATCATTACACAAAGCATATGTGTATCAAAATACACACAGGTTTATCAAAGCTCCTGGCATTTTCTGGTGAGAACGGAGAGAATGTAGCTTTCACATCCATGCCAGCACAGTGCTGGGCAGGGGTCAGGCAAATTTCCCTTCCAAAGAGTGCTTTCTGTCTTCTGTCTCTGCCTACTTTGGCTTATCCTTGAGTGCAGCCTTCAGGACAGACACACCAAGAGATGGAGCTCTCAGCCAAACCACATTCAGTTGCTGGCATCCTGGAAATCTTGCGTCAATTCTGAGTAAATGGCACACTGAGAGGCATGAAGTACACCAACTACTGTTAAACTAGTTGGCATGGACAGACAGGGTATAGGAACTCTGGAACCTTGCTTGTTGTGTGAGATGAGTGAATGTGATTATTCCCTTTTGGGCCAGTACTTCTTTAGAAAGCTGGAGAGTGGCATGTTAAGTCCTTAGAGAGAGGAAAGCTGCAGAATCTACTTGGTCTGAGTACTTATTTTAGCCATAAAATACCATGTCACATAAGCTCTCTGAGGGTGATAAGCATCAGAAGAGTTTTAGATCATTTCTGTACTGGTAGGATCTTTTCTTAAAATGAGCAAACAAAGAGTAAACAAACAATGTTTGATTTTCTCTTAAGAAAACTCAAAGAAGAGATTGAAGGTAAGCTATTATACAATACTTAAAGCTTATGAAGGAGGTCCATCTGAAAAGCAAGAATGAATGCTTAGAATGCTTAACAGTGGTGATTTTAGAATGACAAAAGTTTCTGAAAAACTTTTGAATTAAAAGGAAAAGAGCCTCTGTGTTATTCAAAGACGTCTGACATGTGATACTTGTCCTGAAATAGGCCATGATCCTGCTAGAATGTTGTTATGGTTTGAATATTAGATATCTGCCAAAAGCTCATGTGTGAGACAATGCAAGAAGGCTTAGAGGTGAAAGGACTGGGTTATGAGAGCCTTAACACAATCAGTGCAATAATCCCCTGTTAACGATTAACTGGGTGGTAACTGTAGGCAGGTAGGGTATGCCTGGAGGAGGTGGGTCATTGGGGGCATACATATTGGGGGTATATATTTTGGGGTACATATTTTGTTGTGATGAGAAGAGCTCTTTCTCTCTGCTTCCTGGTGCAATGTCTTGAGCCACATTCCTCTGCCACACTCTTTTGCTGTGATATTCTGCCACACCTAGAGCCCAAGGAATGGGTGGCCATCTGTGTACTGAGACCTCTGAAACTGTGAGCCCCCAAATAAACTCTTCCTCCTCTAATTGTTCTTGTCAGGTCTTTTGGTCACAGCAGCGAAAAAAAGATGACTAAAACAAGCATAAAGGCCACAAGTAAAAGAGCATGACATGGGCTAAAGACAGCATGCTACCAGTCTCAGAGAGTGTGTCACGACCCAGAGAGAGCATGCCATGAGTCACATCCTAAAGATACCATGAGTCACATCCCAAAGGGTTGTATTTTGTCTCCCTAAGGAGAACATGCACGAGCACTCGCGCTCTCTCTCTCTCTCTCTCTCTCTCTCTTTCTTTCCTGGTGTAATGTCCTAAGCCACTTTCCTCTGCCACACTCTTGCTGTGATGTTCTGCCACACCTGGAGCCCTGAGGAATAGAGTTGGTCATCTATCAAATAAGACCTCTGAATAAACTTAAAATAAACTTTTCCTCCTCTAATTGTTCTTGTCAGGTCTTTTGGTCACAAGAGTGAAAAAAAAAACTGACTAAAACAGAAATTGGTACTGAGAAGTGGGGTTGTTAAGACTAATTTGATGGTGTAATTCAGAAGACTTTGGAGTTTTTTGGACTTTTGAAATGTTTAGAAATGTAAGCTAGAAAAAGTTTTATATTGTTATAAGCAAAGTTTAATGGGTGATTCTGGTGGGAGTTCAAAAGGCCAGAATGTCAATAGCATTGTGGACAGCAAAGATGCTTCAAGAGGTTTTAGGGGAAAAGGAGGACTCTGTTGGAAACTGGACGAGGGGCCATTCGTGTTATGTTCTGGCTAAGAAGTTGTCTGTGTCCTGGGACTTTCTCCGTGAGGCTGAATTTAAAGATGATAGACTTCCTAATCTAGTGAAAGAAATTTCTAGAAGCATAGTATTCAAGCAGTGTCATGAATATTGCTGGAAGCTTTTAGCCAGTTTATTGTGATAATTGGGAACCGAAAACAAAAACAGGAAGATTTGAAAAACTTCTAGTTTGGCCAGAATAAAACTGAAGCTAAGGGGGGTATGGTCCTTATAGACATTAAAGAAATATTACTAGTACTCAGAGACAATAGAAAAGATAGCTTCAGGGCATCTCAGGAATTGGCAAGACCACACTATCTCAGGCTCAAAGGAGTAAAAGTAAAAATTCCTTTGAGAAGAGACCAGCAGGGCACCTTGTTTGCACAGAGGGTCTAAGAAGTTGTTTGACTATGCTCAGACACCCAGGCACTCAGAGGCTTGACTACTGCTAGAGATGATGGCAGACCTTGACACCAACCACATGGTGCTGGTTCTGCAGGGAATACAGGATTCTGGAGTTAGGGGGTCATGGATCAAGCTGGGAGACCAGGCAAAGTGTAGCAGGTTTGGAGTCCCTGAGGGCAGCTCCTGAGAGGGCAATTTGTGGAGATTCGAGGAAGAACCTGAGGCTGCAGTGGAAACCCCAGAGATTGAGAAATGCCAGTAACATGGAATGCCTTCTGAGGAAAGCTGCAGGAGTCTATCAGAGACAAGCCAAGAGAGAGGCCCATGTGGGCTGCAACTGTGAGAAATAGAAAGTCCAGTGGTCCATTTTCAGCTTATAGTATTTAGCCTTAATTGGGATATAAGATCCAACTGTAGCCATTTTGAGCTTCCCAAGCTGTATCCAATTGTGGCCATTTTGATTATTGACCCTCACTTTGCCTGCCAATTTTAAAATTAGCTAATCATGTAAATTAGTTTTTTAAAATTTATTTATTTTAGTTGTTTCTTTTGTTATACATGAAAGTAGAATGTATTTTGACATATTATACATACATGGAGTATTAATAACTTCCCATTATTGTGGTTATGGAGTTATGTTCTAGAGTTACATTTGTTGCAGTCATGTAGATTTTAACCCCAAGCTCCTCCTCTTAGAGCAAGGAGCAGTGCTGCATTAGGGATAAAGATAGGCAAACTGCCACCCAGGAGCGCTAGCTTGCCAGACTTTGTTCAGTAGCACGCACTTTTGCAGAAGCTTGCCTTGCTGAGCTACTTTGGAGCACAACTTCTGAGCACATATTTGATTCCTTGTGGTACCTGGTATTTCTCACACAACTTTCAAGGCCACAGGGGCAGAGCTTTACAAGGCCTTTGGAGAGAACATCATGATGCCATGTGCCCCAGATGCTGGACATGAAGCTACTGGACTTGTTTGTCCTGCTGGATTTCAGTCTTGCTTTAGTCCCATTCCTTCTTTCTAAGCCCCTATGTTGTCACATGAAAATGTTTAATATGTGCCTTTATATATTTGATATATGTAACTTGCTGTCAGTACAGTACAGTACAAATTTTCAGGGGCTTACACTGAAAGTCTGCATTGAGTCTCAGAAGAGACTCTTAACTTGGGACTTTTTAGCAATCTTGGAACTGTTGAGACTATGTGGACTCCAGGAAATGGACTAAATGTATTTTGCATTGCAAGCTGGGAATGAGGTTTTGAGGTTAAGGAGCCAAAGGCAGATATTATGGTTTGAATATTAGGTATCTGCCAAAAGCTCACATATGCAAGAAGGCTTAGAGGTTAAAGGACTGGGTTATGAGAACCTTAACCCAATCAGTGCAATAATCCCTTGTTAGGGATTAACTGGGTGGTAAATGTAGGCAGGTAGGGTATTGGTCATTGGGGGCATACATATTGGGGGTATATATTTTGGGGTACATATTTTGTTGTGATGAGAAGAGCTCTTTCTCTCGCTTCCTGGTGCAATGTCTTGAGCCACATTCCTCTGCCACACTCTTTTGCTGTGATATTCTGCCACACCTAGAGCCCAAGGAATGGGTGGCCATCTGTGCACTGAGACCTCTGAAACTGTAAGCCCCCAAATAAACTCTTGCTCCTCTAATTTTCTTGTCAGGTCTTTTGGTCACAGCAGCAAAAAAAGGTGACTAAAACAAGCATAAAGGCCACAGGAGAAACAGCATGACAGGGGCCAAAGACAGCATGCTACCAGTCTCAGAGAGTGTGTCACAACCCAGAGACAGCATACGATGTGTCACAAGTCACAAGTGTACCATCCCAAAGAGGATGTCATAAGGCTATGGGAAATATGTCATGGGCCACCCACAGGTCACAGAAAATGTTCCATATGTCACTAGAGTGTGCCATCACCCAGAGAGAGCACACCACAGGGTACAGAGAGTGTGCCACAGCCCAGAGAGTATGCTGTGGGCCCATGGGGACCATGCCACAGGCCATAGGGAAATGAACTACAAGCCAAGAGGGCCTAGTATGAGACATCAGACACACACAAAAAAGCTAAAAGCTAATAGGGGATAAGGAGGATAAAAAACAAGAAGAGCATATTAAAGTGGAAGAACAGGATGATAGGAAGTTTCAGGTCACAATGTGCAGTTTCATTAAGGGTAGCAATAAAAGAGTGAGGAAGATTAGGGGCCCCACTGCCTATGGCTCAAGGGAATCAGCAGCAGGGAATTATAAGAATAACAGGGGCAGAAAAAACACTTAAATCTGCATCCATGTATATGTGTGTGTGAATGAGAGAGACACAGAAAGAAATGGCTTATGGTTAGATGAGAGATTTCAGATGAGGCAGACTCAAGTATAGTATTATGGAAAAAAAATTTCCAAATTATATAAATAAAATATCAAACATTAAGGAAGCAAGCAAAGGTTTTTCTTTTTCCCTTTCAAAAGTACATGTAAGTTATCCTGTAATTTATTGGTGATGCTTTGAATATTGACTTACAAGTTTACTTTTCTATGACTCATAAAGAGTATGAATTCACAAAAAAGTGGCCTCTTTTAAGATAAATGTATTTCTCCAAAGAAAAGCAGGCATTTTTTACTTAATGGCTCATGAGCACTTTATCAGTACTGTGGACTAGACCATGAAAGGCAATTAGAAACCTAGTGACAGGCATGAGCACTGCCTGAAAAAAACCTCCTCTTTGGAAAAAACCTGATTGTTTCTAATACTTATATCAAATCCAGAAGGCTTTTCTGTAGTTCCAAGCAACTGAGTCATTAGATGGAAGAAATAAGTGGGTTAGATTTCTTTACTGGCATAGTTTATGTTCAACTATGCTTAAGAATCAGGAAAAGTAGTTATGTGGTTCAATAGTCTATATTTCTTGGTTGAGGGGACCTCTCCTCCAAAGCACTATTCAAAACATGTCTGCAATCAGAGTGGCTCAGTAGGCTGAGGCAGGAGAATCACAAATTCAAAGCTAGCCTCTGCAATTTAGGAAGACCCTGTCTCAAAAAAAAAAAATTAAAAAAAGAAAAGCTGAGAATGTGTCTCAGTGGTTAAACACTGCTGGGTTCAATCCCTGGTATCAAAAAACGAAACCAACCCCCACCCCTTAATTTGCTAAGACATTTAGCAATCATCACTATCTATAAGTATCATGCTGCACATGAGGGCAAGAAGTGACTATATAATTTTTTCTCCAAAATGGGATTCTTTCCCAAGTGGTCTTTTAAAAATGCCAAATTGGAAAGAACACAGGGACAACAACAGCATTATTGAGATTGTTTCTGACAAATAGAGAAATGTGGGCTTCCCACATAGGGGAAGGATATGAGCTGACATCAGGCAAGTACAAAGAAAACTAGAACTTTCCTGGTAAGGGAGGAGATTCAAGCTCCAGGCTCAGGAAATAGCAGTATATGAATCTACCCACATTAAAACATATGGCTCTCATAAAAACTCTATAATATAGACAACAACATGACCCCCATTCACAGCTAAGGTAGCCGAGGCACAAAGAGTTGGTGGTTTGTCCAAGGTCATACACCAGGAAGTGGTAGGGCCACACAGTCTGGCTCTAGAACAGAGGTTCTCAAACTCCCTGGAAGCTTTTAAAGATAGAAACACCCAGGCAGCACTTGGATCCAAATACATCAGAAACTCTGGGGTACAATCAGGTATTGGTTATTTTTCTTTCTTTTTAAAATGACAGTAGCAACAGATGCATAACAAAAATTTTCCATTTTAACTCTGGAAGCATATGACTCTGTGGCATTAAGTCCATTTCCACTATTGCCCTGCCACCACCACTGCGTTGTTCCAGAACTTTTTTATTATCCCCTAAGGAAACCCTGTAATCATTAAGCTGTCATTCCTCATCCCCTTCCTCCTCTGCTCATGACAACCACCGATTTGCTTTCTGACGCTATGGATTTACCTATTTTAAATATGTTAAATGAATGGACTCAAACAGTATGTGGTCTTTGGTATCTGGCTCCTTTTACATGGCATAATGTTTTCAGGATTCAACCATGTTGTAAAATATCAGTACTTCTTCACTCCTTATTATGTCTGAACAATACTCTTTTGTATGTATGCATCATGTTTTTTATTCATGTACTGATGGACATGTGGGTTGTTTTCACCTTTTGGCTACTGTGAATAGAGCTACTATGAACATTTGTGTACATGTTTTTGTTTGAACAATTCTTCTGTGGAGTACAATTGGGGGTCACACTGAGGAATTGCCAAAATGTTTTTCACAGCATTAACAGCATTTTACATTCTCATCCATAAAGTACAGTTTCTCTATATCCTTTTCTTTTTTTTTTTTTTTTTTTTGGTGATGCAGGGGATTGAACTCATGGCCTTGTGCATGACAGGCAAGCACTCTACCAACTGAGCTATATCCCCAGCCCCACATTTATTTTTTATTTAAAAAAAAATCATGGCCGTCTTTAGCAGGTATGATACAGCATTTCACTGTGATTTTGATGTGCATTCCCCTAATTATTCATAAGATGGAGCATCTTTTCACGTGCATGTTGCCCATGAGAATCTACTTTTGAAAGTCAAGGTTGAGAATCACTGTTCAATCTTTACCCCCAACCAATCACACCACATTGCCCAGATGGAGGATGGCTCATTTTTCATTCTCTCAGGACAGTGACTTATCACATCAACAATAAACATGTTCCTCTGGCCTCTAGTCTCATGATTACAACTGCATGGGTTTCATGTACAAGATATCAATTCATACTCAATGCTTGTCAGGAGATTCAATTCCAACTTTCTGTCTTCCCCACAGAAAAGGGTTTTTTTGTTGTTGTTGTTGTTTTTAATCAGAAAGTGAATGCTGCAGCTTATCCAAGAAAAATTCCATGTGCTTTAAGTAAATCATTCACAAACTTGGGTACTTTAATTAACAAATTAGCAGTGACCTCACCCCTGACTTCTCCTTGGGGATCTCTTGCTACCTGGATTAGGAACTGTTGCAAAGTACACACCACTGATCCATGGCAGGGGCCACTGGGCATATAGACCTCAAGGTCATTCATGAAGTTACCTTAAAGCACTTAACAGATTTCTTTAGGTCCTCCTGATAATCTTTCCTGTTCCTGGCCTGATCTTGAAGGCTGAGATTCTGTGTTTTTCTGACATGCACCCAACATTCTCCCACTAAGAAATATAAAAAGGAGACCCAGGAAGGTGACAGCAATGGAGCTTCAAGTATCAGAGCATAGGAAGTGGCAAGAGCCCAGAGTTCCAGGGAAGCACACAAAACTAGAAAAAAGGCCCTGGCAAAAAAAGACAGATGTCCTTCTCTGAAGGCAATTGATGCTCAGGGTGAGACAGGGCAAATAAATGGAATTATACTTAGTCTTTCCAGTGCATTGTGAACAAGTAAAATCAGACAGGAGGAAAGTTGAATAGTTACAGAAAAACCAAACACTCATATAAATATCAAATATAATTGCTACATCAGGAATTGGAAAACAGATATATCTGTTCATACACTATAACTGAAGAAGACGAGCCAAGTTCCCATCTTTCTTGCATTGGTAATAGGGAGCCACAGGGGAGCTTAATTGGGACATCAGCAGGACAAGCCCAGAGTTCTGCAGAGCACTGACAGCAGAAGGTACTGCACAAGTCCATGAACTTGGGCAGATGCAGGTCACTGGGGCCATCTTAATGGGCAGGGTTCTTCTTGAATAGACCAGATCTTGGCCAGAAGACAAGCAGTAGCAAGTTCTCTGTCATTGACCCACAGCCATCACCCAAACCCTGCTTATCCCTGGGTCAGAATAAGGTCCTTAGGCATACTGTGAGTCATTGTAGAACACATTGGGTATGGGGGGAAGCAATAGAAGGAAATGTCTCTTCTCTTGCCTTCTTACCTCTTTCTCTTAGAACTGCACTTTGACTCCTTCAGAATCAGATTCTAATTTGGATTTTAAGGGGAAACTCCACTAGCTTTTAAGCCAAAGTATAGGTGCTTTGCAATGCTTTCCACCTGCCAAATTAGGGGATCCCCTGAGCTGTCCATTGGGGTCCCATTTTCCTCCATCCTTTCTCTACACAGCTGGTTCCAATGCTTCCACCAGACTCTGTCCATATATCTGAGGTTTTGTTTTGGCCTCTCTTCAGTCTGGCCAACATAAATGCCTTCTGGTTTGCCACAATTTATTCCCAAATTTCCTGGTCTTCCTGGTCTGTGAATCCTTCCAGTTGGAAATGCTTATCCCTCTTTGACCATACCTCTCATTTTTCTGGCCTTACCTGTCCAAGATCCTCTTCAAATAACCCTTCAGAAACTAGGACCAGCTGTTCAAATCTACCCCATGGAGCATCAATGTTGGTCTGTATTAAACAATGCCTCCAGCCCTCTATTCATTTACTATGTTTGTGTTTGTGTGTGTGTGCATGTGTGTCTGTGTGTGTGTGTAGAAATATGCATACATTCAAATACAGAACTTGCTTCTTCCACAAAAGAATCTCTTATCATTGTTAATACTTGAGTCCATAATTCAAATTTTTATACAAAATCCTCAGTTCCTTATTTTTCTATCATTTATTGTTCCAAGTCTCTGAGAAAAACTTCACATTCCCGTGTTAGATTTTGACATAAACACCATGCCTGAGGATGTTTATCTTCCCTTAAATGGCTCATTGGGATGGACCACATTGTTCTGCCTCTTGGCCTAATTTTTCTCCATTTTCTATGAGACAATATAAAATAAAAACTGCCTGCCACTTCTCATGAAGAAAGTCTTCTCCTAACTATTGCCAGAGAAGCCAAATATTCCAGCATTCTTAATACCACAGAAGTGGGTCATTTCTTCTGAAAGGACAGTAACAGGAGCTATACACATGGCTTCCTCACCTGTGGTCATACCCAGGTTTGTCTGCATCCCAGCTTTCTCTCAAATCATACTCTTTCAAGTGCCATGTGTTCCTGAACCTGTCACCACAGCACAAGCAAAACGCCTTTCCCACGTTGGCTATAGAGTGATTTTTTAAACTGGCTAGTATACTCATTGAAATGAGCAAATGAACTGATATTTCATGTAACTTCTAAAGTGTTTGATGGATTAGCTATTTCTAAGATTTGAGTCACCGCCCAATTTGTTACTTCCTTCTTTTCCCTAGAATTTTTAGGATATTAATATGCTTACTTTAGTACTTCTCCATTTTCTTTACTTCCATTATAAACCCTAGTAGGTTGGTGTTTTCTTGGGTATGCTTTTATGCATGTGTATGTGCATATGCACACACACACACACACACACACACATTCATGCAAATACAGAAAACAAAGTCTTATGACTCCACAGAAAAGTCTTATGGCTCTTACAGAAACCACAGGCACTGAAGCGAGAAGGGAGGGAGGAGGGGAACCCAGCTCTGCTAACCTGCAGAATGGCAGGCATGCACCTTGGTCTAGGTCACCAGGTAAGTGACCTGTATACTTGAGAAATGCCTCAGGAGAAGTTATTCAGTGACATAACCCAGGCTTCTGGTCAACCATGAACAGCTGAAATGCTTAGTATATACTGCTCTTGTTTGGCAGGCCTATAATCTAGGCATCTTTGTACATTTCTGGTAAAGAATATGGTGGGATGTATGTCCTAGAAAAGAAAGGGAAATAACAAGGCATGTCTATTGTGCTCAGCCCATACCAATACAGGCATAACTAGTCAATCCCAGAGACCATATTCATTCAGTGTTCCAGGAAATACCCCTGAAATACAAAGCTTCCACAGATTATCACAATTATCTAAAAATGATCACATTCTTCTTCTTGCACTTTGATTGTTCTCCACATAACATTGTTAACACGTGTAAAAAGGTTTCCTGGAGAAACAGCTGGAGCCAGGTTATTATCCAACTCTCCAGGAGAAAGCAGAAACTCTGCCTTTCTTTCAGCCTAGATGGTGCGACAAGATTGATAAAATCAGTTGGCCACTTTCAGAAGATGATTATGGATGGCTTCATGGTCAGATGGAGACCATCTATGGCTATTCAGAGTTAGACAGAGATAATAAGCTCAGCAACTCAAAGGGTGAAGCTTCCATTTCTGGCCAAAGGATAACAGTTTTTGGGGGAGAGTGCTCTAATTCTCCCAGCACAAAATTATAGGGTTTTAAAGTTGAGATGTTGGTTTCTGACATGAGCCCCTGTGTAAACTTGTCTCCGATGCCCAGTGGTTCTTTTTTGCAGGAAAAAATCCCATTCCTCAGAGAAGAGAGTCACTTGTTCTGCAGCCTGAATCAGCACTTGAAAATTCTCCCCATGTTGATCTGATCACTAATCACCTTGGGCAACATAGAATAAGTCTAGTAAGAATCCTGTGTTTACATTAAGCACACAAAAGTAATGCAGATCTCCCAAATGCTGATCTTTCAGCCAACCACAATCATCAGCTGCTTTCCATATAATACCACAAGATCTGTTCTTACCTCAGCTGCTGGACTTTCCCTTAATGCACTGATTGATGTTGAAGTCCTCTGGCCCTGTATTACAGAAAGCCTAAAAACTGGATAAATGTTGCATGTCAGCTGCTATCCCAGTCAGTTCTGTGTCACCCACAAACTATGGCCCATAAGTATGTTAAGTTTCTGTGCCCTGGAGTGCACATGGATATCAGTCTTACTCTTCTAAGGATCTCCACAGGTTATTGACAAGTAAATGATGTGGCTGAAAAAGTAGAAAAGGTGGGAAAATAAATATTCTGATTTTTTAAAAAATGACTTAAACCTTGTTAGCTGTACAGCATATGTCCTTCATGATATTGTGTACTTCACAAAAACCATAGAAAGGAAGCATAGACATTTAGGGTAAATTATAGCTGATCTGCAACCAAGACTAGCAAGTCCTGTAATTTCTCAGTTAAGAAGCTACCAAGAGAATCCAAGATGATGGGCCAGAGGCAGGCAGCATCTTGTGTCACTCTGTGATCCAAATCTCACCTAGTTGGAATACTGCATCTCAGAGAGTATAAGAGGACCCCTATACAGCTGATTTCCTCAGAAATCACCAGCGCTGTGATCCCCACTCAGGGCTCAGAGCCTCAGCGTTGGAGCAGGACTCCAGACCTCTAGCACCCAAAACCCAAAGCCCACAATTCTAGCTCACGCAAGGCTCTCAAGTGGCTTAGAAGAATCACCTATCAGCACCTCTACAGAACACCAGACTGTGCTCCACTCTAACGCAGGTCACTCAGCAACTACCTGCCCACAACACAATGTCATCGCCTGGCGCCCCCCACCCAACCAGATACCCCTCCGCCCCCTGTGCTGGAAGCAGACTGATTCCATCTTGGATAACCTTTCTCGCCATATTTGATGGGGGCAGCTCTCAGCTCTCAGATCGGATCTTCATCTGGCCAGGTACGAGGTATCCAACTTGCCAGCCCCCCAGTGGCAACCTCTGCACAGTGACCACTCAACACAAAAACAGCTCCTAATTGGGCAAGTGTGCAGTGTGACCAGGGCTCTGCGTACCTAGTGTGAGCCTGGCTCTGAGAGGTACAGCTGGTGGGAACTGCTAAGTGAGAAAGAGGGGATGGGACTAAAGTTTGGAGCCTAACAGAGAGACCAGGAGCTGGGAAATCTCTAGGCAAGAGAGGGAGACAATACCAGGTTCTTAAGTCAGATGAGCTGTCCCAAAAGAGACCCATGAGGTGCAGTCTCCCTGCAGAGACTGGCGGGTGGCACTCCCCGCTTTCAGATGCCCTATACCGGGATCAGTCCTCCCACCCTATTATATACACCATCCTGAAGACAGAGACACCAGCTTAAAACAGACAGCCCCACCTATTAGATGAGAAGAGAAACAGAAAAGAAATGGATCTCTTAAAACTAGCAACAACCCTGGTTTCTTCTTGAGTATTTTTTTTTTTCTTTCTCTTCTATCCCTCTATCCTCTGGCTCTCACATACCTAACGTATGTGAAATCAAGAACTTTGCATAAAAAAGGATTTTAAGGACTAAGTCATCTGAATAATATAATATAGAAGTGTTGTATATGCCTTTTTTCCCCCTCTATTTTTTTCTTTCATTTTTCTTTCCCCCTCCAAATTTTACTATTTTAACATCCTGTATTTCTCTAAATACATATGTGTGTTTGTTTTATGTACTCTACTGTCTTCCCCTGTACTTGTCTACCCTAAATAATTCATGTCTATTCTCTTGTTACCAACCCTCTTCATTAGATTTCTCTTTCACATTTCCTAAGATATACTAACTCTATACCCTCACATCTTTCCCCCTCAACATATTGTCCTACTCCCCACTCCCAGTTCATTGTCCACCATCAGAAACTGTAAACCTTTTCATGAAACTACTGATTATATTTTAGATAATAATTGATCCAACATTTCTGAAAATTGAGACTAAACTGTAAATGTCTTAATAACAAGAAATTGTTCATAGGTGATATATTGTGGATACTGGGATCAGTTAATATTGTCCTTCTCCACAAAGGAGGGATCTTGGAACCCTACAAGAGCACTACAAACCTATAAGGTAAAAACAATAACACCCCAGACCCACAGAGCTGGAAAGGAAGACACATGAGCAACATGAAAAGAGAAGGGAAGAAAGTACCACAAACAAACAAATCAAGACACCACATCATTAGAATCACTGGCAGACACAGCAGGAAAAAAAAGAAAGAGAAAGAATTCAGGATTCTGTAAACTCAAGGAAGATATAAGAGAGCAAATACAAGTGGTGAAAGATCACTTTGACAAGCAGCTACATATGCAAATCTAAGAAG
Organism: Urocitellus parryii; assembly: GCF_045843805.1. NCBI lineage: Eukaryota > Metazoa > Chordata > Mammalia > Rodentia > Sciuridae > Urocitellus > Urocitellus parryii. Next base: position 106,779,762 of record NC_135533.1, read on the forward strand.
TAAAAGATCACCTCAACAGGGAGATAGAGGTTCTTAAAAAAAAAAAAATTCTTGAAATGAAAGAAACAATAAACCAAATTAAAAGCTCAAATGAAAGCATCACCAACAGAGTAGACCACTTAGAAGATAGATAATCAGACAATGAAGATAAAATTATAATCTTGAAAAGAACATAGACCACACAGCATAATGGTAAGAAACCATGAGCAGAACATTCAAGAAATATGGGATAGCGTAAAGAAACCAAATTTAAGAGTTATTGGGATAGAAGAAGGGATAGAGTTCCAAATCAAAGGAATGAACAATCTATTCAATGAAAAAATATCAGAAAACTTTCCAAACATGAAGAATGAATTGGAAATCCAAATTCAAGAAGCCTACAGGATGCCAAATGTACAAGATCACAAAAGACCCACACCAAGGCACATTATAATAAAAATGCCCAATATAAAGAATAAGGAGAGAATTTTAAAGCAATGAGAGAAAGGAATCAGATTATATATAGAGAGGAAAAACAGTTAGGATAACAGACTCTGAAAGCTAGAAGATCCTGGAATGACATATATAAAGCTCTGAAAGAATATGGGTGACTTTAACACAACTCTCTCACCAATTTTTGTATCCAGAAAAATTAAGTTTCAGATTTGAAGATGAAATTAAAACCTTCCATGATAAACAAAAGTTAAAAGAATTTATAGCTAGAAAACCGGCACTACAAAACATCCTTGGCAAAATATTCCATGAAGAGGAAACGAAAAACAACAATGAAAATCAGCAGAGGGAGGTAGTACCCTAAAGGAAAAACTAATCAAATAAGAAAATCAAATTAAGTTAAATAACAAAAATACTCAAATATGGCTGGAAATACAAACCTTGTCTCAATAATAACCCTGAATGTTAATGGCCTAAACTCACCAATCAAAAGACACAGGCTAGCAGACTGGATTTAAAGAAAAAAAAAAAAAAACTCAACAATATGCTGCCTATAGGAGATTCATCTGATAGGAAAAGACATACACTGAAGGAAAAGACATAGACTTAAGGTGAAAGGTTAGTAAAACTCATACCACTCACATGGACTGTAGAAGCAAGTAGGGGTTTCCATCCTTGTATCAAATAAAGTAGACTTCAAGCCAAAGTTAATCAAAAGGGATAAAGATGAACATTACATACTGTTCAAGGGAACCATACACCAACAAGACATAACAATCATAAATCAAATATGCCCCAAACAATGGTGCCACTATGTTCATCAAACAAATTCTTCTCAAGTTCAAGACTCAAATAATAATAATAATAATAATAATAATAATAATATCACACAATAATCTTGAGTGACTTTAACACAACTCTCTCACCAATGGCTAGATCTTTGAAACAAAAGTTGAATAAAGAAACTATAGAACTCAATAATACAATCAATAACTTAGACTTAACTGACATACATAGAATATTTCAACTTGCATCAAGCGGATACACTTTCTTCTCAGGAGCACATGCACATGGATCCTTCTCTAAAACAGACCACATAATAAAATAAAATAAAAAAATAAATAAAATATAAAATAAAATAAAACTGACAGACCCTTAGCCACGCCAATGAATAGAAGGAGAGAGAAAACTCAAATTACTAGCATATATGATGAAAAGGTACTTCACAACAGACACTACAGAAATACAAAGGATAATTAGAAATTATTTTGAAAACTTATACTACAATAAAACAGAAGACATTGAAGGCATTGACAAATTTCTTAAGTCATAGGATTTGCCCAAATTGAATCAGGAAGATATACACAATTTAAACAGACCAAAATCAAGTGATGAAATAGAAGACGCCATCAGAAGCTTACCAACCAAGAAAAGCCCAGGACCAGATGGATACACAGCCGAGTTCTACAAGACCTTTAAAGAAGAACTAATACCAGTACTCTACAATTTATTTCAGGAAATAGAAAAAGAGGCAGCACTTCCAAACTCATTTTATGAGGCCAATATCACCCTGATCCCCAAATCAGGCAAAGACACATCAAAGAAAAAAAACTTCAGACCAATATTTCTAATGAACATAGATGCAATAATTCTCAATAAAATTTTGGCAAATCAAATACAGAAACATATCAAAAAGATTGTACACCATGATCAAGTGGGATTCATCCCAGGGATACAAGGTTGGTTCAACATATGGAAATCAATAAATGAAATTCATCACATCAATAGACTCAAAGATAAGAATCATATGGTCATCTCAATAGATGGAGAAAAAGCATTTGATAAAATACAGCACCCTTTCATTTTCAAAACACTAGAAAAACTAGGGATAACAGGAACATATCTCAACATCATTAGGCTATCTACGCTAAGGCTCAGGCCAACATCATTATAAATGGAGAAAAATTAAAGGCATTCCCTCTAAAAACATAGTTCTTGAAACACTTGCCAGAGCAATTAGACAGACGGAAGAAATTAAAGGGATATGTATATGAAAAGAAGAATTTAAATTAGCACTATTTGCTGACAATATGATTCTAAACCTAGAAGACCCAAAAAGCTCCATCAGAAAACTTCCCCATTTACATTAACCTCAAAAAAAAAAAAATACTTGGGAATCAACTTAACCAAAGAGGTGAAAGATCTATACAATAAAAACTAAAGAACCCTAAAGAAAGAAATCAAAGAAGACCTTAGAAGATGGAAAGATCTACCTTACTCTTGGATAGGCAGAATTAATATTATCAAAATGGCCATACTACCAAAAGCACTATACAGATTTAATTCAATTCTGATCAAAATACAAATGGCATTCCTCATAGAAATAGAAAAAGTAATCATGAAATTCATCTGGAAAAATAAGAGACCCAGAATAGCTAAAGCAATCCTTAGCAGGAAGAGTGAAGCAGGTGGCATCATTATACCAGACCTTAAACTATATTACAGAGCAATAGTAATAAGAATGGCATGGTATTGGCATCAAAACAGACTGGTAGACCAACAGTACAGAATAGAGGACACAAAATTACAATTATCTTATATTAGACAAAGGTGCCAAAAATGTGCATTGAAGAAAAGATAGCCTCTTCAACAAAGAGAACAAAATGAAAATCCGTATGCAACAAAATGAAATTAAACCCATATCTCTCACCATACACAAAACTCAACTCAAAGTGGAAGAAGGACCTAGGAATTAAACCAGAGACTCTGTGTCTAATAGAAGAAAAAGTAGGCCCTAATCTTCATCATCTGGGATTAGGCGCCAACTTCCTTAATAAGACTCCTACAGCACAAGAATTAAAACCAAGAATCAATAAATAGGATGGACTCAAACTGAAAAGTTTCTTCTTAGCAAAAAAAATCAATCTTTAGATGAATAGAGAGCCTACAACTTGGGAGCAAATCTTAACCCCTCACACATCAGATAGAGTACTAATCACTAGGGTATATGAAGAAAACTCAAAAAGATAAACACCAAAAAAAACAAATAACCCAATCAACAAATGGACCAAGAACCTGAACAGACACTTCTCAGAAGAGGATATACAATCAATCATCAAATATATGAAAAAATGTACATCATCGCTAGCAGTTAGAGAAATGCAAATCAAAACTACTCTAAGATACCATCTCACTCCAGTCAGAATGGCAGCTATTATGAAGACAAACAACAAGAAATATTGGCGAGGACGTGGGGAAAAACGCACACTCAAACATTGCTGGTGGGACTACAAATTGGTGCAGCCAATATGGAAAGCAGTATGGAGATTCCTTGGAAATCTGGGAATGGAACCACCATTTGACCCAGTTATCCCTCTCCTAGGACTATACCCAAAGGACTTAAAAACAGCATACTACAGGGACACAGCCACATCAATGTTTATAGCAGAACAATTCACAATAGCTAAACTGTGGAACCAACCTAGATGCCTTTCAATAGATGAATGGGTTAAAAAATGTGGTATATATGCACAATGGAATTTTACTCAGCAATAAAAGAGAATAAAATCATGGCATTTGCAGGTAAATGGATGCTGTCGGAGAAGATAATGCTAAGTGAAGTCAGCCAATCCCCCAAAACCAAATGCCAAATATTTTCTCTGATACAAGGAGGTTGACTCATACTGGAGTAGGGAGAGGGAGCATGAGAAGAATAGATGAATTCTAGATAGGGCTGAGGGGTGGGAGGGAATGGGAGGGGGCAGGGGATTAATAAAGATGGTGGAATGTGATAGACATCATTACCCAAAGTACATGTATGAAGACACGAATTGGTGTCAACATAATTTATGTACAACCAGAGATGAAAAATTGTGCTGTATACATGTAATAAGAACTGTAATGCATTCCCTGTCATTTATTTTTTTTACAAAAATCAATAAAAAAGGACTTAGTGAAAAAAAAATAGACTACCATGTCCAACTACAATAACAACAACAACAATAACAACGAAAAGAAGCTACCAAGCTCTAAGACAAGCGGAAAAAATAATCATACCAGCAATATTTTATTAAAAGGGATATGTCTCAACTCCCTTGACTGAGAGAAGACTTTGAATCATTTCTTCAAGAGAAGAAAGGGATATATGGGCCTGGCTTTAGACAAGCACAAAGACTCACACTGGGAGCCCAGTGGACATGCCAGGTCATCCCACCACTTGCTCACCAATGGATTTTATGTTCCATGGCCTGCCACCATTCCTTCACTCAGATGTATTGTCAAGATTTTTTTTTTTTAATGATTTGATATGGTTTAGTAACCCAACTCTGACTCATGTGTCATGTGTTCTCAGGACAAAATATATTCTTATTCAGAAAGTCATAATTTTTAATGTGTATACTCTGCAACAATTCCATAAATATTTACACAGCATTAGAAGGAACTGCTGATCTAATATTGCAAGGTGGAAGAGCAACACCCAGGAGAGTTGCCTAGAATAAGACCAATAAGCAGACATGACATGTGCTCCATAAATAGCTGTTAATTTTCTGATTTAAGCAAGAATTTAAGAAGAGGGGCTCATTTTAACTAGAAGTCAAACAAATTATTCTGCAAAACTAGGAAAAGTCCTTATATTCACTTGTTTAATAGGTACCCTATCTTCTACCTCTCAGATAATCAAGGTATTTAGGTATTTGAGTAGGTGCCATGGCTTACTTTGTCCTATGAACAGTTTATCCTAGCTGCTCCAACACTTTCATTTGCAGGCTGACTGCATTTTTATAGAAATATTCTCTCCCAGCATCTCTTATTAGCACCTCTGCCAGATCAAAAGCTGTCAATTAATAGTTTAAGGATTCTCAAGTATTCCTTTGCTTTAGTTAAATCCACCACTTTGAGCTTTCTCATAGGACTTTATGGCTTCCTATAGCCCTGCTTTCTGTTGCTAAGGAAGAGTTGCCTAAGGCCAAAAATAATTCCAAAATTAAAGCAGTTTCATATTCAAAGTAAATTAGCAGTGCTAATAGACTTGGAAACAGCATTTTTTCCCCTCCTTGACATATGATTTGTGTGGTGGATTCAGTGCCCTTTCAAGGGTAGAGGTTAGAAATGGTCCTAAGGGTATTTCTCTTTCTTATGCCTAGGAATAACTAGAATAAATTAAAAATAAGAAGGAATCCAAGCTCTAAGTCTAAAGCAAATGAAAACATAATTTTCCCTATATTTACCTAAATAAATAATAAGTCATTACTGAGATGCTGACTACAAATATATGTTTCTTAAATAACATTGCTGAAGATGTTTTGGCTGCTGCTGTGATCAGCTAACAGCATGCTCCATTACCTAAATCCTCATAGACAAGCTTATATTCTCCTATAGAACAAGTGAGCAGTAAGACTGCTATCAGCCAGTTCACTCAAATTGTTTCTTTAGTTCCTCCTCTTTCTTGCCTCAGGAAAATGAGGTGAAGAACAGTACAGGTAGACATGGCAAGAAGGCTATAGGGTCTTTTGCCCCATATAAGGGTAATATCAGTTCTTTCAGCTGGTCATCCAATGTATTCTCCCTTTCTTTGATTCCAATATTGGTGTTTTTACATTGTGGACAGCCAAGTACTATAATCACCCAGACTTCCTTGCAGCTCTACACAGCTATATTCTCTCCAGTAAAACATAGGTAGACAAAATATGCATGCAACTTCTAAACTGGTCAATACGAACTTCACAGGACATGAACATGTCCTTCCATGGTCAATTTTAAATGGCAGAAACAGATGTCCATGGTCATTTTAAAACCCTGTTTGTTGCAAAAAGGTTAGTGCCTCCATTCCTGGTGACTGTTGGGTGGTATGAAAGGAATCCAGAGCATCTAACCTAAGCCTCTGAATCTGGGGAACTTACTTGTTGGAAGCTTACCCTACTCTTATTAATAGGGTAGCCATTTAAGTGTTACGGATGTTAGCATGATGGTGAAGGAAGACTGAAGAGAGAGCAGGGCTATAGTTTTAAGCTATATCCTAGGTAGAAAGTCTGTGAAGGGTGATTGCTAGATCTGACAACAACAGGTATAGATCAATGCATGTGACCCTCACTAAAACATATCTTTTATAACCCCATTGTACTACTAGTATTTGCAGCATGTGAAGCAGCAGTGGGCTAGCTTTATTAAAGCCACTGTGGAAGGCCAAGATGTAAAGAGGCTTTGGCTTCAAGAACCTCAGATAAAATGTGCCACATACTGTCATTGCTCATAGCTCCAGTGGAAGAGGTGTTATTCAAAAGGAAAGGTAGCAGAACCTGGGAATGATTGCATTTAAAGAAAACAATATCATCATGACTCAATAAAGGCACTAAAATGAAGCTTTTCCCTCCTCTGTCTCTACCCCATAAACTCTCTATGGGGAGTTGAGCACTTTTCTTCTCTTGAGAGTCAGCATCTTCATCATAAAGCAGGGCTGGGGCTCATGGGTGCCATTAGGGTCTGCCATCATTAGCACGGGTGCTAGATCATCCAAAGCCCAATCTACATGTACAGAGATAGCTCATGGGGAACAATGGACATTGACAATTGCCCCAAAATACCCAATGGAACTAAGTATACTATCCCACCCTTTCCAATGAGGGAGTCACCATCACTCAAACTCTCTGCATTTAAAAGGTGACAGTGTGGGCAACTGGGATAGATGCTTCAGCATTAATCAATATTTTCTATTTTTCATGTGTTGATCCTAACTTTGCTTAAACTCCTGGGAATTGTCTGTTTTAACATAGAATATAAAATATTAACAAACTGAATCAGAAATCAGTTCTCATTGACTGTATCCTGAACAGGACATGCCTGCATTTAATGGCTATTCATGAGCTCCCTACTCTTGTTTCCACACACTAAAATAGTTGATACAATCAGAAATAATACTAACACTAATCATTGCAGACCTTAAAGTCATTTCCTTTGTTTGCTACCAATAACCCCAATGTTTCAACAAAACCAGGCTGCAATAACCTCAGAAAGAAACAGCAGAGGTGGTTTCTGGCACAGCCAAATCATTGGTGATGACTGGAAAGAAATTAGAAGCTACTCTTTGCCAGTGTCATAAAATATACAATATTTAGAAAGCAGAGAATTTCATTTGGTAGTAACAATTACAGCACGGTTCATATGTACCCTTGGCTTCATTTCTTCAGATTTTCATCACCCTTTCTCATCATATATTAAGGAAAACTCAGAAACCAGAGGGTAGCATGTTCAACAGAGTGTCATCCAAGTTAGTCAATATTTGATATAATAGAACCTAAACAGAAGACCACTATCTGTAATGACATGTAAGTCATACTAAGTTATTTAGAATTGACCTGAAGCATCTGTTCTAGGTCCCATTATACAGATTTCTGTGGAGGAAAGCCTGTATCATCAGTCATGAAAATGCCAACATTCTCATCTGCCAATCTCCACACAACCAATGGGATTCTCATTATACCAAGAAAGATCAGGAAAATTCAAATGCAAAAGAAAGTCTTTTTTTCTATAAACCACTGTACTTCCAAAGGAATAAACTTATCATGGGCATTTATAATTGACTCAGCGATACATACACATCACACACACACACACACACACACACACACACACACACATTTTGCTGAAAATCATCTAGACCACATTAAGACAAAAATCCATTAGGGTAAAAAAAAATAACTACCAAAGACAATACACTTGGGAATTATCACTAGATGTTTTTTAGTTCAATCAGAATACTAGGACTGAAAAAATAAATAAATAAAACACACATGTAATATATAAATATTATTTTCAAGCCAAGAATGCAAAATAATTCCTTTATTACCCTTTTATTTTTCTTATTTTCTTCTTTTTTAAAAAAATTTATCTTCCCACAATGTCCAGGCAATAGGTATTGTCCATGTTTACCAAACTATCTCAGATGAAGCTCAGGATGACTCATCTGAAAAGTTCTTTCCTGAAAGCTCATCCATGTATCACCTCCACAAGGAGATATGAGGTTCCTGGGAGACATCTAGTAGGAAGCATCACCCAGAAGTATTCAGCTTTATGGGAGGCCATCCTTCAAAGGAGTTATGCTCACCAGGTAATTATAGCCCCACAATATATCATCCAGAGGAGTGAATACTCTCAGTCAAGCACATAAGGGGATTATTCTCATTACGACATGAAAAAAATTTTCTTACACTTCTCATTCTAGATGTAGGGTCAGAAATTTAGCAGTAGCAAGTCATTTGTTCAGTCTATCTCTAGATATACATATTTACAATGCAGAGTCATAAAAAGTTGCCCTGAACACACTTGGGCACACTCACACATGTGCACACACATACACCATGGACAAAATTAAGTGCATTACGGTCAAAATAGGATTGCTGAAGAACTGGAATTTTGCTTCTTAACCCTTTTCCTATCTCTTCCCTCTTTCACCTACAAGAGAAGCACAGATGCCCCTTAAGTTGGAGACCCCTGTAAGAAGCAAACCACTCTGTCTGAATGCCAGCATAGACCTCATCTTCTCTGTCCAGAACTTCCTCTTTGTTTCTTACAAGGGAGCTGCTCTCTCCTCTGGCTCTGCTGGGCCCCCATGCCTTGATTCTTAGCAGCACCAGCTTGTCTGCCCCAGAGCTCTGAGTCAGAGCTTTAATGAGGCTCAGTGATGTCGTGCATGTGGCATTTGAGCAGAACTGTGTGAGGCAATCCCTAGAGTGTCTTTCCTGAGGGCAGGGGCTGGGCTTAGCCCTCTCTGTGCTTCACATCCTCTAGCCCACAGAACCTCCTACAGAAGGAGATCAGTCTGTGTGCCCAGCAAGTGGCAATGGGCCAGAAGCCAGGGAGAGGGAGTACAAGAGCTGTGCCTAGCTATAGTAGAGGAGGCCCTCTGCTCTTCTCTTTCTGTACTTCTTGTCTCTTTTGCTTTCTTTTCCTTATTATTTCCTTCCTTCCTTCTTCTCCCCCTCTCCCTCCCTCCTTCCCTTATCTATTTTTTTTTCCTTAACATTAGTTGTTTTAATTCCATCAGTCAAGATTCAGACTTTAGAAAATTAATTATCATTTCAGGAAACCTATTTACCATACATCATGCTGACCACAGTTAACAATAATGTATTGTAAACCTGAAAACTGCTGGGATACTATTTTTTAAATGCTCTGACCACAAAAAAAAAAAAAAAAAAAAAAGTGCGTGAGGTAAGGGATATGTTAATTAGCTTGATTTAGCTCTTCCACAATGTATACCTTTAAGGAAACATGATGTTGGGCACAACAATTAGATATAATTTTTATTTGTCAATTAAAATAAATGTATCGCATGTGTTTAAATCATACAAAATATTGTGTATTATATATGGACATAAATTCTTTTACCATATTTACTAAATTTTAAGACCCCAAAAAGGATCTTTACAAACAAGTACCTTAGCCTGTGCCTGCAATTCCAGTCACTTGGAGGCTGAGGCAGGAGAATCATAAGTTCAAAGCCAGCCTAGACAACTTGGCCAGAGCTTAGCATGCTAGAGGACCCTATGTTCAATTCCCAGTACAGCCCTTCCCCAATGAAAAAAGTCCAACAACAATAACAAAACATCATGGTTATTACCCCTGAGGAAGAAGTAAGGAGAGAATAGGATCAGTTGGGCTTACAGAGACAGTATCAGCTGTATTTCTTAGAAATGAATAAAAAAAAGATATGATGAAAACATCAACCTTTATTAACAAAAATATGACCATTTTTCTTTATTTTGCCCTTTTCTATGAATTAGAACTAGTGAAACTATGCAAAAAAAAAAAAAAACAACCCTCAGGTGCAGCAGTATTTGAAGAGTAGAGTCCCCGGGGTAGAGGTGGGGCATTAGACCAGAAGCTCTCCTCACACATGCATTACCCACATACTGTAACCACTGCTCAGCTACAAGAAAGACAAAAGAATGTCTATTAACATGGGACACATTAAGATGGAAAAAAGATATGACTTAACCTGAGAAAACAGAGCAATGGCCATGCTAGAGGCAGAAATAAGGCCCAAGGGAGCAGCAGAGAATAAAGGGCTAGGTCTGCAGGTGGGAAACATCCCAGAGGTACATCCCCTTTGAACCTGAGCCCTGAGCTCATGCACAATCATGAAGCAAATCCTGTTCTAATACCATAGAAAGCATGGGCTACAGGCTCAAGAATAGTCCTCAATTTCTGCCTGCCCTGCTGCTAAGCCCAGGGAGAAAAAAGAAAACTGCCTTTGTCAGTTTCAGGAAGAATAAAATTCATTTTATATGAAATACATTGTTATTTATCTGACTGTTACCATGGGGAGACAGGAAGAATGTCTGGCACGAGCTGGCTTCATGTACATGGCCCTGGACATTCTCAGCCATGTGATGGAACAAGGTAGCAAGAGGCCCAGCCACAGGGTGGATACTGAAAACCAGATGAACAAGGACATATCCGGGGGAGAGCCCCAGGGCAGGATGCTCCATCTCACCATGGATTTTCTTTCTTAGCAATCTGGTCCAAAGCAAAAGCCAACAAGTGTAGGAGAATGGAGGACACCACAGTGGGAAGAGATGAGGTCTGAAAGGTGAGGAAGCCAGAGGAGGATCTGCCTTCCTGCAGCCAGCCAGGCTGGTGATGGCTCTAAGCTCTGGAGGACACAACTGGGCTTGCCTGGGGGCAGCATCTCTCTTGTTAAGAAGGGGGTGGAAGAGGACCACAAGCCATAAGATCAGGGAGAAGGCTGAGGAGGCTGTGGAGACTGCACTGGGAGGCAAGCTGTCCAGAGGTCTGAGCAATGTGGCAGCAACAGGGCTGTGCCATGTGATAAGATTATAGATGTTTCCTAATGGCAGTGGATGTGACTCAATGGATCACAGATGGCGAGGGAGACAAAAGAAGAAGCAAAAAGGTCTCCAAGCCTTTTGCCTAAGCATGGGAGATGGCAGAGGTACCATTTCCCAGAAGGAAAAGGATGCCCAGGGATTGGGAGCCATAATTCTCATCTCTTCCTTGTGTCTGAAGCAATTTAAACCAATCTGCATGAGGTGAGTAAGATTCTAGTTTTATACTCACCTATCAGAAAGCAGGGAGAAATATATAAAGGAAATAAGGACATTAGAAATAACAGAGGATTTTAAGAGAACACAGGGGAAACTGGTGTTTGAAGGGGACACTGTCTACCTCCAACATAAAAATATGACATTTTCAGTCAAGAGGTTAAAAATATACATGTCTTTGCTTCACTTTGAGAGCTGGCAGGCATTGTCTGTAAAGTTCAGGCTCAAGTTATATACTATAGGCTGAGCACCTGATATAGTTCAGATCTGGAATATGCCATATAAGCCCATGTATTAAATACTTGATCCTCAGCTTGGTTTCATTGGGAGATTGTGGAAACTTTAGGAGGTGAGGACTAGTGGAAGGAAGTTAGCTCCCTGGGAGCATGCCCTTGATGGGAATATTGACACCCTGACCCCATCCCATTTTTCTAACATAGTGACTAACATAGCATCTCTAATCAGAAAATATGAAATATAAAATCTGCAACCTCTTGGGCATTGACATGATGTTCAAAATGTTTCAAATTATGGAATATTTCAGATGCTGGACTTTTGAACTAGGGATTTTAAACATGTAAAGTCTACACAAATATTCCAAAGTATGAAAAACTGCAAAATCTAAAATGCTTCTGGCCCTAAGCATCTTGGATAAGGGAAACCAACCACTGTAAAATTTAAGTGCTTTTTGGAAAAAATTATTGAAGCTTTAAACACAAAACCCTTCTCTTATGATTTCCAGATTTGTCTAAGAAATGTATGATATAAATATTTTAGGCACGCTATTGTCAATAGCCAAACAGGTATGCAAAGAACCTTGGGATAATTTTCCTGCATTGCATACTGAGGTCTATTTTCTTCTCATACTTTGGTAGGAGTTTTATATGCAAGGTGCTAGATTAGAAATGGAAACTTGAACAAGCATCTTAAGGTACTGATGGCTGATGGCATAATTCTTGTCAAATGTATTATGTTAAAAGCCATTATAATGCCATATAATTTGATTCACTAATACCTTTGCAGGTTTTTTTTTTTTTTTATAAATAGAACCTCCCAAAGAGGGGGAAAAGGCTTCTGGGACAAAGGTGGCCTTTCACATTACTTAAACCTAAGAAAAGAAGCCACAAGTGACAGGTAGAGATACAACCTTTACCGAGTGCTCACCATAAGCTCAGCTGGTGTTTCATGCTCATCTGGTATTGTTAAGTCCTCCTAAGGGCTTTGGCAGTGAGGACCCTGAACTCATTGTTTAAATGTCTAAGATGAGGTTCTGAGAGATCACAGGGATGTGTGAGTGCTTAAGTCAGAATCCAATTTCAAGCAAACAAAACCAAAAGCCATGCTTTTCCTTTTTATATCTGTGTTGTTTTGTTGTTTGTTTGTAGCGCTGAGGATAAAAACCAGGGCCTCTATAAAAGTACTCTACCTCTGAGCTATACCCCCAGCTTTTCTTTTATGGAAGATTGATCATCCAGCCTTAACTATTAAGAGATCACAACAGATTGCAAATGACCTTAGCTAAATTAGGAAAAGCACAACAGTATGCATGCCATCGTCAGTGTGATATGAAGTCCAGATGTACATAATGAGAAAGGCTAGAAGTGATAAGAAATGGTGTTAACACCAGGCATTCAATATGATTCCTTCACTTGACTCGTAAAACTTTTCACATGCTATTTATTTAATAATTTTAAATATGAATCACTTTCTAAAAGTACAAGCTATAGTTTTAAAGTAACTTTACAAAATTGATTTCTAACAAAAATGAGTTCTACCCCACAAGCATGTAGCTCAACCCTGGGGACATATTTTCTGGTTTTCAATTTGTGAACATTCCAAACACAAAGTGGATTTGAACTTAACTGAGCATCCTGAAGGGCTGTGCTGTGGAAACACTGACACCGTGTGGCAGAGTCCGCTCCATACATGCTGGAGACCAGTGCCTAATGGAACAGATAAAGGCTGTCCAGAATACATGGGACTCCGTGCAGCCAAAATGAGGGAATTTCCTTTACAATGTATTTTTAAATAACTTTTTATGAAACTGTCCCTTTACTACTGGGTTTCCCTGTTAATTCCTGGGCTCCTGAGTGCCTGAGCCCAACACTGCAACAGCCTCCTTCAGAGTAATGGCTCCTCAGGGAGTGGAGGAACACTCCAATAAGAACTCAAGAAACTTTATTGGGGCTTTTGATATGGAAATCACTTCTAAAGGAGAGTCTCCTTCCAAGGTAGGGAATTGAGCACTGGGAAAACAGACTACTCCAGCACTTCATGAACAGGGTCAGTAGACAAAATGCCTCCAGTTTATTTTTATTTTTTAATTGAGGCAGTCATTTTTTTTAATCATTCATCAAACAAACTGTGAGTTTATGGTAGCAAGTAAGACCATGTTATTTGATAAACCTCACATTAACAAATTTCAGATTGTTCATATTTAAAGAATTTGTTTTTAACCAAGGGATGGGCCCCATATTAGGTCAGTTACTTCCAGTGATTAATTTTAGGAAAAGGCCCATTACAACTTGCTCAACAATGCCTGTTAATAACGGATACCCTAGTGAACATTTCCTTTCATGGATACAGAAAACAGAACTTCCTAGAAAATTTAAAGTTCCAGGAAAACTACTGGAAATTATTTGAAAGGTGAGTACATTTACTATGATACAAGCAACCTTTGATTAAGAAAATGAAGGTATATCTTGGAATAGACTAAACTTCATTTTCCAGGAAATTAACTTTTCCAGGGAAAATAGGATTACTTTGACCAGTGTAGACTAGGGTACATTTTTTAAAATGCAAATCTACTCTCTGATTATATACAATAAAACCACTTAAACTTTTTCAAGAAAAAATAATTGAACAATAATGCCAGCAAATTTTAATAAACTCAGTCAATTTGACTCACCATTTCAGAATGTTTCCTATGGATGTTAGGTGAGTTATATAATTGCTAGTCCGTAAAAGGAGCCTGCAGGGTGGAAATTATTTTGCAGATAGAGGAAAATGAAGATAGACAGGCTCCCCTACTGGGCTGGAATCCCAAGGCTCAGCTTTCACACCCTTACTGCTTAGGCCTGCATTCAGCTTCCCCCAGGTGCTGCCTCTCTGCTCCTTAAAGGGATTGACTTAGAGGCTGAAACAGTTATCATGTTTGCCTAAAGGCACAGTTAGCCCAACAGCAGGGGGAGCCCCAGAGCAGCAAATAGTCATCAAGGCAACTCTTCTTGTAAAGCACAGCCCTACTCCTTGTGGGTCTACAAGAAGGGGGAAATTCACAAGGAGAAGTAACTGGTTTACCTTTTATTACTGGATCTACACACTAGGAGTTAGTCTCACAGAGCACACAGTAGAGGGGTGGGGAGAAGAGTTGCCTTTGAACCCCTTAAAAGGGAGGATTTTGAAAGCTACTAAAGTTCCTATTGACTATGCCTGCTAATGCCTTCCCATCCTGATTCCATTCAGGATGTACAATCAACAAAATCTGCATATTAGAAGTCAATAAAAATTTTATAGAAACAACTAGTAGAGTGTTTTTTGGGGGGCAGGTGTGGAATACCAGGGGATTGAACTAGGGGCACTCGACCACTGAGCCACATCCCCAGAGCAAAGTCTTTTAGAGCAAGGTCTCACTGAGTTGCTTAGTGCCTGGTTTTACTGAGGCTAGCTTTGAACTTGGGATCCTCCTGTATCAGCCTCCAGAGCCGCTAGGATTATAGGTGTGTGCCACAGTGCCTGGCTAGAGGGCTTTTAAGAACTGTTATATTTGAGCTTGGTGGAACACTCCTATAATCCATTACTTGGGAGGCTGAAGCAGGAAGATGGCAATTTCCAGAACAGCCTCAGCAACTTAGTGAGACTCTCTGTCTTAACTTTAAAAATAAAAAGGCCTAGGGATGTAGTTCAGAGGTAAAGTGCCCCTGGGGTTCAATCTATAGTACCACACACACAGAGGGGAAAATTTTTTTTTAAATAGAAAGAAAGGTTTTATCATCAACACACTTGATAGAAGAAGAACATAGTAAACAAATATGTCAATGAACTGGATTAACCAATCAGCTTCTGGAAATGGAATTTTTCTGTCTATATAAGAAGATTAAATGAAATCATACAATGAGTGCCTAAACTAGGCAGGATTGGTATGGCAGTTAAGGTCAGAGCAGCTATCATTGTTTTATTACGTATAGTCCTCCCCTAAGTTTGAAATCATTAAATTCTTAGGTCCAAGCCAATGAATAATCTGCCACATTGAAGTTTCATTTATGGACTTTGACTTACAGAAGAGTCACACTTAATATTTCTAAATAGAAAAAATTCATTCTAGAGCACACTCCATATCAGTGTATAATGATCTCCTGCCTCCTCTTTCATACTTCACAGTAGTTCAACCATGTAACTATACAATAGTTTAATCTACCAATCCCCTACAGATGAGGCAGTCATTTTATCTCTTATTATTATAATACTATAATAAATAACTTGTGCATGAATCATTTTAGATTTTTGCCAGTGAGTTTTTCTGACAGATTTTTAAAAATAGAACTTCTCAGCCAATGAGTAAATCCACGTATAATGTGGCTAGATAAAATTGTCAAATTCCCCACTATAAATGTGGGGAATTATGCTCAGCATTATGCTCAGCAACATATATAAGGGTCCCATAGCTTAGTCAACAGAGTTTATTGACAAACTTTTGGGGTTTTGCCAGTCTAATAGGAGATACATGGAAGTTTATTATAGGGGTAATTAACATTCGTCATTATGTGTAAATCTAAACATTTTTTTAATAGATCAATTTTTGTTTGTTTTCTCTGAATCTTTTGTTAATACCGATTTAGGGCAGGATGTCATCATCTTCTCTTTCTAAAAGCTACTCGTCCTTTTCGCATTTGAATTTTTACTTTGTGAATACTATTCCTTCTTTCTCTTTCCCTCTCTCATTCAAGAAGATTTTTTGTTACTTTTCCCTCAAGTCTAATTTAACAATGATTTTCCTTAGCACATCTGGATTTTGAGTCCTATTAGGAAAATATTTCACACTCTCAGTTTAGAGACGAATTAAGCTTTCTGCTTAGTAATATGCATGGTTTCAATCTGTACATTTAAATTTCTGATCCACTTGATTTTTTTCCTGGCATATTTTGTAAAAATATACACAGTTTTATTCTTAATGGCTATTCAAAGATCCCAACTCTATCTATTAATAAGTTCATTTACCTCCACTGACTTGATATGCAGACTGATTACTTTGTATACCGTGTTTCTGTATGTAATTGTTGTTAGATTTTCCTATTCTAATGTTTTACTGCACTATTTACCCATTTTAATTAAGAAAGGCTTTAAAATCTACTCAAAAAGCTAGTAAGGCTTATCTATCCCTCATGCTTTTCAGAGATTTCCAGGCTAATTTTGCATGTTTATTATTCTAGTAATAGATGGGGTCAGTGATGGGGTCAGAAAGACGCATAGATACGCTTAGATTCTACCAACGGAGAATCTCATAGCAAAATTCCACTGAAGAGAGACCAGCCAGGAGCTACTAGGATTTTTTGAAGTGACAGTTTGCCCCAGACAAGCGAATCCCCGCCACGAGACACAGAGGTCCAGATTCACCAGCCGCTGTCTGTGCGCTGCGAGGCGGCTGCCCGCCCGCCCGCAGCCAACGTGACTGGGTCCCGCTAGCCTCTGAGACGCAGCTTGGCAGGAAGAGGTCTTTAGCCAAGCCTTCATGAAATAGCAAGCGGGAGCTGAGGCCAACCGGGGACTGACCCCTCCCTTCGGACACTCCGGCAAGGAGCCTGGGGCCCACCATAGCAGAGAGGTGACGTCATCAGAGTTCGGCCAACGGAATTCCTTCCCAGCAGAATCCACTTTAGCAGGTGTGTGACTCCCTCCCCATCCAGATACAAGCAGCCAGGAAACCTCAGGGATCTCCCAGGGGGTGTGTCTGTAGGAAAGCAGAGGGGATTCCTGACCTCCAACCCCCCATATCACCAGCGGCGACTCCCAAGGTCTTAGCCGCCAGCTTACCACAGCACTGGGGCTTAAATGGGACACGTGATGGGGCTGCAAGTGTAACTAGATCTCTGGGGAACCGCTTCTGGTGAACAGGACCTGGCTGGCTGGCTGACAGGAGGAAGGGGGGGGAAGGGCCGGAGAAGTGAAACGGCTCTGGACTGACAAGACTGAGAGACTCCCAAGAGACGCCTTATAGGGATTGCTATCGGCACGTAGAGGGCAGAAGTTCCACTCGGAGGGCACAGCTCTGCCTACTGGAAGAGAAGAAAATGGATCTCTAAGACTTCAAACTTTTTTTCTTCTTCTCTCTCTGTTCCTTTCTCCCCTTTTCCTTCTTTCTTTCTTTCCCATTTCAAGTTTTATTGTTCTTTTCATTCTCCACTAATCTATCTATCTCTCTCTCCTTCTTTCTTTTTAAGAGCACCTTCCTTCCCCTACCCCCCAACTTTCGTTCCAAGCATTACGTCTTCCATTATGTGTAATTGTCTAAATGCAAATAGGTGAATTGTCTAAATGCAAATAGGCTGTCTATAGGGCTCCTAAATACCTAGCTACTACCAACACCCTGATCCAATCACCTGTTAGTATCCCCCTTCAGTAGAGCAATCTTCTAAAGTAGCCAAGACATACTAACCCTCATACCATCATAGGACCTAACCTAAACATAAAGTCCTAAGAACAAACAACAAATCACTATATGCATACAGAACCCAGAAGCCTTTTATGAATTGAATGAATCAGCTTTAAAGTACAATAAAGCCCAACATTTCTAGGCATAATCTCCCACCACAAAGGAGAGACAACAGAGATATACAAAGCCAAAACAAATTTATAGGAGAAAGCAGTTACACAGCAGTCAAACAGAGCTGGAAAGTAACATGAACAACATGAAAAAAACAAGGGAAAAAAGGATTACAAACAATGCAGGGCAACTTAAATCTACAGGAGGACCTAGAAGCATCAGAAACATGGACAGGGAAAGAACTCAAAGCATACCTAACTCAGATGGACCGGAATATTAGATAAGACATGAGACAGCAAGTCCAAGCAATGAAAGTATATTTTAAAAACGAATTAAACAAACAAATTCGAACTGCAAAGAACAAACTTTACCAGGAGATAGAGATTTAAAAAAACAAACAAACCGTAATCCTAGAAATGCAGGAAACCATAAACCAGATTAAAAACTCTAACGAGAATATTACAAATAGACTAGATCAAGTAGAAGTCAGAACATCAGATAATGAAAACAAAGTTTATCAACTTGAAAAGAATATAGTCAACACAGAAAAGATGCTTAAATCTCACGAGCAATCTATCCAAGAGATATGGGATCTCATAAAAAAAACAAATTTGAGAGTCATTGGGATAGAAGAAGGCATAGAGGTTCAAACCAAAGGAATGGACAACCTATTAAATGAAATAATCCTAGAAAACTTCCCAGAGATGAAAGATGGAATGGATTGCCAAATCCTGGAAGCCTACAGGACTCCAAACATCCAAAACCTTAATAGACCAACTCCAAGACATATAATTATGAAGATAGCTAACATACAGAACAAGGAGAGAATATTAAAAGCTATGAGGGAAAGGAGGCAGATTACATTCGGGGTAAACCAATTAGGTTAACGACTTTGAAAGCGAGAAGATCCTGGAACAACGTATTTCAAACGCTGAAAAATAATGGATTCCAACCAAGAATACTGTATCCAGCAAAATTAAGCTTCAGATTTGACAATGAAATTAAAATATTTCACGATAAACAAAAGCTAAAAGAATTCACAGCCAGAAAACTAGCACTGCAAAGCATTTTGAGCAAAATACTACAAGAAGAGGAATTGAAAAATAGTGCCCAAAACTAACAGTGGGAGGTATCTCAGTAAAGGGGGAGAAAAATAACCAAAGAGGAAAAACTAGCCAAACTAAAATAAATAAATAAATAAACATGACTGGAAGTACAAACCATATTTCAATTGTAACCTTAAGTGTTAAAGACTTAAATTCACTAATCAAGAGACATAGGCGAGGAACCTGGATTAAAAAAACAAATCCAACAATATGCTGCCTTCAGGAGACTCATATGATAGGAAAAGACATACAAAGGCTGAAGGTGAAAGGCTGGAAAAAATCATACCACTCACATGGCCCTCGGAAGCAAGCAGGAGTGGCCATACTCATATCGAATAAAATCAACTTCAAACCTAAGTTAATCAAAAGGGATAAAGAAGGACACTATATACTGTTAAAAGGAACCATCCACCATCAAGACATAATAATTTTCAATTTGTATGCACCAAACAATGGTGCTGCAACATTCATAAAACTTTCCTCAAGTTCAAGAGTCAAATAGACCACAACACAATAATTATGGGGGACTTCAACACACTGCTCTCGCCATTGGACAGATCCTCTAGACAAAAGCTGAATAAAGAAACTATAAAGCTCAATAATGCAATCAATAACCTAGACTTAACCAACATATATAGAATATATCAACCATCATCAAGTAGATACACGTTCTTCTCAGCAGCACATGGATCCTTCTCAAAGATAGACCATATATTATGCCATAGGGCAACCCTCAGTAAATATAAAGGTGTGGAGATAATACCATGCACCATATCTGATGATAATGGAATGAAATTGGAAATCAATGATAAAAGAAGGAAGGAAAAATCCTGCATCACCTGGAAAATGAACAATATGTTACTGAATGATCAATGGGTTACAGAAGACATAAAGGAGGAAATAAAAAAATTCTTAGAGATAAATGACAATACAGACACAACATACCGGAATCTATGGGACACAATGAAAGCAGCAAATGTAGTAGAAGACAAGAAATAACTAAAATCAGATTGGAAATCAACGAAATTGAAACAAAAAAAAAAAACATTGAAAAAATTGATAAAACTAAAAGTTGGTTCTTTGAAAAAAAAAAATAAGGTCAACAGACCCTTAGCCATGCTAACGAAGAGAAGAAGAGAGAGAACTCAAATTACTAACATATGGGATGAAAAAGGCAATATCACAACAGACACTTCAGAAATACAGAAGATAATTAGAAAGTATTTTGAAACCCTATATTCCAATAAAATAGAAGATAGTGAAGATATCCATAAATTTCTTAAGTCATATGATCTGCCCAGATTGAGTCAGGAAGACACACACAATTTAAACAGACCAATAACAAAGGAAGAAATAGAAGAGGCCATCAAAAGACTACCAACCAAGAAAAGCCCAGGACCGGATGGGTATAAAGCGGAGTTTTACAAAACCTTCAAAGAAGAATTAATACCAATACTTTTCAAGCTATTTCAAGAAATAGAAAAAGAAGGAGCTCTTCCAAATTCATTCTATGAGGCCAACATCACCCTGAACCTGAAACCAGACAAAGACACTTCAATGAAAGAAAACTACAGACCAATATCTCTAATGAACTTAGGTGCAAAAATTCTCAATAAAATCCTGGCAAATCAAATACAAAAGCATATCAAAAAAATTGTGCACCATGTTCAAGTAGGATTCATCCCTGGGATGCAAGGCTGGTTCAATATATGGAAATCAATAAATGTTATTCACCACATCAATAGACTTAAAGATAAGAACCATATGATAATCTCGATAGATGCAGAAAAAGCATTCGACAAAGTACAGCATCCCTTTATGTTCAAAACACTAGAAAAACTAGGGATAACAGGAACTTACCTCAACATTGTAAAAGCTATATATGCTAAGCCTCAGGCTAGCATCATTCTAAAAGGAGAAAAACTGAAGGCATTCCCTCTAAAATCTGGAAATAGACAGGGATGCCCTCTCTCACCACTTCTATTCAATTTAGTTCTTGAAATACTAGCCAGAGCAATTAGACAGACAAAAGAAATTAAAGGCATAAAAATAGGAAAAGAAGAACTTAAATTATCACTATTTGCAGATGATATGATAATATATCTAACAGACCCAAAAGGGTCTACAAAGAAACTGCTAGAGTTAATAAATGAATTCAGCAAAGTGGCAGGATATAAAATCAACATGCATAAATCAAAGGCATTCCTGTATATCACCAACAAAACTTCTGAAATGGAAATGAGGAAAACCACTCCATTCACAATATCCTCAAAAAAAATAAAATACTTGGGAATCAACCTAACAAAAGAGGTGAAAGATTTATACAATGAAAACTACAGAACCCTAAAGAGAGAGATAGAAGAAGATCTTGGAAGGTGGAAAAACATACCCTGCTCATGGATAGGCAGAACTAACATCATCAAAATGGAGATATTACCCAAAGTTCTCTACCAGTTTAATGCGATGCCAATCAAAATCCCAACGGTATTTCTTGTAGAAATAGATAAGGCAATCATGAAATTCATATGGAAAAACAAAAGACCCAGAATAGCAAAAGCAATTCTAAGCAGGAAGTGTGAATCTGGAGGTATAGCGATACCAGATTTCAAACTGTACTACAGAGCAATAGTAACAAAAACAGCATGGTACTGGTACGAAAACAGGCAGGTGGACCAATGGTACAGAATAGAGGACACAGAGACCAATCCACAAAATTACAACTTTCTTATATTTGATAAAGGGGCTAAAAGCATGAAATGGAGGAGGATAGCATCTTCAACAAATGGTGCTGGGAAAACTGGAAATCCATATGCAACAAAATGAAACTGAATCCCTTTCTCTCGCCATGCACAAAAGTTAACTCAAAATGGATCAAAGAGCTTGATATCAAATCAGAGACTCTGCGTCTGATAGAAGAAAAAGTTGGCTCTGATCTACATATTGTGGGGTCAGGCTCCAAATTCCCATAGCCCAAGAGTTAATAACAAGAATAAACAAATGGGACTTACTGAAACTAAAATGTTTTTTTTCAGCAAGAGAAACAATAAGAGAGGTAAATAGGGAGCCTACATCCTGGGAACAAATCTTTACTCCTCACACTTGAGATAGAGCCCTAATAACCAGAATATACAAAGAACTCAAAAAATTAGACAATAAGATAACAAATAACCCAATCAACAAATGGGCCAAGGACCTGAACAGACACTTCTCAGAGGAGGACATACAATCAATCAATAAGTACATGAAAAAATGCTCACCATCTCTAGAAGTCAGAGAAATGCAAATCAAAACCACCCTAAGATACCATCTCACTCCAGTAAGATTGGCAGCCACTATGAAGTCAAACAACAACAAGTGCTGGCGAGGATGTGGGGAAAAGGGTACACTTGTACATTGCTGGTGGGACTGCAAATTGGTGCGGCCAATATGGAAAGCAGTATGGAGATTCTTTGGAAAGCTGGGAATGGAACCACCATTTGACCCAGCTATCGCCCTTCTCGGACTATTCCCTGAGGACCTTAAAAGAGCATGCTACAGGGATACTGGCACATCAATGATCATAGCAGCACAATTCACAATGGTTGGACTGTGGAACCAACCCAGATGCCCTTCAATAGATGAATGGATAAAAAAAAATGTGGCATTTATACACAATGGAGTATTACGCAGCACTAAAAAATGACAAAATCATGGAATTTGCAGGGAAATGGATGGCATTAGAGCAGATTATGCTAAGTGAAGCTAGCCAATCCTTAAAAAACAAATGCCAAATGTCTTCTTTGATTTAAGGAGAGCAACTAAGAACTGAGCAGGGAAGAAGAGCATGAGGAAAAGATTAACATTAAACAGAGGTGAGTGGTGGGAGGGAAAGGGAGAGAGAAGGAAAATTGCATGGAAACGGAAGGAAACCCTCAACATTATACAAAATCACATATAAGAGGTTGTGAGGGGAAAGGGGGGGAAAAAACAAGGGAGAGAACTGAACAGCAACAGATTA
Source organism: Urocitellus parryii (assembly GCF_045843805.1). Taxonomy (NCBI): domain Eukaryota; kingdom Metazoa; phylum Chordata; class Mammalia; order Rodentia; family Sciuridae; genus Urocitellus; species Urocitellus parryii. The sequence goes on from NC_135533.1 coordinate 106,803,117, forward strand.
GGTAGAGAGGGAAGATGGGAGGAGAGGGGAGGGGGGATAGTAGGGGATAGGAAAGGCAGCAGAATACAACAGTCACTAATATGGCATTATGTAAAAATGTGAATGTGTAACTGATGTGATTCTGGAATTTGTATTTGGGGTAAAAATGGGAGTTCATAACTCACTTGAATCAAATGTATGAAAGATGATATGTCATGAGCTTTGTAATGCTTTGAACAACCAATAAAAAAATTAAAAAAAATTACTGATGAAATATAAGGTTCAGAAAGTATCTATTAGCAAAAGAACAGTGAGTATAATGATCATCAGAGAAGTCTTGATACTGTAATTTTTTTCATATACCTCTCAGAACTCAATAATTCCAAATCTTGGCTAATGACAAATTTTGAAGACAACTACACATGGCTAGGAGAACATTAAAAATAATTTTGATCACAGAGCACTTTGCTTTTGGTCTATTATCTTGAAAGACTCCAAAAGAATTGAAATGAAGTGACATAACAAAACTTTTCCATTTTCATATACTATTTACATAAAATGTTCCTGGAGCTTATATCAATAAAACTGAACGGAGAAATAGAATTAATGTTGAGCCTTTCCAGTTTTATTAATATATCCTGTTCATCAATAAATGGAATAAATAAAAAACCGTAATTTTATTAAGAAACATCTTTTCAAGAAAAATTTACTTTGTGTTTAACAATTATATATCAACAAATATATTTAGAATGTTTTAATTTACTTTACAATTGTTAAAAGAACTTAATCCAGAAAAAATATTTTATAGATTTATGATGGGGGAATGACAAAAATCTAATTTAGATTTTTTATATCATGTTTTATTTCAAGTCTCTATAAAAGATTTTTAAGTGTAAAATGTATATTGAATGGAATAAAATTTGACACAGGGGCTGATGTGGAAATGTGAAAAATAAACTAATAATGCAAAATTTTATTCAGATATGGAAAAGTTTATTCAGGTAACTTTTTATCTAACTTTAATTAGATATGTTTAAAATGTCAAAATTTATAAAACATCATCAATTATATTCTTTCAAGTATTTAAAATTACAAGGAAGTTTTTTTACATGCCGAATTTCAATTATGAGGACATAGCCACTTTAAAAATATTCTTTGAGAAAAACAGGACTGTGTGGCTTTCTACACCATCAGGCTACTTCTGATAATGCATGAAAATAATTTCAGAAAGTATAAATTCAATTAACCTAGTGAGGAATACTCTTGATCATGCTGATAGGGAAAGAGAAGAAGAGAAACTAAAATACTCTACATTTTCCAAAAATAGCATGGGCAACTAAGAAAGCAGCTACATGCTGCTTTGCGAATCTATCAGACCACAAAAGTCAAGCCAAATGAAACTAAAGTAGTCTGTAATTGCATTGTCTGGAAGGCAGTGCAAAGCAAGGAGAAAGAAGTTCCAATGGGTTAGCAGAGGCACCTGCTGGCTGTTAGTACTTACATTCATGCCCCTTCCTGAAGCCAACTTCGAGGTGTCCTCATCGCTGTCAAGGCCTGACTGCCCAAGCTGCTCAGCCTGGAATACAGATAAGCATCCCACCATCAACTCCACGTGGAAGTAAGCTCAAACAAAAAGCAAAGCCCTCCATAGCAATCATGGAGGCCAAAAAGGCCAGTGAGGCCCCAATTCCAAGCTTCAGAGTCTGCATTTGTGGTAGTAATCCAAGCCACTTCCTTCACCTTTTAAACTTGAAAACTATTTTAAAACAACTCCTAACCACAGGGCTCCCAGATTTGAAAAATCACAATTTTTAAACCCAAAACTCATAAAAACATGTTTTCTTTCTTTTTCACCAAGCATCTCCTTTAACTTTTAAAATATGCAATTTTCAAACAGTAGTGGGCTTGAACTGATGGAATTATCTAGGCAAAGCAATTAATTAATTACATTTTTAGGATTTCAAAGTTTTAATGTCTGCATAGCTAATAGGAAAGACATGAATAAGTCACCAAATATATCAGTCCTTATCCACAAATAGCAGATGATAATACACCATTGGCCATACAATCACCTGAGGTATAACTGCAAAATTCAATCTCCAGGCCTGAACCTGGACTCCCAAATGAGAATCTTTGGGGACAAAACCCAAGAATACAATTTTCACGATAGGTCTTAAACAGCCTCTGAAGTACTTTTGATAACCATTGGTTTAGGAGAATAAATAATGTCAAAAATGACAAGACTCTGGGCTGGGGATGTGGCTCAAGCGGTAGCACACTCGCCTGGCATGAGCGCAGGGTGCTAGGTTTGATCCTCAGCACCACATTATAAAAAAAAAAAAGGTTGTGCCCACCGAAAATAATAAAAATATTTTAAAAAATGACAAAACTCTCATGCTTTAAACATATTAAAACACAAAATTTCAAAACAAAAAAATAAGTTTGCCCTCATTTGTCCCCAAATTATGTCCCTTCAAGTATTTTCTTTACTGAGATTTTACACACACACACGCACACATATTCATACACATTCCCAACACCCACACAGGTATGTATTTTTTTTCCTTAAAAGTGATAGCAAAGATCCCAGCAGCCTGCAGCAGGGCCCGGAGAGCCAGGCCAACTGATTCGCGTGGCCTGCCCTGCGGCTACAGAAGGCGTGGCGCCTCAGTGAAGCCATTAATTGGCAAGCAGGGAGGTTAGGGAAGGCCATTAGGTGGAATCCCACCAGCCAAGCCCACACGGACCCTTGGGCCGAGCACGGGTTCTCAGAAGGGGAAGGAAGCGGTACAGTCCCATCCCCCACAGCGGACACTCCGCCGAGCCAGTCAGCGGCCACCATCCGAGAAAGCTGAAGGATACACCGCCACTCTCCTTCAGAGTGCGACATCAAAACAGGTCGGTGTCATTCAGCTCACCCCCCAGACAGCGGGAATTCGCATAAAATCTCTCCTAGGCTTGCCGGGAGAGGGAGTATCAAGCTGAGCCTCCATACAGGCTAGGGGGAAACCAGAGACACCTGACCTCCAACCCCTCCTCCCAGTAGCAGCCAAAAAGAAACCTGGCTAGCCAGCGCTGGGGGAGGGGCAAGCAGAAAAAATCAAAGTGATAGAGTGCCAGGGATCCCAGCAGCCTGCAACAGGGCCCGGAGAGCCAGGCCAACTGATTCGCGTGGCCTGCCCTGCGGCTACAGAAGGCGTGGCGCCTCAGTGAAGCCATTAATTGGCAAGCAGGGAGGTTAGGGAAGGCCATTAGGTGGAATCCCACCAGCCAAGCCCACACGGACCCTTGGGCCGAGCACGGGTTCTCAGAAGGGGAAGGAAGCGGTACAGTCCCATCCCCCACAGCGGACACTCCGCCGAGCCAGTCAGCGGCCACCATCCGGGAAAGCTGAAGGATACACCGCCACTCTCCTTCAGAGTGCGACATCAAAACAGGTCGGTGTCATTCAGCTCACCCCCCCGACAGCGGGAATTCGCATAAAATCTCTCCTAGGCTTGCCGGGAGAGGGAGTATCAAGCTGAGCCTCCATACAGGCTAGGGGGAAACCAGAGACACCTGACCTCCAACCCCTCCTCCCAGTAGCAGCCAAAAAGAAACCTGGCTAGCCAGCGCTGGGGGAGGGGCAAGCAGAAAAAATCAAAGTGATAGAGTGCCAGGGATCCCAGCAGCCTGCAGCAGGGCCCGGAGAGCCAGGCCAACTGATTCGCGTGGCCTGCCCTGCGGCTACAGAAGGCGTGGCGCCTCAGTGAAGCCATTAATTGGCAAGCAGGGAGGTTAGGGAAGGCCATTAGGTGGAATCCCACCAGCCAAGCCCACACGGACCCTTGGGCCGAGCACGGGTTCTCAGAAGGGGAAGGAAGCGGTACAGTCCCATCCCCCACAGCGGACACTCCGCCGAGCCAGTCAGCGGCCACCATCCGAGAAAGCTGAAGGATACACCGCCACTCTCCTTCAGAGTGCGACATCAAAACAGGTCGGTGTCATTCAGCTCACCCCCCAGACAGCGGGAATTCGCATAAAATCTCTCCTAGGCTTGCCGGGAGAGGGAGTATCAAGCTGAGCCTCCATACAGGCTAGGGGGAAACCAGAGACACCTGACCTCCAACCCCTCCTCCCAGTAGCAGCCAAAAAGAAACCTGGCTAGCCAGCGCTGGGGGAGGGGCAAGCAGAAAAAATCAAAGTGATAGAGTGCCAGGGATCCCAGCAGCCTGCAACAGGGCCCGGAGAGCCAGGCCAACTGATTCGCGTGGCCTGCCCTGCGGCTACAGAAGGCGTGGCGCCTCAGTGAAGCCATTAATTGGCAAGCAGGGAGGTTAGGGAAGGCCATTAGGTGGAATCCCACCAGCCAAGCCCACACGGACCCTTGGGCCGAGCACGGGTTCTCAGAAGGGGAAGGAAGCGGTACAGTCCCATCCCCCACAGCGGACACTCCGCCGAGCCAGTCAGCGGCCACCATCCGGGAAAGCTGAAGGATACACCGCCACTCTCCTTCAGAGTGCGACATCAAAACAGGTCGGTGTCATTCAGCTCACCCCCCCGACAGCGGGAATTCGCATAAAATCTCTCCTAGGCTTGCCGGGAGAGGGAGTATCAAGCTGAGCCTCCATACAGGCTAGGGGGAAACCAGAGACACCTGACCTCCAACCCCTCCTCCCAGTAGCAGCCAAAAGGAAACCTGGCTAGCCAGCGCTGGGGGAGGGGCAAGCAGAAAAAATCAAAGTGATAGAGTGCCAGGGATCCCAGCAGCCTGCAGCAGGGCCCGGAGAGCCAGGCCAACTGATTCGCGTGGCCTGCCCTGCGGCTACAGAAGGCGTGGCGCCTCAGTGAAGCCATTAATTGGCAAGCAGGGAGGTTAGGGAAGGCCATTAGGTGGAATCCCACCAGCCAAGCCCACACGGACCCTTGGGCCGAGCACGGGTTCTCAGAAGGGGAAGGAAGCGGTACAGTCCCATCCCCCACAGCGGACACTCCGCCGAGCCAGTCAGCGGCCACCATCCGGGAAAGCTGAAGGATACACCGCCACTCTCCTTCAGAGTGCGACATCAAAACAGGTCGGTGTCATTCAGCTCACCCCCCAGACAGCGGGAATTCGCATAAAATCTCTCCTAGGCTTGCCGGGAGAGGGAGTATCAAGCTGAGCCTCCATACAGGCTAGGGGGAAACCAGAGACACCTGACCTCCAACCCCTCCTCCCAGTAGCAGCCAAAAGGAAACCTGGCTAGCCAGCGCTGGGGGAGGGGCAAGCAGAAAAAATCAAAGTGATAGAGTGCCAGGGATCCCAGCAGCCTGCAGCAGGGCCCGGAGAGCCAGGCCAACTGATTCGCGTGGCCTGCCCTGCGGCTACAGAAGGCGTGGCGCCTCAGTGAAGCCATTAATTGGCAAGCAGGGAGGTTAGGGAAGGCCATTAGGTGGAATCCCACCAGCCAAGCCCACACGGACCCTTGGGCCGAGCACGGGTTCTCAGAAGGGGAAGGAAGCGGTACAGTCCCATCCCCCACAGCGGACACTCCGCCGAGCCAGTCAGCGGCCACCATCCGAGAAAGCTGAAGGATACACCGCCACTCTCCTTCAGAGTGCGACATCAAAACAGGTCGGTGTCATTCAGCTCACCCCCCAGACAGTGGGAATTCGCATAAAATCTCTCCTAGGCTTGCCGGGAGAGGGAGTATCAAGCTGAGCCTCCATACAGGCTAGGGGGAAACCAGAGACACCTGACCTCCAACCCCTCCTCCCAGTAGCAGCCAAAAGGAAACCTGGCTAGCCAGCGCTGGGGGAGGGGCAAGCAGAAAAAATCAAAGTGATAGAGTGCCAGGGATCCCAGCAGCCTGCAGCAGGGCCCGGAGAGCCAGGCCAACTGATTCGCGTGGCCTGCCCTGCGGCTACAGAAGGCGTGGCGCCTCAGTGAAGCCATTAATTGGCAAGCAGGGAGGTTAGGGAAGGCCATTAGGTGGAATCCCACCAGCCAAGCCCACACGGACCCTTGGGCCGAGCTCGGGTTCTCAGAAGGGGAAGAAAGCGGCACAGTCCCATCCCCCACAGCGGACACTCCACCGAGGCAGTCAGCGGCCACCATCCGGGAAAACTGAAGGATACACCGCCACTCTCCTTCAGAGTGCAACATCAAAACAGCGGACACTCCATCCAGGCAGTCAGTGGCCACCATCCGGGAAAGCTGAAGAATACACCACCACTCTCCAACAGCTTGTAGCATCAAAACAGCCAGCAGCAGGACCCCGGAGATCCAGGCCAACTGATTCGCGCGGCCTGCCCCGCAGCTACAGAAGGCGTGGCGCCTCAGAGAAGCCATTAATTAGCAAGCAGGGAGGTTAGGGACTGCCATTAGGTGGAATCCCACCAGCCAAGCCCACCGCCCACGCCCGGAAGAGGCCCAGTGATCTGCCAGCATTGTAGTCACGACACCCCAATTGGAATACGGACAGAGCAGAGCCGCCTTCCACTCCCGGAACAGGCCCAGAGAGCCGCCAGCGTGATAGACACGTCACCCCAATTGGAGTAGGGGCACAGCCGCCGCCCGCACCTGCAAGGGAGACTTTTCAAGTATACAAGAGCAACATAAATAAATAGGGGGTAAATTTCAAAACACAACAGTTGCACCAAGCAGAAAGAAACGCGGGCAGTATGAAAAGACAAGGAAAGAAAGGACCACAAGCAATGCAGGTCAACTCAACTTTAGAAGAGGTAATAGCTGCAACAGATGGAATATCAGATAAAGAGTTCAGGATATATATGCTTCAGATGATCTGGAGTCTCAAGGAAGACATGAGACAGCAAAATCAGACAATGAAAGATCACATTGACAAACAAATCCAGGAAGTCAAAGATCAATTTCACAGGGAGATAGAGGTAATAAAAAACAAACAAATTGAAATTCTAGAAATGCAGGAAACAATAAACCAACTTAAAAACTCAATTGAGAATACTACCAGCAGAGTAGATCACTTAGAAGAGAGAACATCAGACAATGAAGACAAAGTATTTCAACTGGAAAAGAACATAGACAGCTCAGCAAGTCTGCTAAGAAACCATGAGCAGAACATCCAAGAATTATGGGACAATATCAAAAGACCAAATTTAAGAGTCATTGGGATACAGGAAGGCACAGAGCTCCATTCCAAAGGAATAAACAGTCTATTCAGTGAAATAATACGAGAAAACTTCCCAGAATTGAAGATTGAGACAGAATCCCAAATCCTAGAAGCCTACAGGACGCCGAATGTGCAAAATCATAAGAGATCCACACCTAGACACATTATAATGAAGATGTCCAACATACAGAATAAGGAGAGAATTTTAAAAGCTGCAAGAGAAAGAAAGCAGATTACATTTAGGGGTAAACCAATCAGGATAACAGCTGATCTCTCAACACAGACTCTGAAAGCTAGAAGATCCTGGAATAACATATTTCAAACACTGAAAGACAATGGGCTCCAACCAAGAATCGTGTATCCGGCGAAATTAAGCTTCAGGTTAGAAGATGAAATTAAAACCTTCCACAATAAACAAAAGTTAAAAGAATTCGCAGCTAGAAAACCATCTCTTCAAAAAATCCTTGGCAAAACATTACAGGAAGAGGAAATGGAAAACAACATTGAAAACCAACAATGGGAGGTAGGACAGTAAAGGGGGGAAAGTAGTCATAGAGGATAACAAATCAGGTTTAGTAACATCAATAAACAAATATGGATAGAAGAACAAACCATATCTCAATAATAACCCTAAATGTTAATGGCTTAAACTCACCAATTAAGAGACACAGGCTAGTAGAATGGATCAAAAAACAAGACCCAACAATATGCTGTCTACAGGAGACGCATTTGATAGGAAAAGATATACATAGACTGAAGGTGAAAGGTTGGGAAAAATCATATCACTCATATGGACCGCGGAAACAAGCAGGAGTGTCCATACTCATATCTAATAAAATAGATTTCAAGCCAAAGCTAATCAAAAGGGATATAGAAGGACACTTCATACTGCTCAAGGGAACCATACACCAACAAGACATAACAATCATAAATATATATGCCCCAAATAATGGTGCAGCTGTATTCATCAAGCAAACTCTTCTCAAGTTCAAGAGTCTAATAGACCAACATACAATAATCATGGGAGACTTCAACACACCTCTCTCACCACTGGACAGATCTTCCAAACAAAAGTTAAATAAGGAAACTATAGAACTCAATAACACAATTAACAACCTAGACTTAATTGACATATATAGACTATACCACCCAACATCAAGTAGCTACACTTTTTTCTCAGCAGCACATGGAACCTTCTCAAAAATAGACCATATACTATGTCACAGGGCAACTCTTAGACAATACAAAGGGGTAGAGATAATACCATGCATCTTATCTGATCATAATGGAATGAAACTGAAAATCAATGATAAAAGAAGAAAGGAAAAAGCAAGCATCACCTGGAGAATGAACAATAGGTTGCTGAGTGATCAATGGGTTTTAGAAGACATCAAGGAGGAAATTAAAAAATTCCTAGAGTTAAATGAAAACACAGACACAACATATCGGAATCTATGGGACACATTGAAAGCAGTTCTAAGAGGAAAATTCATTGCTTGGAGTTCATTCCTCAAAAAAAGAAAAAACCAACAAATAAATGATCTCATACTTCATCTCAAAATCCTAGAAAAAGAAGAGCAAAACAACAGCAAAAGAAGTAGAAGGCAAGAAATAATTAAAATCAGAGCTGAAATTAATGAAATTGAAACAAAAGAAACAATTGAAAAAATTGACAAAACTAAAAGCTGGTTCTTTGAAAAAATAAATAAAATTGACAGACCCTTAGCCATGCTAACGAAGAGAAGAAGAGAGAGAACCCAAATTACTAGCATACGGGATGAAAAAGGCAATATCACAACAGACACTTCAGAAATACAGAAGATAATCAGAAATTACTTTGAATCCTTATACTCCAATAAAATAGAAGATAGTGAAGGCATAGATAAATTCCTTGAGTCCTATGATCTGCCCAGATTGAGCCAGGAGGATATAGACAACCTAAACAGACCAATAACAATAGAGGAAATAGAAGAAACCATCAAAAGACTACCAACTAAGAAAAGCCCAGGACCGGATGGGTATACAGCAGAGTTTTACAAAACCTTTAAAGAGGAACTAACACCAATACTTTTCAAGCTATTTCAGGAAATAGAAAAAGAGGGAGAACTTCCAAATTCATTCTACGATGCCAACATCACCCTGATTCCGAAACCAGACAAAGACACATCAAAGAAGGAAAACTACAGACCAATATCTCTAATGAACCTTGACGCAAAAATCCTCAATAAAATTCTGGCGAATCGGATTCAAATACATATCAAAAAAATTATACATCATGATCAAGTAGGATTCATCCCTGGGATGCAAGGCTGGTTTAATATACGGAAATCAATAAATGTTATTCACCACATCAATAGACTTAAAAATAAGAACCATATGATCATCTCAATAGATGCAGAAAAAGCATTCGACAAAGTACAGCATCCCTTTATGTTCAAAACGCTAGAAAAATTAGGGATAACAGGATCATACCTCAACATTGTAAAAGCAATCTATGATAAGCCACAGGCCAGCATCATTCTGAATGGAGAAAAATTGAAGGCATTCCCTCTAAGATCTGGTACAAGACAGGGATGCCCTCTCTCACCACTTCTGTTCAACATAGTCCTCGAAACACTGGCCAGAGCAATTAGACAGTCAAAAGAAATTAAAGGCATAAAAATAGGAAAAGAAGAACTTAAATTATCACTATTTGCAGATGATATGATTCTATACCTAGCAGACCCAAAAGAGTCTACAAAGAAGCTATTAGAGCTAATAAATGAATTCAGCAAAGTGGCAGGATATAAGATCAACACGCATAAATCAAAGGCGTTCCTGTATATGAGCGACAAATCCTCTGAAATGGAAATGAGGACAACTACTCCATTCACAATATCCCCCCAAAAAATAAAATACTTGGGAATCAACCTAACAAAAGAGGTGAAAGATTTATACAATGAAAATTACAGAACCCTAAAGAAAGACATAGAAGAAGACCTTAGAAGATGGAAAAACATACCCTGCTCATGGATAGGCAGAACTAACATCATCAAAATGGCGATATTACCAAAAGTTCTCTATAAGTTCAATGCAATGCCAATCAAAATCCCAACAGCATATCTTGTAGAAATAGATAAAAGAATCATGAAATTCATATGGAATAATAAAAGACCCAGAATAGCAAAAACAATACTAAGCAGGAAGTGTGAATCAGGCGGTATAGCGATACCAGACTTCAAGCTATACTACAGAGCAATAGTAACAAAAACAGCATGGTACTGGTACCAAAACAGGCGGGTGGACCAATGGTACAGAATAGAGGACACAGTAACTAATCCACAAAACTACAACTATCTTATTTTTGATAAAGGGGCTAAAAGCATGCAATGGAGGAAGGATAGCATCTTCAACAAATGGTGCTGGGAAAACTGGAAATCCATTTGCACCAAAATGAATCTGAATCCCTATCTCTCGCCGTGCACAAAAGTTAACTCAAAATGGATCAAGGAGCTTGATATTAAATCAGAGACATGGCATCTGATAGAAGAAAAAGTTGGTTATGATCTACACGCTGTGGGATCGGGCTCCAAATTCCTCAATAGGACACCCATAGCGCTAGAGTTAACAAATAGAATCAACAAATGGGACTTACTCAAACTAAAAAGTTTTTTCTCAGCAAAAGAAACAATAAGAGAGATAAATAGGGAGCCTACATCCTGGGAACAAATCTTTACTCCACACACTTCAGATAGAGCCCTAATAACCAGAATATACAAAGAACTCAAAAAATTAGACAATAAGATAACAAATAACCCAATCAATAAATGGGCCAAGGACCTGAACAGACACTTCTCAGAGGAGGACATACAATCAATCAACAAGTACATGAAAAAATGCTCACCATCGCTAGCAGTCAGAGAAATGCAAATCAAAACTACCCTAAGATACCATCTCACTCCAGTAAGACTGGCAGCCATTCGGAAGTCAAACAACAATAAGTGCTGGAGAGGATGCGGGGAAAAGGGCACTCTTGTTCATTGCTGGTGGGACTGCAAATTGGTGCAGCCAATTTGGAAAGCAGTATGGAG